>NC_092125.1:208785206-209090518 GCF_043159975.1 Macaca nemestrina
CTACAAGGCTACAGTACAGCATGGTACTGGTACCAAAACAGAGATGTAGACCAATGGAACAGAACAGAGCCCTCAGAAATAATACCACACATCTACAACCATCTGATCTTTGACAAACCTGACAAAAACAAGAAATGGGGAAAGGATTACGGTGCTGGGAAAACTGGCTAGCCATATGTAGAAAGCTGAAACTGGATCCCTTCCTTACACCTTATACAAAAATTAATTTAAGATGGATTAAAGACTTAAATGTTAGACCTAAAACCATAAAAACCCTAGAAGAAAAACCTAGGCAGTACCATTCAGGACATAGGTATGGGCAAGGACTTCATGACTAAAACACCAAAAGCAATGGCAACAAAAGCCAAAATAGACAAATGGGATCTAAGTAAACTAAAGAGCTTCTGCACAGCAAAAGAAACCAACATCAGAGTGAACAGGCAATCTACAGAATGGGAGAAAATTTTTACAATCTACCCATCTGACAAAGGGCTAATATCCAGAATCTACAAAGAACTTAAACAAATTTACAAGAAAAAAATCAACCCCATCAAAAAGTGGGCAAAGGATATGAACAGACACTTCTCAAAAGAAGACATTTATGCAGCCAGCAGATACATGAAAAAATGCTCATCATCACTGGCCATCAGAGAAATGCAAATCAAAACCGAAATGAGATACCATCTCATACCAGTAAGAATGACGATCATTAAAAAGTCAGGAAACAACAGGTGCTGGAGAGGATGTGGAGAAATAGGAACGCTTTTACTCTGTTGGTGGGACTGTAAACTAGTTCAATCATTGTAGAAGACAGTGTGGCAATTCCTCAAGGATCTAGAACTAGAAATACCATTTGACCCAGCCATCCTATTACTGGGTATATACCCAAAGGATTATAAATCATGCTGCTATAAAGACACATGCACACATATGTTTATTGCAGCACTATTCACAATAGCAAAGACCTGGAACCAACCCAAATGTCCATCAATGATAGACTGGATTAAGAAAATATGCCACATACACACCATGGAATACTATGCAGCTATAAAAAAGGATTTCATGTCCTTTGTAGGGACATGAATGAAGCTGGAAACCATCATTCTGAGCAAACTGTCGCAAGGACAGAAAACCAAATACTGCACGTTCTCACTCATAGGTGGGAATTGAACAATGAGAACACTTCGACACAAAGCAGAGAACATCATACACCGGGGCCTGTTGTGGAGTGCAGGGAGAGGGGAGGGATGGCATTAAGAGAAATACCTATTGTAAATGACCAGTTAATGGGTGCAGCACACCAATATGGCACATGTATACATATGTAACAAACCTGCAAGTTGTGCACATGTACCCTAGAACTTAAAGTATAATAATTAAAAAAAAAAAAAAAAAAAAAGAAAGAAATTGGCTAGGTGCAGTGGCTCACACCTGTAATCCCAGCACTTTGGGAGGCCAAGGCAGGCAGATCACGAGGTCAGGAGATGGAGACCATCCTGGCTAACACAGTGAAACCCCCTCTCTACTTAAATTTAAAAAAATTAGCCGGTTGTGGTGGCGGGCACCTGTAGTCCCAGCTACTCAGGAGGCTGAGGCAGGAGAGTTGCTTGAACCCGGGAGGCGGAGGTTGCAGTGAGCCAAGATCAGGCCACTGCACTCCAGACTGGGTGACAGAGTGAGACTCTGTCTCAAAAAAAAAAAAAAGAAGAGACACCAGAAGTGTAAAAGCAGAGGACAGGCCATATGAGGACGCAGGAAGGAGGCAGGCATCTGCAAGACAGGAAGAGAGATGTCACCCAGAAACCAACCCTGCCAGCACCTTGAACTTCCAGCATCCAGAATTACAAAGGAAATAAATTTCTGTTGTTTAAGTCTGAGTGACTTAACAACAGTTTAAGCTGCTGTTATGGGAGCCCAAGCAGACTAATACAACGCTTAAGGATTTCAATCACTGAGTGGTACCACCTTAGAATGTGAAAGACAGTGAGGATGTATGTACAACCTCCTTCCCCTGTGTTTGGAGGGTGGCTTCAAATTCTTTCTGTTTTCTGTGCTGTGTAGGAAAAAAAAAATCTATAAAATTCTGTGAGTTTGTAATTGATAGATTGGTCCTCTTTCATACAAATAATGCTTATAGTTTAAAAGTCCCAGAAAAATAAATTCACAGTCACATTTTCTGTATGCAACTACATTTATGTAAGTGAAAACTTGGTAGTTTGTTTAGCTTGTTCATTTTTATTTTTCAAGTATTATGTAAACAAAAAGAACCTTAGTCTGCCAGAATTTTCAAAGAAAATTGGCAAAACAAGATTTCCCATAGTAACAACCATACATACAGCTATATTCAGTGACTAAATGGTGTTTATGCTTTTCTTAAGCAATGGAGTTCATTTTGACCAATTGTTAAGAAGTACCTAAGAAAACTGCTTATTCATTTTCCACATCCTGTTTGGCAAAGTGTGACACATAGCAATAGAAAACAATAATATAATCCTGGGATGCATATGCAATCAGTGCACAGAGAGCTGTGGTATCAGCTTTCAGAAGAACATTTAAACACTGCCACACACTGTCCATCTGTTGTCCTGCAATCAGGTTCTGCCCTTGGTCTCAGTGGAAGCCTGAATCACAAGCACTGCCAGGTTCACAAAGCTGTTAATTCTTCAAAACACCAAATGGTACTCAAAAAGGGAAGTATAGGCCGGGCATGGTGGCTCACACCTGTAATCCCAGCACTTTGGGAGTCCAAGGCGGGCTGATCCTGGCCGACATGGTGAAACCCCGTCTCGACTAAAAATGCAAAAATTAGCCGGGTGTGGTAGCGCCTGCCTGTAGTCCCAGCTACTCGGGAGGCTGAGGCAGGAGGATCGCTTGAACTTGGGAGGCGGAGGTTGCAGTGAGCTGAGATTGTGGCACTGAACTCCAGCCTGGTGACAGAGCGATACTCCATCTCAAAAAAAAAAAAAAAAAAAAAATTATACCATCTGAAGACTCTAATGGTATAATCTAAGGTTCTATGAAGCACATGATTGCAGTCATGTCAAAGCAGTTTCTATGAGCACACTGTTATCTGTTAAAAAAGCAAACAAGGCCGGGCACAGTGGCTCAGGCCTCTCATCCCAGCACTTTGGGAGGCCGAGGTGGGTGGATCACTTGAGGTCAGGAGTTTGAGATCAGCCTGGCCAGCATGGTGAAACCCCATCTTTACTAAAAACACAAAAAATTAGCCAGATGTGGTAGGTGCCTGTAATCCCAGCTACTTGGGAGGCTGAGGCAGGAGAATCGCTTGAACCCAGGAGGCAGAGGTTCAGTGAGCCGAGATGGTGCCATTCCACTCTAGCCTGGGTGACAGAGTAAGACTCCATCTCAAAAAATAATAATAAATTAACCTTAGCTTACTGGATGACCACCATCATATATGCAGTCTGTTGTTGACCAAGATTTTGTTATGTGGTACATAGCTGTATTTTATTGTTGTATTCTACAGTGCATAATAAATGGTGAGATTCTCCTCAAAGAGTGGCAGAGAAAGGATTCAACTCCATTTTCTGTGACACCAGCATCTGCGCAGAACATTGGATAACACCTCTAAAATGACAAAGTGTTTTCTAGGCCAAATCTCCTATGATACCAAACTTCTCATAATGGTACAAATACAAAGTTTTTTTTAAAGAGATATTTATTTCATTGTTTGGTTCCAGAAAGAAAATTCTTTATGCTTTAATACTGAAAGTACTTGGTATAATGACTGAATTTTAAAAGTTTAAATGAGTTTTTATTACATAAAGCAGTATTCTTGTTCATTCTGTAGATAAAAACTTTTAGGTTTTGAACCTACTGAGAGAATAATTAGAACTAATTCTTTATGTCGTAGGAACAGAAACCTCAGACAGCCCTGAGAGGAGGACAGCAGGAGCCAGTCTCACAAACACAATGACAGGGCCTTCCAAAAAGCCTTCTCCCATGAGAACACTAGATGCCGGCTGGGCACGGTGGCTCACGCCTGTAATCCCAGCACTTTGGGAGACCCAGGCAGGCAGATCACAAAGTCAGGAGTTCGAGACCAGCTTGGCCAACATTGTGACACCTAGTCTCTACAAAAAATACAAAAATTAGCCGGCATGGTGGTGCACGTCTGTAATCCCAGCTACTCAGGAGACTGAGGCAGGAGAATCACTAGAACCTGGGAGGCAGAGATTGCAGCGAGCCAAGATTGTGCCACTGTACTCCAGCTTAGGCAACAGATCGAGATTCCGTCTCAAAAAAATAAATACATTGAGAGATTATGCATTTTTGTAGTGTAAATGTTTTAGGTATTTGTTTAAGCAAAGCATATGTTAAAGGTTAAAAGCCTTTGGAACACTCTGCCCCCAAATCCTGCAGGCGTTTTCTTTCCTCCCATCCAGTTAGGTAAAGCTGCTTGCCATCTCAATGTATTCAGTCAGCTTTTAGGAGATAGATTATTTCTGATGAATGAGGATCCTGCTGCTTCATAAGTAGATGTTCACATTCATGTCTCACCACGGTCTGCCTCAAATCTATTTCTCTGGGCCAGGTATGGTGGGTCACGCCTGTAATCCCAGCACTTTGGGAAACTGAGGTGGGCAGATCACTTGAGCCCAGGAGTTCCAGACCAGCCTGGGCAATATGGAGAAACCTTGTCTCTACAAAAAATACCACCACCAACAAAAAATTAGCTGGGCATGGTGATGTGTGCCTGTAGCCTCAGCTACTTGGGAGGCTGAGGTGGGAGGATCACTTGAGACTGGGAGGTTGAGGCTGTAGTGAACCATGACTGCACCACTTCACTCAACCTGGGCAACAGGGCAAGACCCTGACTCAAAAAAACTACATCTCTAACTTTATTTTCCAAAATTCTCCACAATAAACCCTTTGCTCTAGTCAAGCTATTTATCTTCTATCCCCAAATTCTAAAATGGGCATTTCTAATTCCAAGTTTGCTAAGACTTTTGTTTCTCTCTAAAATATTACTTTCCCTCTGCTTGTTCCCTTAAGACCTACGTGAGATTCTTTTTCATTTGTTCATTCAGTAAACACCAATTGAATGCCAAATGAAATACACTATCTGGAATGCTGGGGTAGAGTAAGAACAAGTTTCTGTCCTTATGTAATTTATATTCTGGGATGAAAAGCATTAAAAATAAATTAAAACCTTAGTTATTTAATTACAAGTGTGATAAATGCTAAAAATAGGAGGCACAGGAAAGCAAGATAACCTATAATTGGGGGAAAACCTGTCTGGGAGATCAAGAAGGCATTCCCATGCATTGTTGTGACAACCTTTTTGGAAGGCAATACTGCAATGTATTGATGACCCAGCTCCTTCGACCTAGCAGTTCCACTTTAGGAATAAAAGTAACCTAGCAATAAAAGTAATACTACTTAAAGCAGCATGTGGCTTTGGCTCCCAGTGAAGTTTCAGGTGTTACAAAGCATAATACCCCTCCAAGCCAGGCTGCCCAAAAGGTCAAATCCAGAAACCAGTCTAGTGGACTGAGGAAAGCAAGTGAAGGTAACTTGACATGCCATAAAGAACTGTTCGAGTGAGTGGACTCATTGTGAGATGCCTGATGCATTCCAGAGAAGTCAGATTTAGGTCCAATAGCAAAATACAAGAAGTCAAGCACATGAGGGCCTCCTGTGAGATCTGGATAGGGCAGCCAGGCACGGTGGCTCACGCCTGTAATCCCAGCATTCTGAGAGGCCAAGGCTGGAGAATCATTTGAGCCCAGGAGTTCAAGATTAGCCTGGGCAACATGGTGAAACTTCATCTCTACAAAAAAATTAGCTGGGCATGGTGGTGTGTGCCTGTAGTACCAGCTACTGGTGGGGGCTGCGGTGGGAGGATCACTGGAACCCGGGAGGTTGAGGCTGTAGTGAGCTGTGATCACACCACTGCACTCCATCCTGGGTGACTGAGTGAGACGCTGTCTAATAACAACAACAAAATCTCAATGGGACCCAGCATGGTGGCTCATGCCTATAATCCCAGTGCTTTAGCTGACTGGGATGGAGGATCTTACCTGAGGCCAGGAGTCTGAGACCAGCCTGGGCTATATGGACTTTACCAAAAACTCTTTATAAAAATTAGTCAGGTGTAGTTGCGCATGCCTGTAGTCCTAACTACTCAGTAGGCTGAGGCAGGAGGATCATTTGAGTCCAGGAATTTGAGGCTGCAGTGAGCTAGGATGGCGTCACTGCACTCAGGCCTGGACAACAGAGCTCGTGAGACTCTGTGTATTAAAAAAAAAAAAAAGATCTTGATGGAAGACTTTCAGGAAAAACTTATCCATTAATAGCGTTTAACAAAACAGTCGCTGAACATGGGAGCAATGTTCAGAGCTGATTACTCGGAGCACATTCGTTTTATTGGCCCAAAGGGTTGATATGTATCCCCCTTCACCAATGGAAGGTGGTCTGCAACTCCCCAGTTGTGGCCTGTTAGGAACCAGGCCGCACGGCAGGAGGCAGGCGGTGGGTGAGTGAAGCTTCGTCTGTATTCACAGCCACTCCCCATCGCTTGCATTACTGCCTGAGCTCCACCTCTCGTCACGTCAGCTACAGCATCAGATTCCCACAGGAGCGAACTCTGTGCATGAGAGGCTCTAGAGGGCCACTCCTTATGACAATCTAGTACTTACTGATCTGTCACTGTCTCCCATCCCCTCAGATGGGACCGTCTAGTTGCAGGAAAACAAGCTCAGGGCAAGTTGTATAACTATTTTATTACATATTACAATGTAATAATAATAAAAAGTGCAAAATACATGTAATGCACTTGAATCATCCCAGAACAATGCCCCCACCCCCGACCGTGGAAAAACTGTCTTCTATGAAACTGGTCCCTGCTGCTGAAAGGGTTGGGACTGCTGCTCTATAAGATCCCATTTCACTGGTTGTAAAAATAATGGTTTCATTGCATTGTACCTTGAAGTAAAGGTTATTTGTTGTCAGGATGAGGATCAAACAACTAATCTTTTCACAGGGCCAGACAAGTGCTAAATCTCCCAAGACATGACCTGTGATCATTTGGTTGTTGAGTCGAAGTTGCAAAAATTAAGTATGATCAGGTAGAGGCTGTGAAAGGATTTGGGGGAGTAGGACAGAAAGTGGACTGCATAAAACCTTCAAAAAAGAAACCTCTTACAGCTTCAGTAACTTAGCCTTCTGTAGTATTTCTCCTTTTTCTGTCCTGGACCCAGTTGACATTCTCCAGTTATTCCACTGCCCATGACTGTGCCATCACCGAAGTTAAATTCCCTGTGAAGTTTGTGTAACATAATCCATATATGGTTAATAACGGTTCCTCTGATGTTAAGGCGGGTATGGTTGAGATGGCTCATCTGACTGAGTAGCAACACCCTGTGAGCAAAAGTGTGCATGGAAGAGTTATATTTTGTGCAAAGCAGAGCAGTTCTCAAGCAATACAGGTGGCCATTAGGCATGGACATGACTGTCTCATTCTCAATTACACAGAGGCACCAATCGGTTCTTCCGATTGGTGTTGTAGTGACACCACCAGTAATTGCACCTGTATGACTTATCAAGAATAACATTGGCAAACACATATCTGGATTTGTGTGTTGTCCTTTTGCTTGCCCTAGTTTGAGTAGACACCCCAAAAGCCGAATGATGTGATACAGAACTATTCGGCTGGGCACGGTGGTTCAAGCCTGTAATCCCAGCGCTTTGGGAGGCCGAAGCGGGCAGATCACAAGATCAGGAGTTCGAGACCAGCCTGGTCAACATGGTGAAACCCTGTCCCTACTAAAAATACAAAAAATTACCTGGGTGTGGTGGCAGGCGCCTGTAATCCCAGCTACTCAGGAGGCTGAGGCAGGAGAATCACTTGAACCTGGGAGGCGGAGGTTGCAGTAAGCTGAGACCACCACACTCCAGTCTGCACAACAGAGTGAGACTCCATCTCAAAAATAAAAAAAAAAAAAAACTATTCATAACATCTCTCTATGGTGGCTGTAATGGGACAGAGTCATCGGCTTCCCTGGTGAATATTACACATAGCATCTTCACATACTAGGTCTTCATGGCAGGGAATAGATGTGTTAAGTTTATCAAGGGTGCCTCCTGTGTTGCACTGCAAGCCTGGTATTTCCACAATACAGCTACCAACCCAGGAAACCATCACTAAGAGGAGCAGTAGGAAGAACAGCTGACTTATACCAAGGCTCAGTAATTGCAAACAGTGGAGTGAGCTCCCATGGGGTGATGGTTCACCCAGCAGCAGGAATTCCTTGGGACATCCTGAAAACGGGCATGTTTGTTGATCTGTTAATTGCTTTGAATGCTTTACCGGTGACTGTAGCTATGATTCTATAGCAGCCCTAACAACAGAGATGTCTAATCTCAACTAATCTCTGATCTAAGATCAACAGCTATGTCATCTGTGTCAAAATCACTCAGAGCTGCTTTTTCCTCTTTGTAGCTCTCACACTTTGGATGTGCTCCTCTAATCCTTTCTGAAAGAGCTAAGCTGACCCCCACCACCGTTGGAGGAAACTCCTGGAGCAGTGCTGGGGTTTTCACTGCAATCAGTTGCTCCAAGTTCGTCTTGTACATGGCTCTTCGACCTTGGGCTTGTGGATTAGGGGCCTGTGGAGGAGCTCTGTGACTGCTCTGATTTCTGTGGATAGTTCTGAGGCATTGTATTTAGTGAAAAAACTGGAAACCATATGCATGTCCATGAATAAAAAAAAGGGGGACAGGCCGGGCACCGTGGCTCACACCTGTAATTCCAGCACTTTGGGAGGCTGAGGTGTGTGGATCACCTGAGGTTGGGAGTTCGAGACCGGCCTGACCAACATGGAGAAACCCCGTCTCTACTAAAAATACAAAATTAGCCGGTTGTGGTCACGCATGTCTGTAATCCCAGCTACTCAGGAGGCTGAGGCAGAAAAATTGCTTGAACCCGGGAGGCAGAGGTTGCAGTGAGCCAAGATCGTGCAGCCTGGGCAATAAGAGCGAAACTCCATCTCAAAAACAACCAACCAACCAAAAAAGCAGGGGTAGACTAATTTCTAGTACTTCTAGACTATGGAATATGATACAGCTGATAAACCAAAACACATTAGATCGATATGATTTATCCTAAAGGATGTTGATTATAAGTTTCAACTTGTTTAGAATGAGCCCATATTCATCAAAAATTCTGTATGCACCAGATGCAGTGGCTCACGCCTGTAATCCCAGCAGTTTGGGAAGCCGAAGTGGGCAGATCCCCTGAGAGGTTGAGACCAGCCTGGCCAACCTGGTAAAACCCCGTCTTGTGGAGGAAAAGTTAAATATTAAATTTGAACTCAACTGGACTTGAACACAAGGAATAGTTACATGCCAGAAATCTGTCCCTGGGCACTGGCTCAGGAACAGATGGACTATACTGATTGTTCTTGATACATACATCATCTGCCTCGAGGCGATAAACAAAACCTTGAAAATAGGCTGACCTTTCCGTGTTCCTTGAGTCCAGTGACAAAAGGCCTTGTGCCTGGGCCTCATGCCAAAGAGAATACTATAAAAAGGTCAGGCCGGGTGTGGTGGCTCACGCCTGTAATCCCAGCATTTTGGGAGGCCAAGGTGGGCAGATCACCTGAGGTCAGAGGTTCGAGACCAGCCTGGACAACATGGTGATACCCCATCTCTACTAAAAATACCAAAAATTAGCTGGGCATAGTGGCAGGCGCCTGTAATCCCAGCTACTCAGAAGGCTGAGACAGGAGAATCCCTTGAACCTGGGAGGCGGAGATTGCGGTGCATGCTATTGTACTCCAGCCTGGGCAACAAGAGTGAAACTCCGTCTCAAAAACAAAAAAAAAAGGTCAGGGTCCCAGACTATGCTGAAGCTGCATGAGACCTCTCCTCCTCTGTGCGTGGACCAGTGGCCGACTCTGGAACCCAGGCTGTTGCTTCCCGGTCTGGTGATGAATCCTCCATCATATGGTGAGTGTATATACGCTGATTGTTTTGTTTTTTTTTTTTTTTTTTCTCACTGCTGTTTGCTCAATGCACCTTCTCTTTTATACTTAAATAAACCTAGAGTACTTTACAATCTGCACTTGCTGTGAGTGCTGTGTGTTTGCTTTTACCTGTGCACTCCCCACACAGAATATGTCTCTACTGAAAAAAAAAAAAAAAATAGCCGGGTGTGGTGCATGTGCCTGTAATCCCTGCTACTTGGGAGGCTGAGGCACGAGAATCACTTGAACCTGGGAGAGGGAGATTGCAGTGAGCCGAGATCATGCCACTGCACTCCAGCCTGAGCGAGAGAGTGAGACTCTGTCTCACAAAACAACAACAGCAACAAAAATTAGCCAGGCGTGGTGGCGTGCACCTGTACTCCCAGCTGCTCGGGAGGCTGGGGCATGGGAATCACTTGAACCAGGAAGGCAGAGGTGGCAGTAAGTCGAGATTGCACCACTGCACTCCAGCCTGGGCAAGAGAGTGAGATTCTGTCTCAAAAAAAAAATTCTATATATGGGTATATTTGACATGTCAAAGAAAGCTATGGAAGTGCACTCATTAAAATGTTAACATTGGTTATCTCTATGATATGAGGAAGAAGGATGGAGACCTCTTCTAGAGGATTCTATACCTCTAGGGAATGACTGTTAGCTTTTATACATCTCTACAAAAAATTAATTAAATTAGCTGGGCGTAGTGGTATAGGTATATGTAGTGGTATATGTAGTCCCAGCAGGCAGCTGAGCTGGGAGGATCACCTCAGCCTGAGAAGTCGAGACTGCAGTGAGTTGTGACTGCACCACTGCACTCCAGCCTAGGCAAAAAAGCAAGACCTTGTCTCAAAAAAAAAAAAAAAAAAAAAAAAAAAAAAAAATGCCAGGTGTGGTGGCTTATGTCTGTAATCTCAGCACTTTGGGAGGCTGAGGCGGGTGGATCACTTGAGGTCAGTTCAAGATCAGCCTGGCCAACATGGTGAAACGCTGTCTCTACTAAAAATACAAAAATTAGCTGGGTGTGGTGCACGCCTGTAGTCCCAGCTACCCAGGAGGCTGAGGCAGGAGAATCGCTTGAACCCAGGAGGCAGAGGTTGCAGTGAGCCAAAATTACGCCATCGCACTGCAGCCTGGGCAACAGAGTGAAACTCCGTCTCAAAAAAAAAAAAAAAAAAGGATAAAAGGAAAACTACAAATTCTACTGAATGTTTTATTTTCCTACTGGTGTGGTAATAAATAACCACAATGTTAGTGGCTTAAAACAATGCAAATTTAATATCTCGTAGTTCTACAGGTGAGGAGTCTCACCAGGTTAGAGTCAAGGTGTCAGCCACATTTTGATTCTTTTTGGAGGCTCTAGGGGAAGATCCCCACACTTGCTCATCCAGGTGTTGACCGAATTCAGTTCTATGATGTAGGATTGAGGTCTGTTTCCTGGCTGTCAGCTGGAACCCACCATTAGCCCCTAGAGTCCTCTCCCTGCCCTTGCACATAAGCCCCTACATTTCTTTTTTTTTTTTTTTTAATTATTTTTTTCTTTGAGACGGAGTCTCGCTCTATTGCCCAGGCTGAAGTGCAGTGGTGTGATCTCGGCTCACTGCAACCTCCGCCTCACGGATTCAAGTGCTTTTCTTGCCTCAGCCTCCCAAGTAGCTGGGATTACAGGCGCACGCCACCTCGCCCGGCTAATTTTTGCATTTTTAGTAGAGACGGGGTTTCACCATGTCGGCCAGGCTGGTCTCAAACGCCTGACCTGGTGATCCGTCTGCTTTGGCCTCCCAAAGTGCTGGGATTACAGGTGTGAGCCACCACGCCGGGCCCTACATCTCAAAAGCAGCAACAGGGCATAGAATTCTTCTCATGCTTTGACTCTCTCCTGAGATTAGATTGGGCCCACCCAGATACTTCAGGATAATCTCATCTCCATATCCTTAACCTTAATTACATCTGCATAATGCCTTTTGCCACCTTAAGGTAACATATTCACAGGTTCCAGGAAATTAGGGAATGGACATGTTTGGGAGGCAATTGGTTTGCCTACCATAATGAAGGACACAAACAAAAAACCCCAACTTAAATGGCACACTTAAAGCTTGTTGCGCTACCCTACCTTGTTTTAACCTGAGTGACTCTCTCCTAGCAGAGAGCCGGACAGACTCCATTTTAGTTTCTTTACTTGCAGGCCCCTTTATCCCCCTAAGGGAATAACTAGTGCAAGCTGACTCCAATCACATCCAAGAATGCACCTGCTGATAAGATATTGAGGCAGGCTGTACCAGCAGCTCCTGGGAATGTGCTCGGTGGAAGATACCTAAAGCCCCTGCATTTATCTCTTAGTGATAGTTTAAGCCCCTGCACCTGGAACTGTTTATTTTTTGTAACTGCTTCTATAACCAATTAATTTTTTTAAACATTTTGCCTATTCTGCTTCTGTAAAATTGCTTCAGTTAAACCCCCCTCCCCTATTTAGACCTTAGTGTAAAAGAAAATCTAGCCCCTTCTTCGGGACCGAGAGAATTTTGAGCACTAGCTGTCTCTCAGTCACCGGCTAATAAAGGACTCCATAATTTTTCTCAAAATGTGGTGTTTCTCTCTAACTCGCTTGGTTACAACATTGTCACATTCTTAGATGGGAAGATTTGCTATTGTAAAGATGTTATTTTCACCTAAATTAGCCTACAAATTCAGTGCTAGATGTTCTAAAAACTAAAGTTGAATTTTTTAAATTAGGTGAGTGGATAGATGCTCAGAGAATATATAGTGTTTAGAGAAATAAAGGAAGGTGACATCCTTAGACTTTAACTCAGGTAGACCGCATATGTTTTTGAGACAAATACACCAGCATTCTGCACCAGGGCTAAGTCATGTTTCCCACTGTTTCCAAAATCCTGTTAATATCCAGGATTTGCTGGGCACAGTGGCTCATGCCTGTAATCCCAGTACTTTGGGAGGCCAAGGCAGGCAGATCACTTGAGGTCAGGATTTCGAGACCAGCCTGGCCAACATGGCGAAACCCGATCTCTGCTAAAAATACAAAAAAAGTTAGCCGGCGTGATGATGCACGTCTGTAAACCCAGATGCTCGGGAGACTGAGGCACAAGAATCGTGTGAACCCAGTACACAGAGGCTGCAGTGAGTCCAAGATCGCACCACTGCATTCCAGCCTGGGCACTAGAGCGAGACTGTCTCAAAAAAAAAAAAAATTAGGATTTTTCTGGTCACCATTTTTTAGGCACACATTGACTGATACAATGAACTGTCTACAGAGACTCGTTGCATCCTTTCCTATTCATAATCAAGAGCTCGAGACTGTATCATAAGCATAGTTTAACTTTAGTTTCCCTAACACATCATTTTTATACTTGTCAAATGTGAAACTCGTGTTATTATTATTATTTGTTTTGAGATGGAGTTTTGCTTTTGTTGCCCAAGCTGGAGTGCGATAGCACGATCTCGGCTCACTGCAGCCTCCGCCTCTCAGGTTCAAGCAATTCTCCTGCCTCAGCCTCCTGAGTAGCTGGGATTACAGGTGCCCGCCACCACGCCCGGCTAATTTTCGCATTAACTCCTGACCTTAGGTGATCCACCCGCTTCGGCCTCCCAAAGTGCTGGGATTACAAGCGTGAGCCACCGCGCCTGGCCTCGTGTTATTTTTCTGTCCACTCACACAGCTTTATGAGAACTTTCGGCAAAAGTTTCTGATGGATGGGCATTGGATCTTCACTGTCTTGAGATTTAGAAAGAAACTGTTTAAGAACTACTTCCATCATGATGCATCCTCAGGAGATGTGGATGAACTGCGAACATGTGGGATGAAGATGAATAAGATATGAGTGAGTTTGTATCTCCCTCTAAACAAAGTGGCTTTTGTCAAAATGTACTTGTAAAGAAATGTATAGGCTGGGCAAAGTGGCTCACGCCTGTAATCCCAGCACTTTGGGAGACTGAGGCGGGAGAATCGCTTAAGCCCAGGAGTTGGAGACCAGGTTGGACAACACAGTTAGATTCCGTGGCTAAAAAAATAAAAATATTAGCGTGGTGGTGCATGCCTGTAGTTCCAGCTCTTCTGGAGCCTGGGCTGCAGTGAGCCGTGAGGGTCCCACCACACTCCAGCCTGGGCGAGTGAGACCCCGTCTAAAAAAAAAAAAAAAAAAAAGCAATTAACCCACAATTTTCAAGGCAATTGTTATGCTTTATTACAACAAGAAGTGTTTGAAATGCATCCCATTTGTAGATCCCTAGAAGTAAAATAGTCACCTTTCTTTACATTCTTACACCAAACACAGTTTTTGGAAGAGGTATCTCAGACTTCATTCTTATGCCCAGATTAAAGGTCAATTGTCAGTCCTTTTATTTTGTCTCCACCTTATTACCTTCCTAGCCAAAACATGGAAGTAAAACACCTTTTCTACGTTAATACTGCATTTCCAGGGATCTTGGGGTGTCCCGGGGGAGGGCGCGGTCCCCTCTCCGTCATGGCGGGGTGTGGATTCTGTCGCCGTCTCCCGGCGCCGCGGTACCCAGGACAGGAGGAAGAGGCCAGGAAGGGTCCAGGGAGGCTCAGGCCGGGTCTGCGACTTCCCGGCGGCGGGTGCTGCAACGACCCTGTGGGCACCTGCCTGTCAGACGGCACCCGCTCCCAGCCCTCTCCAGCCTGCGGCCGCTCCTCCCCCGGCCCTACTCCAGCCCCGCCCGTGCAGTAAGGCCAGAGTCTGGTGTAGCGCCAGGCGGGACCGTCCCATCTTCGAAGTTTTCTGCCCCGCAATTATCTCAGACCGGGGAGAGACAGAAGAGAAAAAAAAAAAAAAAAAAAAAAAAAAAAAAAAAAGCCAAGGGCAACGGGACACCCGGATGTACCAAGCACCGCCCCCTGGAGCCCCATCGCGCATGAGCACCGTGGAGGCAAGGGCGCGGCTTCGGGGAGGGAGGAGGCAGGGCGGTGGTTGGGCGAAAGGAGAGCCACGCCCGCTAGGGAACGTCTCTGCGCATGCGCCGGGGGCCAGCTTCTGGTACTTTCGACGCGTCTGCTGACGTAGGCTCTCAGTGCGCGTCCGGACGTCGGAGGTGGAGGTTGTAGAGTTCGCTGTTCGAGAGTGGGCACGAAAAGCTCCTTTTAGTCCTGCGTTCCGAAAGGAGGGCGTCTGTTGGGCCTTTCTCTCAGTCGTGAGGGAGGCGTCGACGGCCTACGGTAAGTTTTCTGCTGACGGGGTCTCTCAGGACCGCCGCAGTGGTCTCTCAGGAGTGAGGGACGGGAAACGTGCTGGGCTCGCGTTTGGGGAACGCAGCGTTTCGCTTCGAGGCCGCGGCCTCAGGGCGCAGAGCGGAGTTTTTAGGGCTGATTCCCTTCGCCGCGGCCGCCTCCCGCGCCTTGGCTCCGCCTCCCGGAGGGCCCCAGACTGTGGCTTCCGGGTGGCCGGGCGCCCGCTTCCGCGACGCGACTTGTTTTTCTCCCTGGGATTTTTAGGAAGTCGTGAGTTGAGGCTTGCGGGATCGTTTCCGGAGAAAGCGCAGGCTAAGGCCGCAGCGGAAGATGTCCAACTACGTGAACGACATGTGGCCGGGCTCGCCGCAGGAGAAGGATTCGCCCTCCGCCTCGCGGTCGGGCGGGTCCAGCCGGCTCTCTTCGCGGTCTAGGAGCCGTTCTTTTTCCAGAAGCTCTCGGTCCCGTTCCCGCGTCTCGAGTCGGTTTTCGTCCAGGAGTCGGAGCCGGAGCCGGAGGAGTAGGTCAAGGTCCCGTTCCCGAAGGCGCCACCAGCGGAAGTACAGACGCTACTCGCGGTCATACTCGCGGAGCCGGTCGCGATCTCGCAGCCGCCGTTACCGAGAGAGGCGCTACGGCTTCTCCAGGAGATACTACCGGTCTCCTTCGCGGTCCCGGTCCCGTAGCAGGTCGCGCTCTCGGGAAAGGTCGTACTACGGAAGGGCGTACGCGATGGCGCGGGGGCGGCGCTACTATGGCTTTGGTCGCACAGTGTACCCGGAGGAGCGCAGCAAATGGAGGGACAGATCCAGGACGAGGTCGCGGAGCAGAACCCCCTTTCGCTTAAGTGAAAAAGGTGGGTGGGTCATTTATCTTTCTAGTTTTGGTAATGTGTAGTGACAGTATACGAGGTTAGGGAACCAAAGTTGCTGTGTAGTTTCAATATTAGTTCCTTTGGTGCTGGAAATTTTTTTCGTTGGAGGAAAGAGGGAGGACATTACATGTAGTTAGTGGACAGCATTCTGTCTCTTCAGGGTTAAAGGTCAATCGGATGTTAAATGGCTCAGGATGTAGGGAACCTTTTTTCCTATTGGCTGGCTGTTCTTGGTGGTGGAGCCTTTTAAATGTTATGTTTAAGTTAAAGGTTTTAAATTTATAGATTGGGAAGAACAACATCAAAACACGCTGCCTTTTAGTTGACATTATTACTGAATACAATTGAATTGTCGAGTATCTTAAATGATTTAGGAGGCCGGCACGGTGGCTCACGCCTGCGATCCCAGCACTTTGGGAGCCGGAGGCGGGCGGGTCATTTGAGGCCAAGCGTTCCATACCAGCCTGGCCGACGTAGCTCACTATCTCTAGTAAAAATACAAAAATTAGCCGGGGGTGGTGGTAGAAATACACTTGAGTGTATCAGTATTGGTTCAGTGGTTGTGATAATTGTACCATATAAGGAATCTGTTGCAGAAAACCCTGGTTTTCAGAAATATCTTTGAAGAAAAAGCAAAACAATACCACTATTAACTAGAGAAAATTAGCTACAACAAAAAGACAAAATAGTAGGACGCTCAGGCCTTTAGTCAGGAAAACTGAAAACTAAGATTAAGAATTTTATTTCTTTCAGCAAGAAGTGAGCTGGAGAGTTGAGTTTTCAGTGAATAAAGTTACACAGTTGTCCCTCTGTTCACTCGGGGGATTGGTGCCAGGACGCATATGGAACCCTCACGCATGCTTGGGGTTTACAGTCTCAAATACTGTGGTACTTTCTATCTGCATTTAGTAGGGAGAAAAAAATCTAACTATAAAGTAGACCAGCGCAGCTCAAACCAGTGTTAAAGGGCAACCTTACTTTACGTATTATAAACAAGTGACTTAATACGTTTAATACCACAAAATAACATGCTTATTTTGTAATTCTGAGTTCTCTTGGGGGGGAAAAAACTACCAGATTAATGAATTAAAAAAAAAAATTTTTTTTTTTCCAGATCGAATGGAGCTGTTAGAAATAGCAAAAGCCAATGCAGCGAAAGCTTTAGGAACAACCAACATTGACTTGCCAGCTAGTCTCAGAACTGTGCATGTAGCCAAAGAAACAAGCCATGGAATAGGTGTATCAAGTAATGGTGCAAAGCCTGAAGTAAGTATTCTAGGTTTGTCCCAACAAAACGTTCAGAAAGCCAACTGTCAAATCTGATAAGCCACTTACTATTTACCTTAGACTATACTTTTTAGGAAGTCTAGCTATGTATATAATGTGCTAAATTCAGAGTAGCAGATCTGAAGATAAGCAAGGTGTCATACCCAGGAAAATGGGAGATTAATGAACTTTAGTGGCAGATCTGAAGATAAGCAAGGTCGTACCCATGAAAATGGGAGATTAATGAACTTTATTTGGCCGTGCATGGTGCCTCTTGCCTGTAATGAGGCAGATGGCTTGAGTCCAGGAGTTCAAGACCAGTCTGCTGCAACGTGGAAAAACCGCGTGTTTACAAAAAATACAAAAATTATCCAGGCATGGTGGCGCGTGCCCGTAGTGCCAGCTGTTTGGGAGGCTGAGGCAGGAGGATCTTTGAGCCCAGGATGCTAAGGTTGCAGTGAGCCAAGATTGCACCATTGTACTCCAGCCTGGGCAGCAGAGTGAGACCCTGTCTCAAGAAATACATTTAATTTTTCATTTTTAGTTAACACTGTACTCTTATAACACCATTAATATATTGTAGCTGGTACTTCGGTGATTCTGTTACCAGGTTTTCTAAGCTATTTACAGTGCGTAGCTTTCATTTGCAGCATTATGTTCCCACAAATCTGTACTCAGCATATACAGTATAGTTTATCTGCTTTATTTCTGTCTTATAGAAATCATGAATGTGGTCTGCAGACATTGATGAAGAAAATCTGTTGGTAATTGATACATGGGCTAAAGCATCAGTGGTTTCATTTGAAGTTTATGTTCACACACTGAAAACTTAGTTTTCTTTGTTGGTAGATACATGTGCATGCTAGAATTTGGGACAGGTACTATTTGTATGAAGTATTAAAGTCAGTTTTTAAAGTAAGCAAAGGTACATGTTGTAATGGTGGGGCATCTGTGAAAAAGATGTCCCTTTCATAATATATGCAATATATTCCAGATGTTTTGAGAGATTACAGAAGAGGAGGCCTGCTTCATTTGCAGATAAGTTTATTATAATTCTCCACAAATGTGCAGGATGTGCATTAGCAAATTGCACTGTACTTTTCACTCCAGCCTGGGTGACAAAGCGAGACTCCGTCTCGAGAAAAAAAAAAAAAGATGCTATATCTAAATGAATCTGTGTAATTGGGCCCAGATGTGGGTTTGCTCAGTATTAGTAGACGAGGTCTTTGTTCAGACGATTAGGTGCCTAACTGGCAAATGTCTTAGCTTCTTAAAGCTAGGTATTTCTGATGCGGCTTTACTTTTCAAAAGTTAACTTGATTCAATCTGAGAAAACTGATTAAAAAACTAGTTTAAAAATTACTTAAATTTGCCAGCAGGGAAGTAAAATAATTATGAGAAGAACGTCTTAAGCCTAATATTAAATCAGTTTTGTTAAGGGGAAAACTCAATAATTGTTACTTCAGCTGTTGAATATATGGTTAGATCCAAGTTGATTTTTGTGTCTACAATTAAATTTTGTATACAATTAGATTATTTTTTAATATAGGATTTAGAAACCAAGGGTATGTGTTTTAAAATTATACTTTTTCTTGACCTGTCTAGCTGTCAGAAAACGTAACAGAAGATGGACCTAGAAATCCTAGTGAAAAACCTTCCCAGCAAAGAAGCATAGCTTTTAGTTCTAATGTAAGTATGTCCAGGCATTGATCACTCAAAAATTGGATTTAGGATGTGTTTGCATCTTTGTGTTTTTATCTTCGTGGTGATAATTGGGGGCCTACTGACACAGTTTTTAAATAGAATTAAAATCGTTTGTTTTTGAGCCATGTTTACAAGTGGCCATTACAATGGGTTCCTAACCTATCTGACATTCACATTTGTTTCGATATTTTGCCTTTTAAGTGTCTCCCCTTTTTTATTGAAATGTTTTAAAGGGAAATCTTCAGAATACTCCTTAATCACAATGTTTTAAAATAGGTTTCAAAAATGAAGCCCCCAAATCATTACGCCTTGTGTATGTCCAGTGTTTCCCTGCTGCCCCAGTATCTTCACTTTACATTTTGAATCAAGCTACAATTAAGGTTCATACTATGGTTGATAATATCTTTTTTTTTTTTTTTTTTTTTTTTTGAGACGGAGTCTCGCTCTGTCGCCCAGGCTGGAGTGCAGTGGCCCAATCTCCGCTCACTGCAGGCTCTGCCTCCGGGTTCACGCCATTCTCTTGCCTCAGCCTCCCGAGTAGCTGGGACTACAGGCGCCCGCCACCACCCCCGGCTAGTTTTTTGTATTTTTAGTAGAGACGGGGTTTCACCGTGTTAGCCAGGATGGTCTTGATCTCCTGACCTCGTGATCCGCCCGCCTTGGCCTCCCAAAGTGCTGGGATTTACAGGCGTGAGCCACCGCGCCTGGCCTTTTTTTTTTTTTTTTTGAGACAGTCTTGCTCTGTCACCCAGGCTGGAGTGCAGTGTTGTGATCTTGGCTCACTGCAGCCTCTGCCTCCTGGGTTCAAGCGATTCTCCTGCCTCAGCCTCCCGAGTAGCTGAGACTACAGGTGCACACCACCACACCCAGCTAATTTTTGTATTTTTAGTAGAGACAGGGTTTCACTGTGTTTGCCAGGATGGTCTCCGTCTCCTGACCTCATGATCCGCCCGCCTCAGCCTCCCAAAGTGTTGGGATTACAGGCGTGAGCCACCACTCCCAACAGTTGATATCTCTAAGGCTCGTATATGGGATTATTTAATGTACTTTTTTGTGTGAAAATGTATAATTATATGTTTGGGAAGCTGACTGAATTTGTTTTTTTACAGAATTCTGTAGCAAAACCAATACAAAAATCAGCTAAAGCTGCCACAGAAGAGACATCTTCAAGATCACCAAAAATAGATAAGAAAAAAAGTCCATATGGACTGTGGATACCTGTCTGAAAGGAGAAAACTAATGGCTAAGTTTGCATGAAAACTGCACTTTATTGCAAGTTAGTGTTTCTAGCATTATCCTATCCCTTTGAGCCATTCAGGGGTACTTGTACATTTAAAAACCAACACAAAAAGATGTAAATACTTAATACTCAAATATTAACATTTTAGGTTTCTCTTGCAGATATGAGAAATAGCACAGATGGACCAAAGGTTATACACAGGTGGGAGTCTTTTGTATATAGTTGTAAATATTTTCTTGGTTATGTAAAAATGAAATTTTTTAGACACAGTAATTGAACTGTATTCCTGTTTTGTATATTTAATAAATTTCTTGTTTTAATTCTTGGTCTCTATTCTATGTGTAATTACCTAATGGGTCTTTGTAGAGATACAAGGGGGCGTGTGTTGATTAAAGCCTTGTTAATCTCAAGTCCAAGGCTCACTGGCCCAAAGTGGGATTTTGAGAAATGCCGAATCTCAAGTCCCTACCCTAGACCTGCTGAATTAGAAACTGAATTTTAACAGGATTCCCAGTTGAGGTCAATAGTTCAAACTTGAAAAATTGCCCTAAAAAATTTATGGAATACTGGGCTTCAAGGCAAGAAACTAAGCCAGAAAGAGGAGAAATAGAATCCCTCATTAAGCTGTAAAATCTGTGTGGTGTAGTTAACATTTATGCCTTTGAAAGTATTCTAAAGAAATTTTTTTTTTTTTTTTTTTTTGAGACCGAGTGCAGTGGTGTGTTCTGAGCTCACTGCAAGCTCCACCTCCCAGGTTCATGCCATTCTCCTGCCTCAGCCTCCCGTGTAGCTGGGACTACAGGTGCCCGCCACCACACCTGGCTAAGTTTTTTGTGTTTTTAATAAGAGATGGGGTTTCACTGTGTTAGCCAGGTTGGTCTCGATCTGACCTTGTGATCTGCCTGCCTCGGCCTCCCAAAGTGCTGGGATTACAGGCGTGAGCCACTGTGTCTGACCTTTCAGCACATAAAATTTTAAGAAGTAGGTATTACACTTTATGAACTGGAAAATATAGACGGCTGGTCTAAATAAGTGGACTGATTTTTATGGATAGACTCTTTAATTTTTAGAGAGAGGGTTTTTTGCTCCATCACCCAGACTGGAATGTAGTCAGTCACAGCTTGCTGCAACTCCAGGGCTCAGGCAATCCTCCTGCCACAGCTTCTGCCATATAGGCTTATGCCACCGCACCCGGCTAATTTTTGGGGGTAGAGATGAGTGGGATTTCTGTGTTACCCTAGGCTGGTCTTGAACTTGTGGCTTCAAGCAATGCTGCTCCTGTGGCACCCCCAGAGTGTAGGGATTACAGGTGTGAGCCACTGTGCCTGGCCTAAAATAATAGTTTGACCAAATGTTTTAACTTTCTTACAAGGATATTTGGTTTTTTTGAAGGATGGCATTTTATAGAATGTTATTAGGGATCAGTCTCCATGGTTTTTTTCCTATAAATGCACCTGGGCTGTGCAGTAGAGCAGGGGACAGGAAAGCACCTATAATTGTGACCACTTCTGGGGAAGAGGAGGGACTACGGTGAATTTCCAGTAGCCATTGTCACCTTCCTTTCACTACTTACATAGCTTGCAAGAAAAATTAGCACTCTGCTGCTGAAGCTCCAAAGGTCAACTCTAGGCTTCACATTAAACACAGAAAACACAAGTGAATAATACACAGATAAACGTGGAAATAATACACATTTCAAACATTTCTTTACCAATGTGCATGGGCCTGGCCAGGTGGCAATCTGAGTTGGTCTCCTAGACTCTGCATCAGTTTCAGTAGCAGCGCCCAGGATTTGCGGTCTCTGCGCTTTCGCCCTGAGGAGGAGCGTCTTCGGGGGGCGGTGGCTTGGCCTCAGAGGCCCTTGGCCGACCCAGTCCCAATGTCTCTGCCTCCGTCTCCCCCGGCATCGCATCCTTCTCTAGGACAGACCTAGCCGCAAACGCCACTACTTCGCTACCCCCAGGCAAGTGCCTGCCACCCGTCTGGTCAGTCACAGTCTCTGCCCTCCCCTGGCAATGCTTCCCCCCACTTCCGGTAACAATTAAGTGGAACCCCGGGCCTCACTTTTCCGGACGAAACGTAACTGGCCCTTCTTGGGGTACCTCTAGAGCGGAGAAGACAGTCCCCGCCCCTGGCAGTCCTGGGGTGTGTCTGATTGGGCTAGGCCTGTGCGCAGGCGCATTGGGTGGAGAAACCTGGACATGTATGGGAGATACGAGGAGGCTGTGAGCCATGATCTCAGCCTGGGTGACAGTGAGACCCTGTCTCAAAAACAAAAACCTATTCCCCTCCTTCCTCTGATTTCCTTAAATGCCTTTCTTTAGGGAAGCCAGCTCACCACTTGAAAAGTCAGTTTCCCCTGTTACAGCTCTTCATACATTTTCATCTTTGCAGCACTTACATAAATGTAATTAAGTAAGTGTAATTACTTGTTTAACGTAGTTAATTTTGGGTTTTTTTGAACCCAAAATTTTGAGCGAATCTCGCTCTGTCACCCAGGTTGGAGTGCAGTGGGGCGATCTCAGCTCACGGCAACCTCTGCCTCCTGGGTTCAAGTGATTCTCCTGCCTCAACCTCCTGAGTAGCTAGAATTACAGGTGCCTGCCACCACGCCTGGCTAAGTTTTGTATTTTTAGTAGAGATGGTTGGTTAGGCTGGCCTGGAATTCCTGACCTCAAGTGATCCACCCGCCTAGGCCTTACGAAGTGTTGGGATTACAGGCATGAGCCACTGAGCCCGGCCTAATGTAGTTAATTTAAATGACATTTCTTAACCTCTATTAAAATAACAAATATTTGGCCAGGCACTGTGGCTTACTCCTGTAATCCCAGCACTTTGGGAGGCTGAGGTGGGAGGATTACCTGAGCCCAGGAGTTCAAGACCAGCCTGGGCGACAGAGCAAGACCCTGTCTCTACCTCTGACCGTGCCAACCCCCAAAATTGAAGTATTAGCCGGGCATAGGGGCAGGTGCCTGTAGTCGCAGCTACTGGGGAGGCTGAGGTTGCAGTGAGCCAAGATTGTGCCACTGCACTCCAGGCAAGGCAACAGAGCAAGACCTTGTCTCAAAAAAAAGCAAATATGGCAGAGTAACAGGATTGTTTTCTATGTTATAGATGATTTGATAGAGCAATATTATGGGTATTTACATTCTTTAAGAAAACAGTGTTAATTATAAACCAGGCATGGTGGCTCATGCCTGTAATCCCAGCTACTCAGAGGAAGAAGCTGAGAATGGAGGGATGACTTGAGGCCAGGAGTTCGACATCAGCCTAAATAACATAGTGAGACCCTGTCTCTTAAAAATAAAGTCAATTATAAAATTATTTTCAGTAAGATCCCTTATCAGAATTAGAGGTTTTGAAAGTTATATTACTAGGCTTATGTATGCTAAGTAATTAGTTGTAGACTGGGTAAGAAAAACCAAAGAGTGAAGCATGCCGGAGCTAGCAATAGGGGGATCCATCACTACTACTATCCCTAAAGAGGCAAAAGAAGGGAGCAGCAATGAGAACCCAGAAAGTATAGGGTTAGGCCAGGCGCGATGGCTCACGCCTGTAATCCCAACACTTCAGGAGACCGAGGCAGGTGGATCACCTGAGGTCAGGTATTCGAGACCAACCTGACCAACAAGGTGAAACTCTGTCTCTACTAAAAATATAAAAATTAGCCGGGTGTGTTGGAAGGTGCCTGTAGTCTAGGTACTTGGGAGGCTGAGACCGGAGAGTTGCTTGAACCTGGGAGGTGGAGGTTGCAGTGAGCTGAGATCACGCCACTACACTCCAGCCTGGGCAATGGAGAGAGACTCCGTCTCAAAAAAAAAAAAAAGAAAAAAAAGAAAATGTAGGGATAGAAGATAGTCTTCAGACAGAAGTGGTGCCTACAGAAATATGCCAAATCCATAATCCAGCTAGGGAATAAATACCTTGACCTCATTTCTTCCAAACCTTTGATCTTATATAGGTACTATGCACTGGCAGGACCCAGGAAGGCAGAGGGCAAGAGAGTTTACTAATGCAGTCCATTCAGGCCAGCACTCAGGGACACAGAACATGGAGACCAGTGGAGAGTAGTTCTAACAGGGCAGACAGAAAATATCTAGCACAATTTTTTTTTCAACAGGATATGGCAACAATTTAAAAAATTGGAGTCTTATAAGAAATCTGTTCAAATTATATTTATACATATTTATTAACAACAGAACAAGTGATGTGTCTAATTGAATTTTTCTAGATGCTGGAAGATCTTCCATCGTATATGCTAGTCTTTACAATGTGACATTGGCACTCCTTCAATCTAGAAGTAGAGTCTGTTTCCCTAATCCTTGAATCTGTGACAATGGAGGGAGAGACACTGTGTGAACTCTGAGACTAAGTCATAAAAAGTGAAACACAGATTCCACCTAGTTCTCTTGGGATACTTGTTCTTAAAACCAGCCCCCATGCTTTGAGGAAGCCCAGGCCAATGGAGAGGCCAGGTGTGGGTGTTCAGGCAGACAGCCAACATCAACCACCAGACTTCTGAGTGAGGAAACCTTTGCAAGGATTCCAGCCCCAGCCCCTAATCTGACTGCAACTGCATGAGAGACCCTGTGTGAGAACCACACCAATTCTCAGAACTATGAGAGATAATAATAAAGTAATACTTATGTTTTTTTTTTTTTTTTTTGAGACGGAGTCTTGCTCTGTCGCCCGGGCTGGAGTGCAGTGGCCGGATCTCAGCTCACTGCAAACTCCGTCTCTCGGGTTCACGCCATTCTCCTGCCTCAGCCTCCCAAGTAGCTGGGACTACAGGCGCCCGCCACCTCGCCCGGCTAGTTTTTTGTATTTTTTAGTAGAGACGGGGTTTCACCGTGTTAGCCAGGATGGTCTCGATCTCCTGACCTCGTGATCCGCCCGTCTCGGCCTCCCAAAGTGGTGGGATTACAGGCTTGAGCCACCGCGCCCGGCCTATAAAGTAATACTTATGTTAAGGTACCAAGTTTTGGGGTAATTTGTTATGCCACAATAGAGAAATGATACAGTTCAGAACAGGTTTTTTGTTGTTGTTGTTTGTTTTTTTGAGCCAGACTCTCACTCTGTCGCCCAGGCTGGAGTACAGTGGTGCGATCTCAGCTCACTGCAATCTCCGCCTTCCAGATTCAAATGATTCTCCTGCCTCCGCCTCCCGAGTAGCTGGGACTACATGTGAACGCCGCCATGCCCAGCTATTTTTTTTTTGTATTTTTAGTAGAGACGGGGTTTCACCGTGTTGCCCAGGCTGGTGTCGAACTCCTGAGCTCAGGTGATCCACCCACCTCAGCCTCCCAAAGTGCTGGGATTACAGGTGTGAGCCACTGCACCCAGCCCAGTTTTTAAAAATCATACATTATCATGTTGCACAGAAAAGTAACATTGAAAGTCCTGTGAATATTCTTAATACATCCTTATAAAATCAGAGTTGTTGAGCAATTTTTACCACACATAATCTTTCCCTTTCCTTTCTATACTGCTTTTTTTTTTTTTTTTAATCACTTCCAGAAACTTCTTTAGTTAATTATGAACATTTACTTTTTTTTAAGGTCAGACTTGCAGATTTTAATTTACGGTATAAACAAATTGGTAATATAGAGCTCAATTTTACTGGCAGGAATGGAGAAAAGAATGAATAGGAATTTTTTTCTTTTCGAGACAGGGTCTTGCTGTGTCACCCAGGCTGAAGTGCAGTGGTGCAATCAGGGCTCACTGCAGCTTTGACCTCCCAGGCTCAAGCAATCCTCTCACCTCAGCCTCCCGAGTAGCTGGGACTACAGGGGCAGGCCACCATGCTTGGCTAATTTTTTATTTTGTAGAGATGAAGTCTCGCTATGTTGCCAGGGCTGGTCTTGGACTCCTGGGCTCAAAGGATTCTCCTGCCTTGGCCTCCCAAGTGCTGGGATTACGGGCTTGAGCCACCATGCTAGCCAGGATTCTTAATAACAGTAAAATAAGAAGGATACAAGCACTACTCTTCCCCAATAATGATTGGATTTCCTGGAAAATCCAAGAGTGACAAAACCACATATAATTTTGTTTTGTTTTGTTTCGTTTTATTTTGATACAGAATCTTGCTCTGTCGCCCAGGAGTGCAATGGCTAATTTTTTTGTATTTTTAGTAGAGACAGGGTTCCACTGTGTTAGCCAGGATGGTCTCGATCTCCTGACCTTGTGATTCGCCTGTCTTGGCCTCCCCAAATGCTGGGATTACAGGTGTGAGCCACCACGCCCAGCCTAAAACCACATTTAATTGTTTTAATTTTCTTTCTTTTTTTTTTTTTTTAGACGGAGTCTCGCTCTGTCACCCAGGCTGGAGTGCAGTGGCACAATCTTGGCTCACTGCAAGCTCCGCCTCCTGGGTTCACGCCATTCTCCTGCCTCAGCCTCCCAAGTAGCTGGGACTACGGGCGCCCGCCACCACGCCCGGCTAATTTTTTGTATTTTTAGTAGAGACGAGGTTTCACTGTATTAGCCAGGATGGTCTCGATCTCCTGACCTCTTGATCCGCCTGCCTCAGCCTCCCAAAGCGCTGGGATTACAGGCGTGAGCCACCGTACCCAGCTTGTTTTAATTTTTCATTTCTGGACTTGTGGCGATGTTGTTTTTCCATATTCTATTAGATAAGAAACTGGTTTTGTCTTGTGCAGATTTAGGCCAATTATGCAAGCTCTATTTATTCCATGAAGCATCACTTTTCCACTGAATCTCATTATAAATTTTCTATTCTGTTCTGCTGATTTATGTGTCATTTCCTGTGTATCACATTGTATTCATTACTAAAGCCATTTATTAAGTTTTAATTCCTCATAAGGCAAGCCCTTCCTTGGTATTTTTTGTTGTTGTTGTTAATTTTTGTGACAGGTTCTCGTTTGGTTGACTAGGCTGAAGTGTGGTGCCGTGATCACAGCTCACTGTAGCCTCAAACTCCTGGGCTCAAGCAATCCTCCCACTTCAGCCTGCCAAGCAGCTAGAACTACAGGTGTACACCATCACGTCCAGCTAATTTTTCTAATTTTTTGTAGAGGCAGAGTCTCACTGTGTTGCCCAAGGTGGTCTCGAACTTCTGAACCTAAGCGATTATTATTATTATTATTATTTTTTGAGATGGAGTCTTGCTCTGTCGCCCAGGCTGGAGTGCAGTGTCACGATCTCGGCTCACTGCAACCTCCGCCTCCGGGTTTACACCGTTCTCCTGCCTTAGCCTCCCGAGTAGCTGGGACTACAGGTGACCACCATCACGCCCAGCTAATTTTGTTTTTGTATTTTTAGTAGAGACGGGGTTTCACCATATTAGCCAGGATAGTCTCCATTTCCTGACCTCGTGATCCACCCGCCTCGGCCTCCCAAAGTGCTGGGATTATAGGCATGAGCCACCGCGCCCGGCCCTGGCAGTTCCCAGCTTGACTTTTCCCTTTGGCTTAGTGATTTTGGGGCCCCAAGATTTATTTTCCTTTCACACATGTGTAACTGTAACATAAATTCCCAGAATTATGATAGCTGAGTCAAAGAGTAAATGCCTTAAGTTTTACAGGTACTGCCAAATTGCCTTCCCTAGGGATTGAATCAATCTTCAGTCCTATCAGCAATATGTGTAGGATTCATCTTTCTTCGGTCTTAACAACACAGTGTGTTGTTGAACTTTTAAGATTTTTGCCACATTATTTTACAGTTCCAAAAAACAAAAACAATGACCCACTGAGATTCTGATGGGAATAATGTGACATTTATAAACTCATTTGAGATACTCCTTTGTGATAATTGTTTTTATGATATTAAGTCTTCCAACCAGAAAATAGCTTATCCGCCATTTATTCAGATTTCATTTACTTCAAAGTATTTTTTATTTTTATGTTACTATTTACATTTTGTACCTAGATATCTTTTCATTTTAGGGATTACTTTTTCATTTCTGTATCTAGTAGTTGTTAGTGCAGAAAAAAATAATTTTCATATATTCCTCTTATATCCAGCACCTTACTGAATTATCTTAATAACTTTAGCACTGTTAGTAATTCTGGCATTGCCTCTCCACTGAGCATGTAAGAGTAAACAAGATGGGTGGACCCTGCTGTTCTCCAGTAATAACGCTGATGAGGAAAATAGAAAATGGACAGACAAAAAGAAAACTTATGCAATTGGAAAGAATTAAAATAGTGACAGTACTAAAAGTGAGACGGTAGTCAGGGAAGACCTGCCTCTTTTTTTAAAACTTTATTTTTATGTCTGGGCACGGTGGCTCACGTCTGTAATCCCAGCACTTGGGGAGGCTGAGGTGGGCGGATCCCGAAGTCAGGAGTTCAAGACCAGCCTGGTCAACACGGTGAAACCCTGTCTCTACTAAAAATACAAAAAGTAGCTGGGCATGGTGGCAGGCACCCGCAATCCTAGCTACTCGGGAAGCTGAGGCAGGAGAATTGTCTGAACCTGGGAGGCGGAGGTTGCAGTGAGCCGAGATCAGTGCCATTGCACTCCAGCCTGGGTCACAGGGCAAGACTCCGTCTCAAACAAACAAAAACCACACACACACACAAACAAAAATTCTTTTTATTTGTATTATTTTTTAATTTAGAGACTGATTCTCACTTTGTTGTCCAGGCTGGTCTTGAACTCCTGGGCTCAAGCAATCCTCCCGCCTCGGCCCGGCAATTTGCTGGGATTGCAGCCATGAACCACCACACCTGGCCAAGACCTGCTTCTTGGAGAAGGTGACAACATGCTAAGCTCTAAACGGAAAGAACTTTCCACTTACGGGAATGAATGGCACTACAGGTTCTTCCTGCCCACTACAGACAAAACCAATTCACTGAGAAGTGCTACTGCAGTATAGAGTTGTATTAATGTGACGCTGGCCTCAGGGAAGAAGGGTTACCACTCAAGTAAGTTTTCCTGAAGGGTCAGCCCAGAGGTTAGTGTTTTTCAGCTGGTTTGGTGTGGGCAGAGCAACAGGGAATGGGTGCTGCTGATTGGTTGGAGATGCAATCATAGGGGTGTGGACTACACTCCTCAACAGCTGAGCCCGCCTCTTGGGGGAGGAGTGGGGCAGAGGAAGCGGTTGGGTCATGAGTCACGAGTCCAGGTGGGGTCACTTAGTTGCCAGAATGCGAAAGTCTCAAAAGTGCCTCAAAAGACCAATCTTAGGTTCTACAATAACGACGTTACCTACAGGAGTAATTGGGGAAGTTACACATCCGATGTCCTCCGAAACAATGGCTGGTTATCGTTTACTACATTTTAGCAGAATTCGCCCCTCATATACCTAACCTCCCGGTCTTTCATTAATTTCATAAAGGCAGTTTCAGCCCCCGAACAAGGCCGGGGACTGTTTAAGGGAGGGACTATGCTCATCCTTGCTTAAAAGTTAAACTATAAATTCTCCCATGGTGAGCTTGGTTTATGCCCAGGAATGAGTGAAGACAGCCGCCCTGCGGGGCTAGAAGCAAGTTGGAGTGAGCCATGTTAGATTTCTCTCACTCTTTGAAAAGGCGGTTTCCAGGAACAGCGTTCAGAGTAGGGGAGTTTCTATTAGACTCCTTTTGTCATTTTTTTCTAGTCCTCCGATTCTGAGCTCTTCCCAACCCTTTTCTTGGCGACTCAACTCCCGCTGTCCTTGCCCACGCGGATTCTCGCGGCTGCGCGAGACCCTGCCCAATCCAAAACGTTTCACAGCTAAAGGGTCCCAACTTCCGGAGGCCGCCCGGAAGGGGCGGGGATTATGGTAGCTCATTTGTACGCATCGGCCCGGTTGTCTGAAGGCTGACGGAAGTGCTGTATGTTGTTGCCGGAAGTGGGAAGAGAGAAAGGTTGTGATGGCGGCTGTTGCTGCATCCGAGGTGAGTTCGAGCGACTCTACACCGGGGGTTTTGTTGGTGAGGGTTCCGGGGAGCGGCCTGGAGAGAGGTGGAGGCGAAGTCTAGTTTCGCTTCAAGGAGGCTCAGACACTGGGATCAAGTCGGCGGTGGAGGCCCTAGGCCCAGCCTGTGGGGACCGGCGGGGACTCGGCCTGGGCCGTCCTGGGAGAAGCCGAGCTGGCTCTGCCTGAAGCCAGTTCTCTTTGCCGCAGGTGCTGGTGGACAGCGCGGAAGAGGGGTCCCTCACTGCGGCGGCAGAGCTGGCCGCTCAGAAGCGCGAACAGAGACTGCGCAAATTCCGGGAGCTGCACCTGTTGCGGGTGAGTAGTCTTGGAGGCCGGCTCAGATCCGTCACCTGGCCAAGCCTTTGCGCTTTTGTAGAGGGGACGAGGAAGCCACACCACTGCGTCTGACAGACCAACAGAGCAGGATCATCTGAGAGGAAAGCTCTGTTCGGTGGTACTCAACCCTGGCAGCACATGGGGATCGTTATGAGAACTTTTGAAAATATACCTGTTCACTCTAGCCCCCCTCCTACCCACATCCAATTTAATGTATCTGGGTTAGGTTTGCGAGTCTCCATTACTAACAACCTCCCTGCTCTGTGATTCTAACAAATTCTTCATTTTACCTAGGGAAATATGTAGAGCTAGAGACAGGAAGAAACTTGTGTCAGTAAGAGACCTGGTTCACTTGATTTAAAAAATAATCTTCTATCAGAATCTGTTTGAAAAGGGAGGAAATAATCATCTGTCTCTAGGACTTCTGGGGGAAAAGAATAAAAAGAAAATTAAAAAAATAATGGGAAACCTTTGAAAGTCTACAGCGTGGTAGTTCAGCCAGTTGATAGGGAATCGGATGTCTTAAGTGCCCTGGAAGTGCAGAGGAGGAGAGATGAATGCAGTTTGTGGGTCTCCAGGGGGTGCCTCGTAATAGGTGACACCTAAACTACTGTTTGAAAGCCAGACAACTAAAGGAGTTAGAGAAAGAGAATCCAAGCAAAGGGAACAAATTCAAAGAAAATTTGTATTAGGGATAAGAGTCCAGCAAATAGCTGGCTGCAGTTGGAGCTGAGAAAGAGAAAAGCAGCCCCTATTTCAGCATGGAGTGACCTGACAGGCCATGGGTTCACAAAACCCCAAAATCACTCTGACTGTTGTAGTGAGACAAAACAAAGAAGACTTCTTGAAGCACAAGAATGACCACGTATTTCTTTATTCTGGCTAACACCAGTGACAGTTATTACCAAATACAGCATTAGTCTCCGTTACTTCTGCCTCCTATATAAAAATTTAAGATACCTAATTGTAGAAAGCCTCTGCTTTCTGACAGTACTCAATCCAGATCCTTAACCCTCCCCCCAGTCACCTGATACAAACCCAAATCCTGGAACGAGCCCCTCCTAACGCCCTTTCACTCAAATGCCCACAGTTCCCCGTGGTTTGCTCTCTTCTTCTATGCAACAGACTCAACTTTGTTGACCATACATGTGTTCTTGGTGTCTTTAATTGCAGGACTTTTCCAGAGCCAAGAATATACTAGGGATGGTAGTTGGGAGGAGTATCTCTCTTTGCCTAGGGAAAGTTAATCTAATAAACAATTAAAAGGACATGCTTAAATATTTAGAGTGATTGTGTAAGGAACACATGTTTGGAAATTAGGAGGCAGGGCTTCATGGACAAACTGCCACCAGCTTATGACCTAAGAAATGTCTAACTTAAGTTTTCCTTAAGATGATATACTCATTTTGTTTTATACAATTAGGTTTATTTAAAAATAGACACCTCTCCCCGCTACCCCAAGCTTAAAAAAAAAAAAAAAAAAAAAAAAAGACTCTTCAATGGTACTTCAAATTCCTTTCATTTTTCATTTGCCAATGTAAACTGTGAAAGTATTTTTAAAAGGAGGGGAACTTGGAAAGCATTAGAGGCATTAAGATAGGTATTAAATCCTCTAACCCAAATTGAGGCATTTTTCTTGAATCAGGATTAAAAGATAATTGAGGCCCGGTGTGGTGGTGCATGCCTGTAATCCCAGCACCTTGGGAGGCTGAGGCGGGCAGATCATTTGAGGCCAGGAGTTCGAGACCAGCCTGGCCAAACTGCAAAACCCTGTTTCTACTAAAAATACAAAAAATAAGCCAGGCATTGTGGCACATGCTTGTAATCCCAGCTACTTGGGAGGCTGAGGCAGGAGAATTGTTTGAACCCTGGAGGCGAAAGTTGAAATGAACTGAGATGCTCCAGTATACTCCAGCTTGAGTGACAGAGTGAGATTCTGTCTCAAAAAAAAAAAAAAAAAAAGTGTCTTTCACATCATGTGATGTAATTTTGTTTTTTGAGGTGTCTTGCTCTGTCACCCAGGCTGGAGTGCGGTGGTGCAATCTTGGCTCACTGCAACCTCTGCCTCCTGGGTTCAAGTGATTCTCCTGCTTCAGCCTCCCGAATAGCTGGGATTACAGGTGTGCGCCACCATGCCTGGCTAATTTTTGAATTTTAAGTAGAGACGGGGTTTCGCCATGTTGGCTAGCCTGGTCTTGAACTCCTGACCTCAGGTGATCCACCTGCCTCAGCCTCCCAAAGTGCTAGGATTACAGGCGTGAGCCACCGTGCCTGTCCGATTTAATATTAATGCCAAATAAAGTCTACTTAAGTGCCACTATAGTATGGTCCCCAATGTTGCAAAACCTTGTTCTGATCCAATAAAAAGGGACCACACAACTCAATAGAGGCAAAGCTGATTTTAACCCCCAGGGCTCTGGAACAGCAAACCAGTGCAACTCAACACATTTTTCTTGATTACATAAAAATGTAGACCCTATTAGGCCATTCCCTGGCTTAAAATACTATGATGGCTGTCTGTTGCTTTTAGGATAAAATGGGGTCACGTTATTAATATGTCCTGCCTGACCCTCCTCAAAGAAGGCAAAATGTATCTGGATTTATTTTCATGTTTTAGCTGACAGACTTCTTGTGTTACGGTTTTAGAATGAAGCTCGTAAATTAAATCACCAGGAAGTTGTGGAAGAAGATAAAAGACTAAAATTACCTGCAAATTGGGAAGCCAAAAAAGCTCGTTTGGAGTGGGAACTACAGGAAGAAGAAAAGAAAAAGGTTAGGAACTGTTTTATCTTCATAAGTGATTTAGTCAATCATTCTGTTGTATCAAGACACTACAACATGGTGGTTGAATACACTGGCTCTTAGGCCAAGCTGCCAGAATTGAAATTCTGGTTCTGTTCAGTAGCGACTGTGACACTTTGGGTGAGTTTATTTGACTTCTCTGTACCTCTGTTTTCTCATCAATAAAACAGGAACTGTAACAATAATTATTTGAGTTCATTATGAATTCAGTGAGTTAATGCATGTAAAACATTTAAAACAAGGTCTGACACCTGATTAACACTCAATAAGTATCATGTGCTCACTTATATACCATAGTGTATTTCCAAATTTCCTTTAAATACTATTACAGTGGCCGGGTGCAGTAGCTCATGCCTGTAATCCCAGCACTTTGGGAGGCTGAGGCAGGCAGATCACTTGAGGTCAGGAATTTGAGACCAGCCTGGCCAACATGGCGAAACCCCATCTCTACTAAAAATACAAAAATTAGCCGGTCATGGAGGTATGTGCTTGTAGTCCCAGCTAGTTGGGAGGCTGAGACATGAGAATCCCTTGAACCTGGGAGGTGGAGGTTGCAGTGAGCTGAGATCACACCACTGAGCTCCAGCCTGGGTGACAGAGCCAGTGAAACTCCAACTAAAAAAATACTATTAAAATATTGGTTAATATTTATTGGATCTTTCTTGATGTAAAGTAGATGAAATTATAGCTTGTATCATAATTGTAGGTGTCAGCTTTTTTCTTCTTTTTAGGAATGTGCATCAAGAGGAGAAGACTATGAGAAAGTGAAGTTGCTGGAGATCAGTGCAGAAGATGCAGAAAAATGGGAGAGGAAAAAGAAGAGGAAAAACCCTGATCTGGGATTTTCAGGTCAGATTGACCTTTATTGAACTTTATTGACTGGGCTGTTAGTCATTTCCTTCATTGTTTCTGGTTTCAAGAAAGGATGTGCCTCTTGTGCTTCATGGGATATTCTTGATGAGGCCTAAAGACCAAGAAAAGTACAAATACGTCTCTTAGGACAGAAGTTAAAAAAAAGGCTGTGCTTCAGTTAGCCGGATTTTTAAATACTTGATGGTAAAATTTATCAAAGTCTGTCTGTCAGCATCTTCAGGATAGAAGCTATGCTTAGAATAGTGTTTTGGGCATATATTACTTCACACAGATTGAGTGTCCCTTGTCTGAAAATCTGAAATCCAAAATGTTGCAAAATCCAAAACTGTTTGAGTGCCAACATGATGCTGTGATGCTCAAAGGAGATGCTGATTGGAGCATTTCAGATTTTGAATTTAAGTATAATGCAGATATTCCAAAATCTGAAAAAAATTGGAAACACTTCCGATTCCAAGCATTTTGGATAAACGATACTTACCTTTGATAATTTAGATTTTTCTCTCAATAGGAAGGTCCAAACAAGGAAATATATTATCTCAGATTCTGATTTTATATTTTTAGATTATGCTGCTGCCCAGTTACGCCAGTATCATCGGTTGACCAAGCAGATCAAACCTGACATGGAAACATATGAGAGACTGAGAGAAAAACAGTGAGTCCTTTTTCATCCTGAGCTGATGTGGATATATTTGTGTGTTTGTGTTTGTGTGTGTGTATGTATACATAAATAGAAACATACTTTAATGCTAAGGTATGGGTTATTAATAGCTGTCTAAGGGTGGTCTCTGTTTTTTCTGGATTTTTTTTTTCCTTTGAGACGGAGTCTTGCTGTCTTGCCCACGCTGGAGTGCACTGAATGGTGCAGTCTCAACTCACTGCAACCTCTGCCTCCTGGGTTCAAGTGATTTTCCTGCCTCAGCCTCCCGAGTAGCTGGGATTACAGGTGCCCACCACCATGCCCAACTAATTTTTATATTTTTAGCTGAGATGGGGTTTCACCATGTTGGCCAGGCTGGTCTTGAACTCCTGACCTCAAGTTATCCGTCCACCTCGGCCTCCCAAAGTGCTGGGATTACAGGTGTGAGCTACTGTGCCTGGCCCTTCCTTGCCTAGCCCTTCTGGTTTTTTTATTTTATTTTATTTTTTAAAGAGACAGTGTCTCGCTCTGTTGCCTAAGCTGGAGTGCATTGACACCATCCATCATAATTCATTGTAACCTCAAACTTCGGCCTCAAGGGAGCCTCCCACATCAGCCTCCCCAGTAGCTAGGATTACAGGCATGTTCCACGATTCCTGGCTAATTAATTTTTTTGTAGAGACGGGATCTCACTGTGTTGCTCAGGCTGTCTCAAATTCCTGGCCTCAAGTGATCCTCTCTCTTTGGCCTCCCACAGGGTTGAGATTACAGGTGTGAGCCACTGTGCCAGGCCTAGTCTCTGTTTTGACAGCACTGTTTATTGCTTGCTTCACAGCAATTAATCACCTGTTTTTTTGTTTTTTGTTTTTTTCTTAACTGGGCATTCTAAGACTGGTTGTTGATTGGTTAACACTCTGATTGTTGTAGTTACTGAGATATTTTAGGAGGCATAATGCTTTAGTGCTGGGGTTGGTAAACTTTTTCTGTGAAGGACCAGATAGTAAATATTTTCAGCTTTGTGAGCCATATAATCTCTGTCACAGCTACTCAGCTGTGCTGCTGCAGTGCAAAAGCGGCTGCAGAGGATTCATAAATGAATCCTCTTTTCATAAACAGGTGGTGGGCTGCTGTAGTTTGGCAGTTTGCTTTAGTGGAAAAGGAAATAACCTCAGGATGGAGCTCTAATCCCACCTCTGTCCCTAGCACTTTGTGACATCTGATAAGTCCTGGAGCCTCTCTGCCTGTTGGCTCTTTGATCTGTAGAGTGAAGGTGTTGGAGGAGTTGATGACTTAGGTTCCTTTCAATTCTGTAATTTTTTATTTTTTATTTTTATTTTTATTTTTTTTGAGACAGAGTCTTGCTCTGTCACCCAGGCTGGAGTGCAGTGGCACAATCTCGTCTCACTGCATGCTCCACCTCTCGGGTTCAAGTGATTCTCCTGCCAAGTAGCTGGGATTACAGGTGCCCACCAGCATGCCTGGCTAATTTTTTTATATTTTTAGTAGAGATGGGGTTTCACCATATTGGCCAGGCTGGTCTCGAACTCGTGACCTCAGGTGATGTGCCCACCTTAGCCTCCCAAAGTGCCTGGATTACTGGTATAAGCCACTGCACATGGCCCTATTTTTTTTTTTTTTGAGATGGAGTCTTGCACTGTTGCCCAGGCTGGAGTGCAGTGGTGTGATCTTGGCTCACTGCAGCCTCAGCCTCCCAGGTTCAAGCAATTCTCCTGTCTCAGCCTCCCAAGTAGCTGGGATTACAGGCACCCGCCACCACACCCAGCTAATTTTTGTATTTTTAGTAGAGACAGGATTTTGCCATCTTGGCTAGGCTGGTCTCAAACTCCTGACCTGGTGATCCACCTGCCTCAGCCTCCCAAAGTGCTGGGATTACAGGCGTGAGCCACCGTGCCCAGCCTCCACATGACCCTATTTTTATTCTTTTAATTACAAAATTTTTTTTTTTGAGACGGAGTCTCACTTTGTTGCCTAAGCTGGAGCACAGTGGGGCGATCTTGGGTCACTGCAGCCTCCACCTCCCGGGTTCAAGTGCTTCTCCTGCCTCAGCCTCCCCGAGTAGCTGGGACTACAGGTGTGTGTCACCACGCCCAGCTAATTTTTATATTTTTAGTAGAGACAGGGCTTTGCCGTATTGGCCAGGCTGGTCTTGAACTCCTGACCTCAAACGATCCACCTGCCTTGACCTCCCAAAATGCTGGGATTACAGACGAGAGCCACTGCACCCAACCTGTATTTTTTTTAAAGAAAAAATTAAAGTAGGATCTCACAGTAAATACATGTGTATATTTTCTTTCTTATTGTGTATGGTAGTTTAGTTTGAAATTTGAAAATGGAGCATTTGCTGGGCGCAGTGGCTCAAGCTTGTAATGCCAGCACTTTGGGAGGCCGAAGTGGGCAGATCACAAGGTCAGGAGTTGTAATCCCAGCACTTAGGGAGGCCGAGGCAGGCGGATCACAAGGTCAGGAGTTCGAGACCAGCCTGGCCAATATGGTGAAACCCCGTCTCTACTAAAAATACAAAAATTAGCCGGGAGTGGTGGCGGACGCCTGTAGTCCCAGCTACTCGGGAGGCTGAGGCAGGAGAATCGCTTGAACCCAGAAGGCGGAGGTTGTAGTGGGCCGAGATTGGGCCACTGCACTCCAGCTTGGGAGACAGAGCGAGACTCCGTCTCAAAAAAAAAAAAAAAAAGAAAAAAAAGAAAATGGAGCATTTATAGTGTTACCATAAGTTCATTTTGCTGTCTTTTCAGTGGAGAAGAGTTTTTCCCAACATCCAATAGTCTTCTTCATGGAACACATGTGCCTTCCACAGAGGAAATTGACAGGATGGTCATAGATCTGGAAAAACAGTAAGCATTCAGTAGAGCAGCCTGACGTTGTAAATACTTCATGACAAAATGCACTTGGAATATGCACCTAAATCTGATGTGCTTAGAATGAATTCACAAGATAGAAATTATACTTGCTAATTTTTGACCTGTCTATAGTGGTTTGGGGATGGATAGCAAGTATGGGTTGAATATATCTGATTTGGAATGGAGATGCAGAATATTGATGAAATTGAATTGTTACTATTGAAGAGGAAAGGTCTAAAAAAATGATCCTTCTTTAAGTGTTTTACTTTAACAACCACTCCCCTGTTTGATTTGAAGAAGCAAGAATGTGGTAGTAAATGTTCTTCACTTAGGTTTGTGTTTCTTAATACTGATAGAGGTGACTATTAGGTAGAGCAGAATGAAAATATATTTTAAGAGTTAATACATGTAAAGTATTAAGAATAGTGTCCGGGCTGGGTGTGGTGGCTCCTGCCTATAATCCTAACACTTTGGGAGGCTGAGGCAGAAGGGTTGCTTGAGCCCAGAAGTTTGAGAACAGCCTGGGCAACATAGCAAAACCCTGTCATTACAAAAAAAAAAAAAAAAAAAAATACAAGAATTAGCTGGGCTTGGTGGTGTGTGCCTGCAGTCCCAGCTACTTGGGAGACTCAGTCAGGAGGATCACTTGAGTCCAAGAAGTGGAGGGTGCAGTGAACTGTGATTGCAGCACTGCACTCCAGCTTGGGCGACAGAGCGAGACCCTATCTCAGGAAAAAAAAAAAGTGTCTGGCACATATTATGCCCTCAGTATTAGCTGTGGTTATTATTTAATACAATTTTTTTTTTTTTTTTTTGAGAGAGAGTCTCACTCTTGCCCAGGCTGGAGCGCAGTGTCATGATCTCGGCTCACCACAGCCTCTGCCTTCCGGGTTCAAGTGATTCTCTTGCCTCAGCCTCCTGAGTAACTGGGACCACAGGCGTGTGCCACCACTCCTGGCTAATTTTTGTATTTTTAGTAGAGACAGGGTTTTGCCATGTTGACCAGGTTGGTCTCAAACTCCTGGCCTCAGGTGATCCACCTGCCTTGGCCTCCCAAAGTGCTGGGGTTACAGGCATGAGCCACTGTGCCTGACCTATTTAATATTGTTATAGTTATCTTCTTTTTTAGAAAATGTATTTAAATTTTTTTTTTTATAGTGATGGAGTCTCCCTATGTTGTCCAGGCCCTGGTCTGGAGCTCCTGGGCTTAAGTGATCCTCCCAGAGGACCTTTTGGGAGGCCTTGTCCTCCAAAAATAGTGGGATTACAGGCATGGGATTACAGCCGCCATGCCCAGCCAATAGTTCTTCTTTTAAGTGGTTCTTCAGTACAGTCAAGTTCCCAACAAGGGATGATTGCTCTAGCATTCTGAAGATGAATTTGTTGTATTTACTGGATTTCACAGTTCATATTCTGAGTTGTGCCATTAATTCAGTTTCAACTTGAATGTGATGAAAACTGGCCTGGTTTCCTCCAGCCCTCACAATGTGTGCTAGTCTAAATGTAGATTTTATTCCTGTTTGGTCACGTTTTATTAAGATCAAAAGAGAAGGCAATTTTGAATTTTGTAAATTTTCTTCTTTCTCCAGGATTGAAAAACGAGACAAATATAGCCGGAGACGTCCTTATAACGATGATGCAGATATCGACTACATTAATGAAAGGAATGCCAAATTCAACAAGAAAGCCGAAAGATTCTATGGGAAATACACAGCTGAAATTAAACAGAATTTGGAAAGAGGAACAGCTGTCTAATCTCTTCAAGAACTGTTTATAGAAGCTTGAGAATGGGGTAAAAATTTCTGCTAGCAAAATCAAGTTCTTTTTGAAATTTTATCAGTAATCCAGAATTTAGTAGTCTATGCCTTCTCACTCAGCATTTAGAAATAAAAATGTGATTTCTTAAACATATATCCTTTCATGTATATTTCCACATTTTTGTGTTTGGATATAAGATGTATTTCTTGTAGTGAAGTTGTTTTGTAATAATCTACTTTGTATACATTCTAATTATATTATTTTTCTATGTATTTTAAATGTATATGGCTGTTTAATCTTTGAAGCATTTTGGGCTTAAGATTGCCAGCAGCATACATCAGATGCAGTCATTGTTGCTATCATTGTGGAATTTGATAGAGTCTAGACTCAGGGGCCACTTGGGGTTATGGACTCCAAAGCCACGGACAGTGATGAGGAAGATGGCAGTGGCCACTGGAGGGCTGGAGCAGTCTCTCCTCATGGCGGCCTGTGACCGAGGTCAGGAAGGAGTGGAGCTATTCTCCCATGATACTGACCATGTGCAGTTCCCTTTTTAAAAAGCAATAAAATGCTTTGGATTAGAATTCCTAACATTTTAAATCTATTATTTAAAACAAATATTTGTATGTATACATTTGTTCATACACATACATGCTTCCATTCTACAAACACTGAAAGAACGTTTTATTATGGAAAATTCCATACATCCAATACCTTTGGTGAATCCCATATACCCAGTACCCTGTTCAACAATCATCAACTCATGGCCAGTCCTGCTTCATCTTTATTTCCATTTACTTTCTTCATGACTCTTATTTTGATGCAAATACTGGATGTGTAATTTCATCTATAAATATTTTAGTATGTATCTCTGAAAGATAAAAACTTAAATGACCACAATACTGTTATCACTGCAATAGATATATTTTTATAAAACTCCAGATAGAAAGATTGCTGTTTTTTCTATATGTTGAATGAAATGCTAAATATCTAATTGGGACATTTTAAATTCAAAGAAATCTGAAGCTCAGAAAATTTCAAATATTGGCTGGGTGCGGTGGCTCATGCCTGTAATCCCAGCGCTTTGGGAAGCTGAGGCAGGTGGATCACTTAAGATCAGGAGTTCGAGACCAGCCTGGCCAACATGGTGAAATCCCATCTCTACTAAAAATACAAAAATTAGCCGGGCGTGGTGGCGGGTGCCTGTAATCCCTGCACTTTGGGAGGCTGAGGCGGGAGAATTGCTTGAACCTAGGAGGCAGAGGTTGCAGTGAGCCGAGATCACGCCACTGTACTCCAGCCTGGGTAACAGAGCAAGACTCTGTCTCAAAAAAAATTCAAATACTTCAACTTTAGTGTTTAAAGGCAGCATAACATATGATGCCACTGGTGATTAATTATTCTCTTTAAATTAACAGCACTTTAGAAAAAATTTCTGTTCTCCCTTTGTTTCCTCTCCTGGCTTTTTTTTTTTTTTTTTTCATATCCACCTGCAACGTGAAAAAGGACATAACAGAAGGTTATTTATTTTTCTGTAGAGATGAGGTCTCACGATGTTGCCCAGGCTGGTCTCGAACTCTTGGGCTCGAGCTGTCTTCCTGCCTTGGCCTCCCCAAAGTGCTGGGATTACAGATGTGAGCCACTGAGCCCAGCTCCTCTCCTGCCATTTCTATGTGCATTTAATCACAGATCTATCACAAAGCCTTGATGCCTCTGAAAATACTTGTGAGTATGTTTCAATCTTTTTATTCCCATTTCCACTACCTTACGTCTTCTTTGATCCTGCATATCACAATAGCCTTAAAAAACACCTTAAAAATATTGTTGAATAGAATATGGCAATGTATTTAAAGGAACAATTCACTGTGACTCAGCAGGGTTTGTTCTAAGAATGCAAGAGTAGTGTGTAGTCTATGAGTTGCCTGGTTTAATTTGTTTTATGAGACAGTCTTGCACTGTTGCCCAGGCTGAAATGCAGTGGCATGATCTCAGTTCACTGCAACCTCCACCTCCCAGGTTCAAGTGATTCTCCTGCCTCAGCCTCCTGAGCAGCTGGGACTATAGGCACGCGCCACCACGCCCGGCTAATTTTTGTATTTTTTTGGTGATTTTTGTATTTGTGCCCGGGGTTTCACCATGTTGGTCAGGCTGGTCTTAACTCCTGACCTTGTGATCTGCCTGCCTCTGCCTAATTTAATTCTTTATTACCAACCAGCACCCAGATTTTTTTGTGAATTTGTTGTAATATTTCCAGGTAAACGCTTGGTTCCCCAGGGCGACTATTATAGGTGGTCAGATGTTATAATTCTGGCTAATAGGACACAAGCTAAATTTATCTTGAGAAACCTTTTCTTTCCTGATATGGGAAGAGGTGGCTACTTCTCCCTTTCTCCTTCCTTCCTCCTTGGATCACATCCAGGAGGCCTGGAGTTGTAGAAGCCCTTTTGTGTCATGAAGTAGCAAGCATGAGGACAAAAGTCAGCATGAAGAGGAGAGTGGAGCAGAGCTTGGTTTGCAGTGCTGAGCCTCTGCACCTAGATGCTCACTTCTTTTACACTTACTTGCTGTTGAATAAATTTATTAGGTTGGTGCAAAAGTAATTACGGTTTTTGCCATTACTTTTTTTTTTTTTTTTTGAGGTGGAGTCTTGCTGTGTCACCCAGGCTGGAGTGCAGTGGCACAATCTCGGGTCACTGCAACCTCCACCTCCCGGGTTCCAGTGATTCTCCTGTTTCAGCCTCCTAAGTAGCTGGGATTACAGGCATCCACCACCACGCCTGGCTAATTTTTGTATTTTTAATAGGGATGGGATTTCGCCATGTTGACCAGGCCTGTCTCAAACGCCTGACCTCAGGTTGTCCGCCAGCCTCAGCCTCCCAAAGTGCTGGGATTACAGGCATGAGCCACCATGCCCAGCCTTTGCCTCTACTTTTAATAGCAGAAACCGCAATTATTTTTGTGCTAGCCTACCCAAGGATGGTTCAATTTCAGGGCAAATGTCAACAAATTAAATGTAAATGATAGCAAACAATAGTTTTTCTCCACTCTAGAAATAAGTACCTAGAAATGGAGAAGGGGGGGAAATAAATAGTCCACTTATAATAGCAACAAAAATGATATTCAGGCACAAATTTAATGAGAAAGCGCAGGATCTATGTAAAGAAGATTATAAAATCTGATTGAGTAAACAAGGCCGGGCACAGTGGCTCACACCTGTAATCCCAGCACGTTGGGAGGCTGACGCGGGTGGATGACCTGAGGTCAGGAGTTTGAGACCAGCCTGGCCAACATGGTGAAACCCTGTATCTACTGAAAATACAAAAATTATCCAGGTGTGGTGACACGCGCCTGTAATCCCAGCTACTCGGGAGGCTGAAGCAGGAGAATCGCTTGAACCCAGAAGGCAGAGGTTGCAGTGAGTTGAGATTGCACCACTGCACTCCAGCCTGGGTGACAGAGTGAGACTCGGTCTCAACAGCAACAACAACAACAAAAAAAACAGAGTAAATAGGAGACTTCTGCATCAAACCAAGATGGACTAACAGAGAATGGGTTTACCTTCCCAGTGGAACAACCAAAAAAACAAAAAACAACAAAAAAGGATGGCATATATGAAACAGCAGTTTTCAAGATACTGGAAATGAGACATGGAAGAAGAGTGACACCCGGGGGAAAGCCAGCTGTGATCACACCAGCTTGCTGTCTTTGGAGAACTTTTAGGCTGTGGTGTGTGGAGAGAACCCAGAGGAGCCCAGTAGACACCCTTAGTTAAGAGCTAGAGCTGAAAGTCTAGAGGAACCAAGGCAAGAGCTCGCAGTACAGAGCACTGGGGAGAAGAGAGCTACAGGGATGTCTTTAGAGGGTCCCCTCAAATACCAGGCAGCGTACTGATCAGCATGGGTATGCAAGGAACTCCGAAAGGCGAGGGAAAGAACCACCTGAAAGGATTAGAGGGGATAGTACCTGGCACTCATGGCCAGGAATAGTGCTTTCCCCACCAGCCAGAATGGAAAAGTTCACAATTCACGGGGCATTGGGTAGAATACTGAGAAGGTTCTTGCCTCAGCAGTGGAAAATAATTAGCCCTAGGCTAAACACTGCTTGAGTCTTGCCCAAAAAATCTTCAAAGACCTGAAAGAATCCAACTGTTTGCAAATAATTTAGCTGCATTCCAGAACAAAGACCAAGAATAATTATAAAGAAACACAGAAACCTTCAGTACCCAAGAACGCCACATTCACAATGCCCAGCATCTCATAAGAGAAAAAGGAAAATAGGACCCATAAGGTGAAGAAAAATCAATCCATCTAACCAAGAACTGACACAAATGTTAGAAGCAAGGAAATTTTTTTTTTTTTTTTTTTTTGAGACGGAGTCTCGCTCTGTCACCCAGGCTGGAGTGCAGTGGCCAGATCTCAGCTCACTGCAAGCTCCGCCTCCCGGGTTCACGCCATTCTCCTGCCTCAGCCTCCCGAGTAGCTGGGACTACAGGCGCCCGCCACCTCGCCCGGCTAAGTTTTTTTTTTTGTATTTTTTAGTAGAGACGGGGTTTCACTGTGTTAGCCAGGATGGTCTCGATCTCCTGACCTCGTGATCCGCCCGTCTCGGCCTCCCAAAGTGCTGGGATTACAGGCTTGAGCCACTGCGCCCGGCAGAAGCAAGGAAATTAAAAGTTATCACTGTACTCCATATGATCGAAAAGTTAAAAAGAGACACGGGATACAAAAAAGACCCACACTGAGATTCTAGACATGAACACCACAATTTCTGAGATAGGAAATATACGGCATGGATTTGACTGCAGATGACATATCACAGAAGAGATTAACGAAGATATAGCACAGAAACCATCCTACGTGAAGCACAGAGAGTAAAAAGAATGAACAAATAGGAACAAAGCCTCCGTGGATCGTGGGATTCTGTACATGTGATCTGGAGTTCCTCAAAGGTAGGAGGGCAGACGCTGCTCCCCGTGGAAGGCTCTGGATCTCAAATCTGATCACTGTTCAAATATGAGCAAATATGAGAGGTATACAAAAGATACATTAGCACCAAGTTGAGGCTTTCTCCTGGGCACTGAATGGGCAAGAGTGAGGAAGAACTGCAAAGGGCCTACTCAGGTGTGCCTACCTGCGAGACACATCTAACCCTTTGGAAAATGCTGTGCCCACAGAATGGAGAGCTTTTATTTCAGTCCTTCCTAACCTATCCATGGGACTGACAAAATTGGGCACCTACACAAGGAAACAAGGCCTATTTGCAGGGAGGTACAGGAGAGTGGTGGAAATGGAAATGGGGGTATTCTCTCTCTCTCTAGGTGGATGTGGCTGGGGACAGGGACGATGTTAGGCCACCCTTGACTCTCACCTGACTGCTGCTGGGTCCTCGTCAGCCATTGCTTATTCCAAGGGAAGAAGGGCGGCTCTGTTCGCCCTCAACTGCAACAGTCCCAGCTAATTCTGCTCTTCTCATGGTGCTCCCCTCTGCCCTGCTCCTGCCCATGAGGGCAGGGTTGCCTCCCCACGGGCCCTTTTTCTCCAAGGTGTGACATCTTGGTGAAGATGCCTTCCTCATTAGCCCACTTATTTTAAAGACCTCTTCAGAGATGTGGGGGCTTTATTACGACTTGACTCAACACGGTTCTCTCACTCGGAGGCGCAGTTGCACAGCTTTCGGCCAGGTGGTGGAGCTGAGCACAACCGAATGGTCTCAACGTTAGAATGGCTTGCAGTAGAGCATCATGTTCTGGGATGACTCTGGAGGGAATGTGCCCCACTGGAATTCTCTTCAGGCCTTGGTGACATGGGGGCGATGATAATACTAACCTCATGGAATTGTTGTTGGGAGTAAGTGGCTAATCCATGGGAAGTGCTTCTCGAGGTGGGCTGGTGCAGAGTCAATGTCCATGAGTGTTGGCGGCTCCTGTGATCATCATCGTGTTCTCCAATAGTTCTCGCTCTTACTCTCTCCTTTCTCCGAAGCACTCCAGTAGCTAATTAAAAGCACAGACTCAGGTGCCAAATGGCCTGGATTCAAATGCCAGCTCTTCCATTTGATGGGTGAAGGATCTTCAGCAACTCGCTCTGTTAGTCCACTTGCGCTGCCATAACAGAATACCACAGACTGAGTGGCTCAAACAACAGAAATTCATGTTTTCACGGTTCTGGAAAACAGGAAGTTCAAGACCAACGTGTGGGCAGGGTTGGTTTCTGGTGAGATCCTTCTCCCTGTCTTGCAGATGGCTGCCTCCTCCCTGTGTCCTCACATGGCCTCTCCTCTGCTTTCACACTCCTGGTGTCTCTTCCTCCTCTTATAAGAACACCAGTCCATGGCCGGGCATGGTGGCTCACGCCTGTAATCCCAGCACTTTGAGAGGCTAAGGTGGACAGATCACGAGGTCAGGAGTTCAAGACCAGCCTGACGAACATCGTGAAACCCTGTCTCTACTAAAAACACAAAAAGTAGCCAGGTGTGGTGGCGGGCACCTGTAATCCCAGTTAACTCATGAGGCTGAGGCAAGAGAATCACTTGAACCTGGGAGGTGGAGGTTGCAGTGAGCTAAGATCACGCCACTGTACTCCAGCCTGAGCGACAGAGGGAGACTCTGTCTCAAAACAACAAGAACAACAACAACAACAACAGTCCTATTAGATTAGGGCTCCACCCTCGTGACCTCACTTGACCTTAATTATTACCTCCTGAAAGTCACTGTTTCCAAATACAGTCACATTGGGGGTTAAAACTTCAACAAATAAATTAGGGGGATACAATTCAGTCCATATTATCAACCAACCACTTTGTGCCTCATTTTCCCCAGATTTAAAACGTGTTATTAATACCTACCTCAGAGGGTTATTGTGAGCATCAGATGAGTGTGACGTGTGCAGACCAGTGCTTGCTTCAAAGTGGGCATGGTATGAGTTGTTATTTTCATTTTTTTATTATTATGTTTTTGAGACAGAGTCTCACTCTGTCACCCAGGCTGGAGTGCAGTGGTGCGATCTCGGCTCACTGCAACCTCTGCCTCCTGGGTTCAAGAGATTCTCCTGCCCCAGCCTCCCGAGTAGCTGGGACTATAGGTACCCACCACCACACCCAGCTAATTTTTTTTTTGTATTTTTAGTAGAGACGGGGTTTCACCATGTTGGCCAGGCTGGTCTTGAGCTTCTGACCTTGTAATCTGCTCGCCTCGGCCTCCCAAAGTGCTGGGATTACAGGCGTGAGCCACTGGGCACGGCGGATTGAGTCATTTTAGTAATAATCGCTTGATCTTAGCCAAAAGGCTGAGAAGCCATATATAGTCATAATACAATCAGTAAGTAGTGTCATCCTCATGGACATTTCCTGCATTCCATCTGCTCTTCTTTCCTCACCTCCAAATCAAGGTAATGCCAAATGGAACTTTCAGAAATCATCAAGGGGGGTAGTATTCCCATGTAACTTGCCCCCCGCTCGTGAAAGTGTTGGTGGTTTTCTCAAGGAGAACTAGCGGAGACTTCTTTCTGCTAATCTGATGGTTTGAAACAATAGGACATCAAGGAGCTTTGAAGCCTGCCTTCCCCAGGATTTCTTCTCCTGCAACACTCGGCCAGGTAGCAGTAGCTAAGTGATGCTCTGCAGTGTACTAGCCTTATTCCCCTGGGGCTCTCGTTATAAGCTCATCACTTATGCAAGATTAATTTTACACGCTCCCTGGTTGGCTTCTCCAGTCTCAAGCAGTTAAGAGTCAAAATCCAGTTTCTGAGAAATGGCAACTCCCTGCAGAACCCAGGGATCTGAGGGCAGGAGGTTCTCCTTGGCTTTTTGCTGGAACAGAAGCAGCACTTCAGGTCAGTTTGTTAAAAACAACAATCCAAAATATCTTTAAAAACTGTTCACATTTTAAGATCAGACGCGGTGGCTCATGCCCGTAATCCTAGCACTTTGGGAGGCGGAGGTGTGTGGATCACTTGAGGTTGGGAGTTTGAGACCAGCCTGGTCAACATGTTGAAACCCCGTCTCTAGTAAAAATACAAAAATTAGCTGGGTCTATTGGCACACGGCTGAAGTCTCAGCTGCTCAGGAGGCTGAGGTGGGAGGATCGCTTAAACCCAGGAGGTGGGGGTTGCAGTGAGCTGGTATTATGCCTCTGTACTCTAGCCTGGGCAACAGAGTGAGGCTCTGTCTCAAAAAAAAAAAAAAAAAGTTCCTTTTAGATGAAGCACCCAGCTTTGGATTCAATCTTGTCCCTGTGGATGGGGTTGTTGGGTTTTTGTTTGGAAACCTACAGGCTGTTGGGAGCTCTACAGGCTGGAGGGACTACAAGAAATTGGGAGATACTGACATCTCCTCTGTCTGGCCCATGAGTGTATGTGAGAGTCAGGGGGCAGATGTGTGTGTTTCTTCAGTTGGAAACGGTCCACTGGGGAGAGATGCAGAGAGAGACGCAGAAAACACCCAGTAATTTCAGAAATACACCCTAAAATGTGTGGAAGGTATTCACCACATATATATAAAGGTTAAATGTAAAACATTTACAATATATCACAATTTCTAGAAAATCCTGTCTTGGCATTTCTCTTTCGCCTGCCTGCCTGCCTTCCTTCCTTCTTTCTCTTTCTTTCTTTCTTTCTTTCTTTCTTTCTTTCTTTTTTTTTTTTTTTGAGACGGAGTCTCGCTCTGTCGCCCAGGCTGGAGTGCAGTGGCGCGATATCGGCTCACTGCAAGCTCCACCTCCCGGGTTCACGCCATTCTCCCGCCTCAGCCTCCGAGTAGCTGAGACTACAGGCGCCCGCCACCACGCCCGGCTAGTTTTTTGTATTTTTAGTAGAGACGGGGTTTCATCATGTTAGCCAGGATGGTCTCGATCTCCTGACCTCGTGATCCACCCGCCTCGGCCTCCCAAAGTGCTGGGATTACAGGCTTGAGCCACCGCGCCCGGCCTTTCTTTCTCTTTCTTTCTTTCTTTCTTTCTTTCTTTCCTTCTTTCTTTCTTTCCTTCTTTCCTTCTTTCTTTCTTTCTTTCTTTCTTTCTTTCTTTCTTTCTTTCTTTCTTTCTTTCTTTCTTTCTTTCTTTCTTTCTTTCTTTCTCTCTTTCTTTCTCTCTCTCTTTCTCTCCTTTCTTTCTTTCTTTCTTTCTCTCTCTCTTTCTTTCTTTCTTTCTCTCTCTCTCTCTCCTTCCTTCCTTCCTTCCTTCCTTCCTTCCTTCCTTCCTTCCTTCCTTCCTTCCTTCCTTCCTTCCTTTCTTTCTTTTTCTTTCTTTCTTTCTCTCTCTCTCTCTCTCTCTCTCTCTCTCTCTCTCTCTCTGAGTTTTTGAGACGGAGTCTTGCTCTGTTGCCCAGGCTGGAGTGCATTGGCCCGATCTTGGCTCACTGCATCCTCCACCTTCTGGGCTCAAGCATTCTCCTGCCTCGGCCTCCTGAGTAGCTGGATTACAGGTATATCCCACCATGCTCGGCTAATTTTTTGTATTTTTAGTAGAGAGAGGAGATGGCCAACATTTCACCATGACAGCTAGGCTGGTCTCGAACTCCTGACTTCAGGTGATCCGCCTGCCTCGGCCTCCCAAATTGCTGGGATTATGGGTGTGAGCCATTTCTCATTCTTATTACTATAGTAGGAATCTTTGAATAAAGACCAGCTTAGTCCTCTCCTACCGCTCAGAAGCCCTTGTGTTTAGTGACAGAGCATTCCCCTTGGGAATCTGGGAAAAATTAAACAGCTCCTCCAAGTGAGCACAGCAAAGGTTTATCACCCTCTTATGGGATTAGAGAAGCATAGTTTCAAAATCAAATCTTTTTTGTGTGTGTTTGAGACAGGATCTCACTCTGTCACTCAGGCTGGAGTTCATTGGCACAATCATGGCTCACCATAACCTTGAACTTCCGGGCGCAAGTGACCCCTCCACTTCATCCTCCTGAGCAGACTGGACTGCAGGCGTGCACCATCATGCTCAGCAAAGTTTTTTCTTTTTTTTTCTTTTTTCTTAGAGACGGGGTCTTCCTGGTCTTGAACTCCTGAGCTCAGGCCATCCTCCACCTGGGCCTCCCAAAGTGCTGGGATTACGGGCTTGAGCCACCTTACCTGGCCCAGTTCTGGGTTTTTTTTTTTTTTTTTGAGATGGAATCTCACTCTGTCACCCAGGCTGGAGTTCAGTGACGCGATATCAGCTCACTGCAACCTCCGTCTCCTGGGTTCAAGCGATTCTCCTGCCTCAGCCTCCCGAGTAGCTGGGATGCCACCACGCCTGGCTAATTTTTATATTTTTAGAAGAGATAGGGTTTCTTCATGTAGGCCAGGGTGGTATCGAACCCCTGACTTCAGGTGATCCGCCTCCTCTAGCCTCCCAAAGTGCTAGGACTATAGGCATTAGCCACTGTGCCTGGCCCCAGTTCTGTATTTTTAAAACCCAAGCAGCAAGCATTCTACCAGAGGTGTTGTTATGGGAGAGCCTTAGGAAGAAAAAGGTATTTTTCCGAGTTATAATATTAATCCATAGTCATTGTATAAAGTTACTTCCTCTGATTTTGAAGAGAGGGATGGAGGGAAGTATGAAGTCTTATTGGTTTATGAAATACTTAAGTATGGGAACCACAGGACTACTTATACCTCTTTTAAAAATACTAAGATAAAAGTTACAAACCATAAACTACACACTCTTGAGTCTATATTTGTTTTACATACTTGTGAATCTGTGCAACCACCAACTAGCTCAAACTGTAGAGGGATCCCTCAGGACATCTTCCCAGTCAAACCATCCCTCAAAGGTAACCATTATTCTGACTCTTTTTTTTTTTTTTTTTTTAAACAGTCTTGCTCTGTTGCCTGGGCTGGAATGTAGTGGTGCAATCTGGGCTCACTGCAACCTCCACCTCCCGGGTTCAAGTGATTCTCCTGCCTCAGCCTCCTGAGTAGCTGGGATTATAGGTGCACACCATCACGCTTGGCTACTTTTTTGTATTTTTAGTAGAGATGGGGTTTTGCCATCTTGGCCAGGCTGGTCTCAAACTCCTGACCTCACGTGATCCATCCACCTTGGCCTCCCAAAGTGCTGGGATTATAGGCATGTGCTACTGCCCCTGGCCCTGACTTCTTTTATAAGCTTTTTTTTTTTTTACTCTTATTTTTCATAGAGATGGGGTCTCAACATGTTGCCCAATGCCATGAACTCCTGGGCTCAAGTGATCCGCCCACCTCAACCTCCTGAGTAGCTGAGACTACAGGCATTTTTTTAAGTGGAAAATTCCAGAAATATGTACTGACTTCTATCACCTTGGATTCGTTTGCCAGTTTTTGAGCTTCCTACGAATGGAATCCTACAGTATTTACTCTTTTGAGTCTGACTTTCTTTTTTTTTTTATTTTTTATTTATTTATTTTTTATTTATTTATTTTTTTTGAGACGGAGTCTTGCTCTGTCGCCCAGGCTGGAGTGCAGTGGCCGGATCTCAGCTCACTGCAAGCTCCGCCTCCCGGGTTCACGCCATTCTCCTGCCTCAGCCTCCCGAGTAGCTGGGACTACAGGCGCCCGCCACCTCGCCCGGCTAGTTTTTTTGTATTTTTAGTAGAGACGGGGTTTCACCATGTTAGCCAGGATGGTCTCGATCTCCTGACCTTGTGATCCGCCCGTCTCAGCCTCCCAAAGTGCTGGGATTACAGGCTTGAGCAACCGCGCCCGGCCTTTGAGTCTGACTTTCTTTGCTCAGCATTTTGTCTGTGAACTTTGTCCAGGCTGTGTGTAGGACTAGCTTCAACTTTATTTTTTATTTATTTATTTTTTGAGACGGAGTCTCGCTCTGTCGCCCAGGCTGGAGTCCAATGGCCGGATCTCAGCTCACTGCAAGCTCCGCCTCCCAGGTTTATGCCATTCTCCTGCCTCAGCCTCCTGAGTAGCTGGGACTACAGGCGCCCGCCACCTTGCCCGGCTAGTTTTTTGTATTTTTTAGTAGAGACGGGGTTTCACCGGGTTAGCCAGGATGGTCTCGATCTCCTGACCTTGTGATCCGCCCGTCTCGGCCTCCCAAAGTGCTGGGATTACAGGCTTGAGCCACTGTGCCTGGCCTAGCTTCAACTTTAAACTGCTTTCCAACTTTGAGACTGTCTGATTCTGTAAGGAAGGAGGAAATGAGGGAATAATAACATTGGAGAGATCCTTGATGTCATTTTAGAGTTGATGGCTTCAGGTTCTTCAGGAGAATGATGATTACTTTGAAAGGTGATGTCTTCAATGACTCGTCCCACGATGGTGTGTGGCTTGTCCGGAGGCATGGGGAGGGGCAGATAACTTGTCTCTTTGACAACTCTTTAGATTGAGAGGAGCTGTCTTCTTTAACTGTTCTCTGAAGCTGCAACTTCAGGTGGACTTGATTTAGAGGACATGATTCTGAGCTGGGCGTGGTGGCTCACACCTGTAATCCCAGCACTTTGGGAGGCTGAGGCAGACGGATCATCTGAGGTCAGGAGTTTGAGACCAGCCTGGTCAATATGGCGAAATCCCATCTCTACTAAAAATACCAAAATTAGCTGGGCGTGGTGGCGTGCCCCTGGAATTCCAGCTACTCGGGAGGCTGAGGCAGGAGAATCGCTTGAACTTGGGAGGCAAAGGTTGCAGTGAGCCGAGATCGCACCAGCCTGGCTGACAAGAGTGAAACTCTGTCTCAAAAAAAAAAGAAAAAAAAGAAGAAAAAAGAAAATAAAAAGATTCCGGACTTTGAGCTGATGCTGAAAGAAGGGATGAGACTGGTGGTTTTGAATGAGGGAGGGCGAATGTATTTTGTTTGCATATGGGAGGACTATAAACGCTTGTGGCCAGAGGATGAGCTGTGGAGGATTGTAGTTTCTGAGGATGGCCACACCAACATCTGTGCCCTTCTTGCAATATGGTGCTGATGGTCCTCCATCAGGAAGTGACATAGGAGTTTCCTGGGGCTGCTGTAGAAAGGTACCAAGGCTGGGCACAGTGGCTCATGCCTGTAATCCCAGCAATTTGGGAGGCTGATGTGGGAGGATCGCTTGAGTTCAGGAGTTCGAGACCAGCCTGGCAACAAAGCAAAACCCTATCACTACAAAAATACAAAAATTAGCCAGGCATGGTGGCACACGCACCTGTAGTTCCAGCTACTAAGGAGGTTGAGGTGGGAAGATGACTTGAGCCCAGGAGGTTGAGGCTGCATTGAGCCCTAATCACACCACTGCACTCCAGCCTGGGCACTGGAGTGAGACCTTGTCTCAAATAAAGGGGTCTTACGATGTGAAAAAAAAAAGTACAATAAACTGGTGGACGAAACGACATAAACGCGTTGTCTCACTGTTCTGGAGGGCAAAAGCCCTAAACGAAGATGCTGGTAGGGTTGATTTTTCTTTTTTCTTTTCTTTTCTCTTTTCTCTTTCTTCTCTTTTCTTTTTTTCTTTTCTTTTCTTTTCTTTCTCTCTTTCTTTCTTCTTTCTTTCTCTTTCTTGCTTGCTTGCTTGACAGAATCTTGCTCTGTTTCTCAGGCTGGAGTGCAGTAGCATGATCATGGCTCACTGTAGCCTCAACCTCTGGGGCTCAGGTGATCCTCCCACCTCAGCCTCCCGAGTAGCTGAGACTACAGGTGCGCACTATCATACCTGGCTAATTTTTGTATTTTTTGCTAGAGACTGGGTCTCACCATGTTGCCCAGGCTGGTCTTGAACTCCTGACCTCAAGTAATCTTCTTTCCTTGGCCTCCCAAAGTGCTGGGGTTTTATAGGTGTGAGCCACTGTGCCTGGCTGATATTGTAAAATATTTATCTGGTCTCTGCCCCTGGTTCCTGAGACAGAGGCACTAAAACCCACGTAGAAGAGGCACTAGGAGAATCTTTTGTTTTAATATTTGGTCTTTGACCCCAGTTCCTGCCACAGAGTTGCTAACGCCTTTGTAATTTTCTGAGTGATAGAAGCATCTGACACAAAGCTCCTAAATCCTTTGGAATTTCCTGGGCGATAGGAGTAGCTTTCGTTTTAGCGAAGTGACTTGGTGGGCTCCTGGATAGCCTCAGATGGGGGCTGGTTGCCAGGGGAACTAAACAAGTGATTGATTAGAGGGTTAGCACTTTCAACTCCTCTCCCTAGTCCCTCTTTCCTTCCTCCCGCCCCCAGACCTCAGGGAGGGGAGGGGGGCGAAGGGCTGAGATTGAGCTGATCACCAGTGGCCAATGATTCAATCAATCATGCCTACACAGTGAAGTCTTCGTAAAATCTCAAAAGGACAGGGTTCAGAGAGCTTCGCAACAGCTGAACACATGGAGGTTCCTGGAGGGTGGCACCCGAGAGAGGGCATGGCAACTCTGTGCCCTTTCATTACCTTGCCCATTTGGCCATTAATCTCTATCCTTTGTCACATCCGTTATAATAAACTGGCAAATGTGTTCCCCTGAGTTCTGTGACCTGTCCTGGCAAATGAAATTGAACCCAGGGAGGGGGTAGTAGGAACTGCAATTTATAGCCAGTTGGTCAGAAGTGTAGGTGACAACCTATTACTTGCAATTGGTATGTGAAGTGGGGACAGTCTTGTGGGACTGAGCCCTTACCTGTGGGATCTGATGCTGTCTCCAGGTACATACTGTCAGAATTGGGTCACATTCTAGGACATCCAGCTGGCGTGGCCACAGAATTGATTGGTGGTTGGTGGGGAGAAATCTCCACAGATTTTGGTGACCAGGGTCACAGAATATTATTTAGCCATAAAAAAGAATGAGATACTGAGGTACTGGCTGGGCACGGTGGCTGACGCCTGTAATCGTAGCACTTTTGGAGGCTGAGGCGGGTGGATCACCTGAGGTCAGCATTTAGAGACCAGCCTGACCAACATGGAGAAACCCTGTCTCTACTGAAAATACAAAATTAGCCAGGCGTGGTGGCACATGCCTGTAATCCCAGCTACTCGGGAGGCTGAGGCAGGAGAATCGCTTGAATCCAGGAAGTGAAGGTTGTGGTGAGCTGAGATTGTACCATTGCACTCCAGCCGGGGCAACAAGAGTGAAACTCCGTCTCAAAACAACCAACCAACCAACCAACCAACTAAACAAACAAACAGAATGAGGTACTGACTTAGGCTACAACATGCATGAACTTTTAAAACATTTTGATAAGTGAAAGAAGTCAGACACAAAAGACTCCAAACTGTAAGATTCAATTTGTATGAAATGTCCAAAATAGGCAAATACATAAAAGACAACAAGTCCATTAGTGGTTGCCAGAGGTTGGGTGAGGTGGGGTAGTGACCTCTTATGGGCATGGGGTTTCCTTTTGGGGTAATGAAAATGTTCTAGAATTATATTGTGGTGATGGTTGAACAACTCTGTGAATATGGAAAAACCACTGAACTGTGCATTCTAGAAGGGTATTTTTTTTTTTTTTTTGGAAATGGAATCTCGCTCTGTCGCCCAGGCTGGAGTGCAGTGGCGCGATCTTGGCTTACTGAAAGCTCTGCCTCCTGGGTTCACGCCATTCTCCTGCCTCAGCCTCCCGAGTAGCTGGGACTACAGGTGCCCGCCACCACGCCTGGCTAATTTTTTTGTATTTTTAGTAGAGACGAGGTTTCATTGTGTTAGCCAGGATAGTCTCGATCTCCTGACCTTGTGATCTGCCTGCCTTGGCCTCAAAGTGCTGGGATTACAGATGTGAGCCACTGTGCCCAGCCCCTAGAAACGTAAGTTTTAAAGTAAGTGAATTATGTCTCAATAAAACTGCTATGGTTTCTGTTTGTAACCATACTGTGAAAAGACTTCCACTGAGTTTGGAAGGTCTGCTTGATATGTAGGCTGTGTGGTCTTTGCAGAATTCACTTGGGTATGATTTTTAGGGGGCCCCTTGAGAAGGCAAAGACAAAGCAGCCAAAACAGATTCCCAAGAGGCACATGTGATTGCCCATGCAGAGAAAGATCAATAAATCAATTAAATTATTCATTTAACAAGCTATATTGAGCACCCATTATATGCTAGGAAGTGGTTTAGAACCTGGGCTATATCAATGAACAGAACAAAGATTCCTGTCTTTGGCTTACGTTCTAGCACAGGAAGACAGACAAATAAAAAAGAAACACTGAATAAGTAAATGATATACTATGCCCGAAGGTTTTAAATGCTATGGCATAACGAAAACATAGAACTAGATCCAGGAATATGGCTGGTGTGTTTGAGAAGCAGCAAGGAGGTCAGTGTGGCTGGAGTAGATCCAGATGAGCAGAGAAAACAGAACTTGAGCTTGAGCTTCAAGTAGAAATGCAGCAGCTCTGAATTCAAGGGTTGATGTTTTTAGGTTGGGGGGGATGCAGCTTCTCACACGGGCAACTCTAAATCACTCCCTCTGGGGCAAGTGGCAGCAGGTATGGATCGAATGATATTAGCAAGAATTTGTGACTTCCTTCCTGCTATTCTAAGGTGTGGGGGAACCAGCCAATCTAAAGAAAAAAGAGGCAGATACAAAGATCTAGCATCTGTACAAGATTTTGCCATACCTGGGAAAGTCAACAGCAGTAAGGAATGGCTTTGGCTGTGAGCAGCAGAAATTTCAACTAACGAAGGCTTGAAAACAGAGGAGATCGTTTTTCTCACAAAAATATACAGGTGGGTGATTGCTCAGTGGCTGGACAAGATCATCATGGCCCTAGGCTCAGTCTTTTCTGCTTGGGGATCCTGAGCCTATTAGCCGGTTGCCTTTGTCCTGGTTGCCTGTGGTCACCAGACGGTGACCCAGCACTAATCATTATGTCCTCATAGCAGTGCCCAGTAGGGAGCAGAGGGGTAGGGGTATAAATGTTTCTCTGGCGGCTCTGCTTATTCTGGAAATCTTTCCTGGTGTCATTGACTAGAACAGAATCATGAACTGTATCAGCCCCACGCTGATGTGCAGTAAACACCCAGTGGGTTGGCTGGGGTTTGCTGATTCAGGCTGGGCTCAGTTGCGTGTGGCTCTAGGCTTCAGGTCCATTTTGGGTGGGCTCTGTGGGTCTCATTCTGGGGCCCATTAGCACAAGGAGGGTACACCAATGGCACAAACACATTTCTTTATTTTTTGAGACAGAGTCTCACTCTGTCCCCCAGGCTGGAGTATAGTGGCACAGTCTTGGCTCACTGCAAACTCCGCCTCCTGGGTTCAAGCGATTCTCCTGCCTCAGCCTCCCAAGTAGTTGGGATTACAGGCACGCATCAGCACACCTGGCTAATTTTTTATATTTTTTGGCAGAGACGGGGGTTTCATCATGTTGGCCTGGCTGGTCTTGAACTCCTGACCTCAACTGATCCACCCACCTCAGCCTTGCAAAGTGCTGGGATTACAGGTGTGAGCCACCACACCTGGCCACAAGCACATTTCAAACCCCCGCTTGACATTATGAAATGTCCCATGGGATGGAGCAGGTCATATGGCTAAGCCCAAAGTCAGAGGGGCAGGAAATCCACTTAGTTCCATGAAGACATGATAAGGGGTACAGGTATAATTCCCCTACTGGGGACTGAAGGTCAAACATCCTGCCTTTCCCGAGACCAGTCAACAGGATTTGGGATTGCCATGAATAGCTTAGTCCAAGTACAACTTACGGACTTATATGCTTCTCCCCCTGCTAGCTATTTGTCCTCGAGCAATTTGTTTCTGTCTCTGAGCCTCGGGTTCCTCATCTGTAAAATGAGGGTAGTTATGGTACTACGTCTTAGGGTTGTTGTGATGATTATATTAATATGTGCTTCTAGGCCCGGCACGGTGGCTTATGCCTGTAATCCCAGCACTTTGGGAGGCCAAGGTGCGTGGATCACCTGAGGTCAGGAGTTTGAGACCAGCCTGACCAACACGGTGAAACCCCCTCTCTAATAAAAATACAAACATGAGTCAGACATGGTGGTGAGCACCTGTAAGCCCAGCTACTTGAGAGGCTGAAGCAGGAGAACTGCTTGAACCCAGGGAGCAGAGGTTGCAGTGAGCCGAGATTGTGCCACTGCATTCCAGCCTGGGTCACAGAGCGAGACTCCATCTCAAAAAAAAAAAAAAAAAAAAAGTGCTTCTAAAATTACCTCGCACATAGTAAGGTGCCATAAGTGTTAGCTCAGATCCTCTGGGGTAGCTAAGGTCTTGGTACTTCTGCTGTCCTTGATAGCGATAACATCCTAACCGGCAAGGAAGCAGGGAGGAACGGCAGCTGGACAGGCAGGACCTGTGTCTGCCTCAGTGTGTCCTGCCAGGGAGGGCCCCTGTCCTGCTCTGTGTCTTTCTGATTGCTCACAAACAGCTCTGCAGCTAATGTACCACAATTGCTTTTTCATTAGTGGCCGCAGAATTCACATCCAGTAGCTCTAGACCGCTGAGGTTTGCAGTTAATGGTGGTCTCGCACACTGAAACATGAAGCCGAGCAGTTGACGCCAGCCTTGTTAGGATGGAATCAGTCACTTGAACAAAGAATGCCGCTTCATGACCTGCTCTTGAGTCAAGCTGAAAGGAGAAAGAGCATCTCCCCCGACGTCCCACGTGCCGGGGCTTCAGTGTTCTCAGGGATTCCAAGTGTGTTCATTCCAGAGAATTCTCAATCAAAGCACGAACTCAGGCAGACACATTTTCACACCAGCATGCCCACAGCATGTGTGGAAGAAAGGGGGGTTGGATTTGTGTAGATCTAAGTCAAACTAATTAGCTATCAGCTGCATCACATCTGGAGATCAAATATAAATTTTTGGCCTCAAAGACCATTCCGGTCCCTGTCATTTCTGTTCCTCTGGTACCAGGCCATCTTTTGTAGCATGGCCCTAATGTGTTTCTCCATGCTGACAAAAACCCTGCGCTTGCTAAGCATGGACTCCCAAGTCATCTGCAACTGGTGACTGTAACACCCTTTTACTTTGTAAGAGGTAGAGTTAGAGACCCAAGTCTTTTGCTGGGACAGATAGGTAGGAGTGGGTAATTTCACTTCCGGCATGTCGGAATGCAGTTTTCATGGAGGAAAACAGAAGTGCTTTTGTGGAAATTTTGAATGCATGGTGGAAACCAGTGACAAATTTGGGTTCGTGTAAATGTGATGTGAGAAACGAAAACCAGAGGTGAGCAGGAGCTCTCCGCTTTAAGAAGACGCTTTCTTTGGTTTCTACTATGTGTAGCAAATATTTAACAGTTGCCTATGAATGGGGTCCTTCACCACTGATACAGTTCTGTGTGTCCAGAGATCACAGACTCTGGGGTCTGACAGGAGCTGATTTGGACCCATCTCCTGCTGAATTTCATCAGCTGCCTCAGCTCGGACCCGGTGTGGATTTTGCTTCTCAGGAGAGGTATGTGCGTCTGGCAATGGGAAAGTGGCCAGAGAACAGAGCCAGCAGCAGTTTTATTCTATTTAGATTATTTAAAGTGTTTTTCCCCTAGTGGAAAATAATCTGTTTCTGGTTTAACTTGATTTAAAATCACTGCCATGTTATTGTAAATAATGTGACACCTCATTTCTTGAAAGAAGCTTGGAATGTGGTTATGGAATCCCAAGTGTGTGAATGACAAATTGGCTTTGTGAATTTGATTCTTCTCCATGACAAAAGATAATGCAATTTTTTTGTATATGCTAAAATCAAAGCAGTATTTGGCATAGGGTACTTCTAGGAACTATCCACTAGGTGGCAGTATACTTTTAGGTTTTTTTTTTTTTTTTTTTTTTTTTTTTTTTTTTTTTTTTTCCCCATGCAGCCAGTGGTTCCCATGGTGTGGTCCTTGGAACAGCAGCACCCAGGAATTTGTTAAAAATGTGAATTCTCTGGCCTCCACCCAGACCTACTGAATCAGAAGCTCTGGGAATGGGGCCCAGTAATCTGTATTTTTTTTTTTTTTTTTTGAGACAAGGTCTCACTCTGTCGCCCAGGCAGGAGTGCACTGGCGCGATCTCAGCTCACTGCAACCTTTGCCTCTATTGTTCAAGTAATTCTTCTGCCTCAGCCTCCTGAGTAGCTGGGATTACAGGCGTGCACCACCACACCTGGCTAATTTTTTTTTTTTTTTTCTTGACGGAGTCTTGCTCTGTTGCCCAGGATGGAATGCAGTGGTGCGATCTTGGCTCACTGCAACCTCCACCTCCCAAGTTCAAGTGATTCTCCTGCCTCAGCCTTCTGTGTAGTTGGGACTACAGGTTCACGCCACCGCAACCAGATAATTTTTGTATTTTTAGTAGAGACAGGGTTTCACCATGTTGGTCAGAATGGTTTCCATCTTTTGACATCGTGATCTGCCCGCCTCAGCCTCCTAAAGTGCTGGAATTACAGGCGTGAGCCACCAAGTCCGGCCTGTAAATAACGTTTTATTGGAACACAGCCACACTTATTTGCATATTGTCTGTGGCTACTTTCAGCTTACAGTGGCAGAGTTGACAGATGGCCTAAAATATTTACTATCTGGCCCTTTACGGGAAAAGGGTTAGATAGATGAAGAGGTTATTTAGCAAAGCCTTGAGGAATTGGGTCATTAGCTCCAGGACAGTTGAGGGACCCAAGGTGGGAGACATTGAGTAGTGAAGTGGCCAAGAGTGTTTTTGAGGGGTGGGGAGAGAGTAGGAGCAGTATGGAGAAGATAAGAGGCTTGGGTAAGGCGTAGAGAGGAGGCATCGAGATACTTTCAAATGACATGCCAATGCCCACAAATCAAATACCAACCAGCAGACCCACCAGTTAGGATCACCTTGACTCATCTGTAAATAACAACTATTTATCCATCTGTAATCAATGAAGATGATTCCTGTTGGGATTTTAATTTACATCTGTTTTAAATTTTCATGCACTTTCTTTCAAAGGACTTGTGAGTGTGCAGATTAAAAGTACAGAGGAGGCTGGGTGCGGTGGCTCAAGCCTGTAATCCCAGCACTTTTGGAGGCCGAGACGGGCGGATCACGAGGTTAGGAGATCGAGACCATCCTGGCGAACACGGTGAAACCCCGTCTCTACTAAAAAAAACACAAAAAACTAGCCGGGCGTGGTGGCGGCGCCTGTAGTCCCAGCTACTCGGGAGGCTGAGGCAGGAGAATGGCGGGAACCCGGGGGGCGGAGCTTGCAGTGAGCTGAGATCCGGCCACTGCACTCCAGCCCGGGTGACAGAGCCAGACTCCGTCTCAAAAAAAAAAAAAAAAAGTACAGAGGAAAAGAAGACATTTGCCAATAAAACAGAATGGACCACATTAGAAAAACCTCTTTGCATTTATTTCCATCTTTAGTACCAGCTACTGCACTGGAATTTCTTTTTTTTTTCTTTCTTTCTTTCTTTTTTTTTTTTTAAAGACAGAGTCTCACTCTGTTGCCCAGGCTGGAGTGCAGTGATGTGATTTTGGCTCACTGCAACCTCTCCCTCCTGGGTTCAAGAGATTCTCCTGCCTCAGCCTCCTCAGTAGCTGGGCCTACAGGTATGCATCACCATTTCTGTATTTTTAGTAGAGACAGGGTTTTGCCTTGTTAGTAAGGCTGGTCTCAAACTTCTGACATCAGGTGATCCGCCCGCCTTAGCCTCCCAAAGTGCTGGGATTGCAGGTGTGAGCTACTGCGCCCCGTCTGGAATTTCTTAAGCAATATTTTCCAGGTGTTTTGAGCCTATTTTGTGCTGGGTAATTTTCATATATTGCATTTATCAAATTTCCACAACACTCTGACAAATACACATCAATTCTTCTGTCTTTCAGAAGAAGGCAACAGCTCAGAGAAATTAGGTAACTCTCGGCCGGGCGTGGTGGCTCACACCTGTGATCCCAGCACTTTGGGAGGCTGAGGCAGGTGGATTGCCTGAGGTCGGGAGTTCAAGACCAGCCTGACCAACATGGAGGAAACCCATCTCTACTAAGAATATAAAATCAGCTGGGTGTGGTGGCTCATGCCTGTAATCCCAGCTACTTGGGAGGCTGAGGCAGGAGAATCAATTGAACCTGGGAGGCGGAAGATGTGGTGAGCCGAGATCGAGCCATTGCACTCCAGCCCGGGCATTAAGAGCAAAACTGTCTTAAAAAAAAAAAAAAAAAAAAAAAAGTCAGGTAACTCTCTAAGGCAGGCCAGCTGGACCCTGAATTTGAACCCCATGAACCAATCTTGGCATTAGTCAGAGCTGAGTCCACTGCTCCAAGCTTCCTCCGTCTTGAATATCTTCCTAATTGTGCTATTCTTGGTGTTCTTTTTATAGACTGGTAGCTAGGCCTTGCAGTCTTACTTACGTTATTATATTATTATCCTTCCGAGTAGGACCCTAATGAATTAATCATATAGAAATGGTTCCCTATTTAGTCCATTAAGTTAAATTGAGGCCTTTAGTGAGAGGAGCCAGAAGCCTTGGCTCAAGTGTAGCAGTCCCAGTCCGTGGGACTAAACATCTGAGAGACACGAGGCAGAGTGACCAAGGGCGGGAGGCTGCTCTTCAGAACAGACGTACCTGCAGCTTGCCGTTGTCGGGCCATGGGAACGAAACGAGACAAAAATCAAACTGCACCTTCAGCACAATTTGTTAGATCCAGGGCTAGTTTTTAACTCTCAGTGTTGACCTGTAGAGGAACACATTACTCTGCCTAGGAGTGGGCTCATGATCCCACCCCAAGACTCGCTTTGGCAGCTGAAAAAAGGTCCCTTTTGTGAGCAGAGTCACACTAGGGCATCTGGAAATAAATGTGCTGGGGCACGTGGATGTTTTAGTCCCCAGCGCTCTGTTTGTTGTTTTGGGAAGTGTTGACAGGTGCACAAGGCAGAAGTAATAACAGAAGTGTGTGTGGGCGCTCTTGGGGAAAGGGGGCTAGGCTGTGTGTGTGGTTTTTTTTTTTTTTTTTTGAGACAAACTCTTGCTCTGTCACTCAGGCTGGAGTGTCGTGGTGCGATCTTAGCTCACTGCAACCTCTGCCTCCCAGGTTCAAGCAATTCTCCTGCCTCAGCCTCCTGAGTAACTGAGATTACACGTGCCCGCCACCATGCCCAGCTAATTTTTTTTTTTTTTTTGTATTTTTAGTAGAGACGGGGTTTTGCAGTGTTACCCAAGCTGGTCTCTAACTCCTGTGGCTCAGGCAATCTGTCCACCTTGACCCTCCAAAGTGCTAGGATTACAGGCGTGAGCCACCGCCAGCTGTTTTTGCATCGCTGTAAATGAATACTTGAGGCTGGGTCATTTATAAAAAGAGGTTTAATTGGCTCACGGTTCTGCAGGCTATATAAGAAGCATGGTGCCAACATCTGCTCAGCTTCTGGTGAGGACTTCAGGAAGCTTACAATCGCAGTGGAAGATGAAGGGGGAGCGGGCATGAGAGTGGGAGCAAAAGAGTGAGGGGGGGGCGGTTCCAGACTTTTAAACAACTGGAACTCATGTGAACTCATGGAGCGAGAACTCACTTACCACCAAGGGGATGTCGATAACCCATTCATGAAGGATCTGCCCCTGTGGTTCAGTCATCTCCCACCAGGCCCCACCCCCAACATTAGGAATCACATTTCAGCGTGAGATTTGGGGTGAACAAACAAACATCCAAACCATATAGAAAGATATCCCCTGGGTCTCAACACCCCCCTCCAACTCTCATTTTTTGCAGGAAGTGTGGAAGGTGAAGTAGGGTCGTGGCTTATGAGCATAAGGTGTTGGTAATTAGATCCTTCCTTGGCCTCAAGTCCTCCCCATTTCTCAACTGGCCACGCTGTTGGAGAACAAAGGCGTGGGACAGGCCTTTAGGATCACATTACCGAGGGGGAGGAGGCAGTTTCAGAGGACACATTCCCGGGAATTGTTTACCTGTTTACGGGATCGCTTGGAGGGCTCCAGAGAGCCCATTCCCAACGGGTGACCTCCAGCGCTGTGGGTGAAGGGGTGAACATGGAAGCTGATGGCCTTGACTGCCAGAGGAGCTGCAGTGGGGTCTACTGGACGGGCAGTCCTGTGTGGGATGGAATGAAGCTCAGGGAGGTGGCAAGTCCAGAAACAATTGTGACAGAGGAGGTACTAAATATGATGGGGTGGGAGGATCAGGAAACGTAGAAAAGATGGAGAGGGGTCAGATATGGTGGCTCATACCTATAGCCCCAGTGCTTTGGGAGAAGGCAGGAGGATGGCTTGAGGCTGGGATTTTGAGATCAGCCTGGGCAACATAGTGAGACCTCATCTCTATAAAAAGTAAAAAAATTAGCCAGGCGTGGTGGTGCATGCCTGTAGTTCTAGCTACTTGGGAGGCTGAGGTGGGAGGATCACTTGAGCCTGGGAGGTTGAGGCTGCAGTGAGCCATGATCACATCACTGCACTCCAGCCTCAGCCTGGACAACAGAGTGAGACCCTGTCTCAAAAGGCAAACAGACAAACACACACCAAGCGGGGGCCCAAAGAGCCACTCCACTCACACAGAGAAAATGTCACACACAGGAGCTCATTTTCGGCGTGTGAGAGCCCTATGACTGGGCACTGTGGTTGTCCTTGCCCTCCAGACAAGGGAGCAAAGGCCCAGAGGTTTGCACTACGGGTTCCACACCACGCTGCTGTGAGTGACAAGGTGGGGATTTGAATCCAGCCCTATGGGCTGCCAAAGCCCCATTGCTCATCCACCAAGTCACACTTCCTCTCAGCCCTGCCTGCTCATTAAGGCTCTTCTCGGAGGCCCCAGGAGCCCGCATACCCTCTCCCAGTGCCCCTGCCATCTGCCCTGACTCCCTGCCTGTCAGAGCTTGGATACCACGTGGTATTTGGTCTTCTCCCGTAGATACTTCTTCCCTACAGATCTGGCCCAGATAGGCAACCCTTTGCCAGCCTGGCCATGCCCCGCTTGGGCGAATGTCGACTCATGTCCTGTGAGCACGCCGTCCCTGGGCACGGTGGTGGATGTCTGGGCCAAAGAGACTGGGCCAGGGTCCTTGAGGGCTCGGACTGGAGCAGGGGCCCTCACATTCCTGCTGCCTGCCAGCACTGTCTCCAAATGCCTGTCAGGTTGTAAAGGCGAAGAGTTGTGCATAACAGCTGCAGAAATCAAGCTGGCTCAGAAGAGCTCAGCCTGCAGATAGAAGAAAATGTTTCTTTCTTCCAGCAAGAAACAAGCTGCAAAGAACTCGTAATGACCAGAGCGGGGCCCTGCTGGCTTTGCTCTGGGTTTGGTGAAATATTTTTCCAAAGACCTGCATTTGGCCAAACTGGAAACGTCCTTCGGCAAATGCTTTCTTTGCCTTAATTTTTAAAGACAAGACTATTTGGAAGGCGATCTCCTTTGCTGTTTCAGATTCGTTTACTCTTGACACATCACCAGGAGCCTGCTGGATGAGAGCTGTTTATAGGAGTGGATTTTAGCAATCAGAGGCTAAAGCAAGCAAGGTGTGGTCCACCCCATTAAGCACACCTCCCTCCATCCTCCATGTGGGGAGAAAGCCCTGGAAACAAGGGACTGAGGCTTGGGATCCCTGGTGGAGGTCAGGGAGCACCTCCTCTGTCACCCCTGGGCACCTTAGAGATGCAAAGGACCCTCTCTGGTCTCCCAAAGCCTCCTCACTTTTCTCTTCTCTTGGATTCTAGAAATGCTGCAGAACCCAAAGCCACAGACCCCAGAGACCTACGAGACAGTGTGGGTCTGATGCGCCTTAGTCTCACGTTACTCAGGGGGTCTTCCCTTCCTCTCAGCTCCTCCCAGCTTCTCCTTCTGCACTGCCCCTTGGGAGGGCCTTGTGAGTGGCTCCTGTGGCACTGACCCAGGACCCCAAGCTCTGTAATTAGGCCCAGAGCCTCCAGTCTTTCAGCTCTGCCCTGGATGCAGAAACAGAATCCCAAAGGATCTTTGCTCCTGATTTCTAGGCTGTCTCCCTGGACCCTGCCTTGCCCTCTGTGGGGCTCTGAGTCCCTGGTGGAGGCGCAGACAGTGTGTGGCTGGCTACACTGCTCGCTGCAATGGCTATAGGAGGTGAACATGGGATCAACCCTCCCGGGTTTGCTCCTTCGCAGTAACGCGTGGCTCTGAGAGCAGCATTTTGAATACACTCAGCCTCTGTATTTTGGCTTCATGTTGGAAAAATCTGCAACAATGCCTTCTGAGTCAATTCTACTGGGGCTCTGGTGACAAACCACTCTGGTTGTGTCTGGTGGTTGTCAGGGTCCCCAGAGCCCTTTGATGGAATTATAGCTGCTCCTCTGGGTCGTTGCTGTCTCTCTACCGCTGTTTCGATCAGCCTCTGTTTCTCTTTCTCTCTGTCAGCACGGAAGGAGCTGGAACCAAACTGGAATGTGTGCTTGGGCAGCCTCAGTCCTGAGTGCCCACGAGCTGGTGTGTCTTGGCAACGGTGGCCCAGCAGCGCCCTGGCAGAGCCAAACAGATGAATGGGTAATTAAACCGAGTATTTCCCTACTGATGCTTATTTCCCTGGTTACAAATTTATTACTTAATTAAAGGGTATTCACAGCCTGCCAAGAGATGCTAGATCTTTCTTTCCTGTGCCAACAAATAGTTCCTCTTATACCCCTCTTTTGCCCTCAGTTCTGCCTCTCTCTTTTTGTCTAGCTCTGTCTGTTTCTCTCTTTCTCTCTCACATACCCACATCCACACCCACGCCCACAGAGTCTTAGATCAATTAAGAATACTAGCTGTTGGTAATTTCCTTGGTTAAGACTCTGATAGTTTTTGCCCCAGGACAAGGCAAGAAAGTTAGTCCCAGCTCTTTTCTCCAATGGCTATTTAGTCCTGTGGGCTTGAGGTTTGGGTCCAGGGAGAGAGGAGTCAAGGGAGTGGTGGCTGAGGCCATGCTAAGACTGGCAGGACCAGTGGGGACGTGAGCGCCCCTGACTTCCCCATCATTGCTTCCAGGTGGGCACTGCCCCGAGGCGGCCTTCTCTCCTCTGCCCCCTCAGCCGCTGCTCCCCGCAGACTTCCCCATTCCTTCTGTTTTGCCCCATCTGAGATGAGCCTGTGTGCTTTGGAACACAGCAGACTATTGTTCCAAAGACAATAAGAAAGATTGGGAAATGCAGTGGCTGTCATTCCCCAGTGCCCTCAAGTTAGAATTCGTCGTGTGTGTTCAGAGGGCCGTGAGGAGATTGCGCCTCCCAAGGTAGGACAAACAAAAAGGAGTTAAGAGGGAAAAAAGACAAGAGCTGGGATTAAGCACCCCAAAAAGACGATAAACTGGGCACCTCCTCCCTTAACCTCCCGTGACAGATTTAAAGCTTCATTAGTGGCCCACAAGGGGTTCTCAAGCAGCTACTGCCTCATCATCATGGCCATTAACCAGCGTGCAAATGACCCGCTGAGGGCCCTCGACCTGTCATGGCGCTGTCACCAGTGTGGTTTATGGCTTTTGAGCACCAGGTCCCCGATGGGCAACATGATCCTTTGCTTCCCTCATCAGAGCAAATCTGGACTTTGGAGCTTGTAAATTCAGCGGGGTGTCCCAGGGGCTGGCTGACATCTTGGAGGTGCCGGGTGAGGATTTATGGGCCCAGCCATAGTTTTGGGGGAGCCACAGGTTACCAGAGCAGGCATTAGAAGATGTGGAGTTGCCCAACACAGCAAACGATGGCCACACTGGTGGCTCAAAGACAGCAAGGATTAGTCAGCATGGGAGACCGCGTGTGGTCCCTTAGTGGGACTGGTGGCCGCTGCTGTTTACCCAGGCACTGGGCTAGGAGTGCTCTATGCTCTGTTTTCCTGCCCTCAATATGCAGGCAGGGGGCTGAGCTGGGATCGTGACTCCTGCCTCACTGCCCAACAGCTCTTCCTAGCTATTCCATTCCCAGGCTGCCTCCACCCCCACCCCCCTCAACCCACCCCGGCCTGGGCTGACTTTGCCCACTTAGAACAACCTCTGGCTTGGTTGTATTAGCAGAGACATGGATCCTTAGGGTTCCTAAATGGCAGGTCTCAGGGCCGGGGCAGGGGCACCACCTCTCCATCCAGATTCCATCTGCTCCGTGCCCTGGTTGGTCCCCACCACCAGCCCTCCAAATTCCTGTCCCTGCTGGCACTCATTCATCCTCTGGAGCTAGGCTGCCTGGTTCAGCTTCCTGCTCCGTCACTCACCGCTGTGTGCTCTTGGACACATCTCTTAACCACCCTGGGCCTCATTCTCTCATCTGTAAAAGGCAGGTTTTTACAGAAGTGCCTACATCATCGTAGGGTTGTTGTAGGATTACATGCGATAACCCATGTAAGTGCCTGGCCCGTAGCAAATGGTTGATAAATGTGAACTTTCTATTTATGTTATCATCATCATTGTGCCAGCTCATCAGACACTACCTACCAGTCCTTTTGGTGAGACGGCCTGCCTGGTGTCAGACTTAATGTGTGTGTCTAGCTCTTTTTTTTCTTTTTTTTTTTGAGATGGAGTCTCGCTCTGTTGCCTAGGCGCGAGTGCAGTAATGTGATCTCAGCTCACCGCAACCTCCACCTCCAGGTTCAAGCGATTCTCCTGCCTCAGCCTCCCGAGTAAGCTGGGATTATAGGCTCCCCCCACTATGCCTAGTTAATTTTTGTAATATCTGTAGAGATGGGGCTTTGTCATGTTGGCCAGGTTGATCTCGAACTCCTGGTCTCAAGCGATCCACCCGCCTCGGCCTCCCAAAGTGCTGGGATGGCAGACGTGAGCCGCCGCGCCCGGCTATCTAGCTCATTTCTGGGAGCCCTTAAAGACCTCTGTGTTCCTTAGGCATTGCACGTAGGAGGAGCACAGACAAGGCTTCAGTGTCAAATTGACGTGGCTGTTGGTCCCCACACCTCCAGGTCCCCAGGTTCCCTGAGTCTTGTAGCCCAGGAGGGGCAGGCGGGGTTTCTTGGTGACCTGAGGCCGCATACGAAAGGTTTTTCCTGATGCTCGTTCCTGGTTGTTTGCAGGTGGGAGGGCTGTGGCCTGCTGGTTTGAAAGGTGTCTCCCAGCCTGTCTTTCTGGGGCGCTTGGGCGTCTTCCCTGAGGCCTGTCCTCTGGGCTGTCACGCTACCTGCTCCACGCCTCCCTGACGTTACCATCTGCTTAGAACCTGTGTGCACCTGCCCCTCCCCTGCCCCCACAGTCCCTAGGAAGGAGGGTGGCCGCATGGGCACCAGAGGTGTGCCAAGCTCTGGTTGGGGGTGGCTGGGGTGTGCCTTTGCTTCCGGCCCACTGCTTGCATGCATTGTTTATGTAGACAAAAGAGAATGGATTTTTGGTTTCAAGGTGTGATCCTGCCTGGCACATCCATCAGGTTCCGCTGCCCCCTCTTTCTCTTTCTCCCCTTCTCATTTCCGCCCTGGGCTGTGGAGGGGAAATAGCAATTGTGAAAGGGCCACTTGTCAAGATAAAAATCACACTGCTCAACAATGCTGCTGCCCTGGCTGCTGGCAGCCTCAGGGATGTGCCAGGGGGCAATGCCAGGGGTCACCACCCAGGGTGGAGGGCGGAGCTGCCCTGCCTGGCTCTAAAGCCCAGCCCTGCCTCCTATTGGCTGTACTACCTAATTGTGCTGTGCCTCAGTTTCCCCATCTGTCGAATGGGGATAATAACAATTCCTACACTACAGGGCTGGAATGGAGGATTTGGTGAGTTCTGTCACAGAAAGCATCCAGGACCCTGCCTGGCGTAGAGGAAGCCAGTACTGCATGTTTGCTGTTTTATTAGGAATCAGGATGGGGCGGGGTGGATGGGCCCCATTTTTGTGGGAAAGTCCAGTGTCCACTGGGAGCTTGGGTGGGACCATTTACCATCTGGGATGGAAATTTCCTCTGAATCACCCAGGAAACTTCAAAAAATTCATCCCACAAATATTAATTGAGTGTCTACTCTCTCATCCATAGGCATGGTGTTGAGCAGCTTGGGCACTGGGCTGGGCTGGCCCGTGCTCAGCTCCGGGCTCTACCACCTGCAGGCTGATTACTGGACAACTGACCCCACCTCGCTGAGTCTGTTTCCTTATCTGCAAAATGGGAGCGGTCCCAGTCCCTGCACTGGGGGGTGCTTCCAGGATGGGATGGGAGGGGGTGCTGCCAGGATGGGAAGGGAGGGGTGCTGCCAGGATGGGATGGGAGGGGCTGCTGCCAGGATGGGATGGGAGCAGGTGCTGCCAGGAGGGGATGGGAGCGGGTGCTGCCAGGATGGGAAGGGAGGGGTGCTGCCAGGATGGGATGGGAGGGGCTGCTGCCAGGATGGGAAGGGAGGGGTGCTGCCAGGATGGGATGGGAGGGGGTGCTGCCAGGATGGGATGGGAGCAGGTGCTGCCAGGAGGGGATGGGAGGGGGTGCTGCCAGGATGGGAAGGGAGGGGTGCTGCCAGGATGGGATGGGAGGGGCTGCTGCCAGGATGGGATGGGAGCAGGTGCTGCCAGGAGGGGATGGGAGGGGGTGCTGCCAGGATGGGAAGGGAGGGGTGCTGCCAGGATGGGATGGGAGGGGCTGCTGCCAGGATGGGAAGGGAGGGGTGCTGCCAGGATGGGATGGGAGGGGCTGCTGCCAGGATGGGATGGGAGCAGGTGCTGCCAGGAGGGGATGGGAGGGGGTGCTGCCAGGATGGGAAGGGAGGGGTGCTGCCAGGATGGGATGGGAGGGGCTGCTGCCAGGATGGGATGGGAGCAGGTGCTGCCAGGAGGGGATGGGAGGATGCAGCTGAGCTCTGAGACTTCGTTCTTCCCTTGGCTCCTTGGCCAGGTGCAGAGGCTGCAGCAGTACCTGCTCTGGAGCTGAGCGAGGACAGGCAGCTGGCAGGGCACCAGAACACAGCCCAGCTTCGGTGTCTCTTTCTGCGGAACGGAAGTTTTGGTGCTGCTGTTTCTCTAGAGTCCGACTAGGCATGACCTTACACCATCTCATGACGCTGGCATTTGTGTAGAGCTGACGTGGCATTTGCCAAGTGGCCTTGGTGTTTCCCCCTGTGCAAGAAGGAGCAGGCCTGTGGTTCCTGCGTTTCTCACTGACCGCAGCAGCCTGAGCTGTCACGTGGCCGCCGCAGCCCCAGGGAAGGCATCTGTGGACACGCAGGGATGGGGCCCTGGCTGATGGCGCAGCTCCATTCCCTGTTGACGTCCCTTTGTTCCCGGGCCAGACCTGATGCAGGCGGTGACTGAAATGTCAAATCAGGGTTCAGCGTTACCCCAGCAGGGCTGAGTCTGAGCCACAGGAAAGCCAGTTCCCTGAGCCAGATTAGACCCGGGAGGGGGGAGTTTGGGGCATAGCTGGCGTAGCTGTGGGGGTGTGCCCAAGATGTCTTGGTGGAAAGATTTTGGAGTGTGTGTGTGTGTGTGTGTATGTGAATGTGAGTGTGGAGACTGTAGACATGATTGTGGGTGCAAGGGTGTGGGTGGGAGTGTGTGCGAGCTTGGGTGTGCTGTGGGTGTCTGTGTGTTAGTGTGAGTGTGGAGAGTGTGTACCTGATTGTGGGGGTGAAGGGGTGTGTGTGTGAGAGCATGGGGGTGTGTGCCGTGGGTGCCTGAGTGTGTGTCATTGTGTACCTGACTGTAGGTGCGAGGGTGTGGGTGGGAGTGTGTGTGGGCATGGGGGTGTGTGCCGTGGGTGCCTGAGTGTGAGTGTGTCAGTGTGAGTGTGGACAGTGTGTACCTGATTGTAGGTGTGAGGGTGTGTGTGTGTGTGAGCAAGGGGGTGTGTGCCGTGGGTGTCAGTGTGTGTCAGTATGAGTGTGGAGTGTGTGTCAATATATGCGTGAGAATGTCATGAGAGTGGGTGAATGAATATGGCTGTGTGTTAGCACGAGAGTGTGCATATGAGTGAGAATGTGTGATTATATGACTGTAAGAATGTGTCAGTGTGTGTGACTAAATGACAGTGTTGGCCTGGTGCGGTGGCTCACACCTGTGATCCCAGCACCTTGGGAGGCCGAGGCAGGTGGATCACTTGAAGTCAGGAGTTTGAGACCAGCCTGGCCAACATACTGAAACCCCATCTCTACTAAAAAATACAAAAATTACCCGGGCATGGTGGTGGACGCCTGTAATCCCAGCTACTCAGGAGGCTGAGGCAGGAGAATCACTTGAACCTTGGAAACAGAGATTGCAGTGAGCCGAGATCGCATCACCGCACTCCAGCCTGGGCGACTGAATGAGACTCCGTCTCAAAAAAGAAAAAAAAAAAAGATTTACCAAAGATCATTTACACACACACAAAAAAATAGTAAGAGTGTGAGAATGTGAGACTGTGTGTCAGTGTGTGTGTGTGCTAGTGTGAGTGTGGCAGTGAGTGCGTGAGCGTGAGCATGTGTGTTGTAAGTGTATGAGTGCGTCAGTGTGTGTGAATATATGTGTGAGGGTGTGCTATGAGAGTGAATGTGTGTGTGCACTAGTGTATGTCAGCAAATGTGTGCTAGTGTGAGTGTGTGTGCTAGTGTATGTGTGTCAGTGCAAGTGTGTGTGCTGTGGGTGTATGAGTGCATCAGTGTGTGAATATATGGGCATGAGGGTGTGCTATGAGTGTGAATATGAGAGTGGATATGTGTGTGCTAGTGTGAGTGTGCCAGTGAGTGTGTATGTGTGTGTGCTAGTGTGTGTGTCAGCAAGTGTGTGAGTGTGAGCATGTATGTGCTGTGGGTGCATGAGCGTGTCAGTGCGTGTGAATATATGCACGAGGGTGTGCTATGAGTGTGAATATGAGAGTGGATATGTGTGTGTGCTACTGTGAGTGTGCCACTGAGCATGTGTGCTAGTGAGTGTCAGTGAGTGTGTTCTAGTGCATGCTAGTGTGTGTGTGTGTGAGCATGAGCGTGTGTGTGCTGTGGGTGTAGGAGCATGTCAGTGTGTGTGAATATATGCGTGAGGGTGTGTTATGAGTGTGTGGATGAGTGTGGGTGTGTGGATGAGTGTGAGAGTGAATATGAGTGAGAATGTGTGTGTGTGTGTGTGTGTATGTGTGTGTGAGGAGGAGTGTGTGTGCACATGTCTGAGGGTGTCCGGGGGGTTGGTATGAGAGGGACAGAGAGGAATTATGTTGGATCCCTCAGGGCGGAAAGAAAGGTCCTCCATGGGCTTTATCCCCGACTCCTGTGGGTCCCAGAGCTGTCCTCATGCTGGCCCCTGGCCCCGCCGCCTGGGTCCTGGCAGCAGCACCTCCCTCGGTCTCCTCTTCCTGCCCTTGCCCCCAGCTCTGGGTATACAGGTTTTTAGGCCAAGTTCTCAGGATCACCCCCACGCTGCCCTCCTTACAGGGTGAAGCCCTACTTCTGCTCCCCCTGCCAGGGACAGTGGGGCTCCTCTGGGCCAACCTGTCAACTGGGCCCTCAGGGCGCATCCGGGGAGCAAGGGTTCTGTCCTCGGTGGGTCAGTGGAGCCACCAGAGCCTTTTTGCAAATGGGCCAGTGGTGGTGGATGGGAGTAATTTTCTCTGGAATTCTTGGGAGGGAGGTGAGGCTGAGCCACCCCGAAGCAGACACCGAAGAGGCAGGGGTCCTCCATGAGACCATCCCACTGGGGTGGCGCCGGGACCCTAGCGGACTTTTGAGGAGAGTCCCAGCCCAATGGGGACAGCCGAGCCCCTGGCCTTTGGGCTTTCACGGATTTGTAAAAATCCACCTTTCTCAATCTCAGGACAACTTGAGGTGACAGCCTGTTTATTTTGCCAGTTCGAGGCATCATGTCATAAAAGGAAGGACATTTAAAAAAAAGCAAGCAACATATGCCAGTTTAAAAAGCAGTATTTTCCAACAAAGAAAAGTTGATAACTTTACTAGAACATTTTTTTGCCTTCAGCCAGTGAAAATGTTTTCAGAGTGGAGAGTGGGGAGGCATCTTTCCAGGACCTAGGGGTTGGGAGCCACGGTGGGGTGAGCCCAGCAATGGGCAGGGACCACCAGCAGTGCAGTTTCCACACCGGGGTGGTAGAACCCTGTGTGAAGCAGTGAGTCCTGTTCTGCGGCAGGGGGAAGGGGACAGAAACTGGGTGGGTGCAGTACCTGACCCTGTTTCAGGAGGAGGGGATGTTGGGCTGGAGTCTGCTTCCCCTGCATGTAAGTCCTGAGGCCACCACTTAATTCCTTGCTGTGTGACTTTGAGAAGTTACTCAACCTCTCTGGGCCTTCATTTTTTCATTTGCATAATGATAGTAGCCATCTTTCAGGGTCGCTGAAATCATTCAGTGTTTTAACACAGAGCCTCAAGAACAGTCCCTGGCACACAGAATTCGATCTCTCTGTGTTATTATTATTACTATTATTAAGAGGGCTGCTTCCACTTTTTGGAGGGATCTCATGTACAGAAGGAATCACACTTTGTGTGGCTTTGAAGGGCAGAGCAAGCCCCCTGTAAGCATTCACTGTGACCCAGGCTCTGTACCAGACATTTCTTTTATTATTTTTTTTGAGACAGAGTCTTGCTGTATTGTCCAGGCTGGAGTGCAGTGGTGCCATCTCGGCTCACTGCAACCTCCTCCTGCCTCAGCCTCCCGAATAGCTGGAACTATAGGCGCCACCACGCCTGGCTAATTTTTTGTCTTTTCAGTAGAGACAGGGATTCACCATGTTGGCCAGGCTGGTCTCGAACTCCTGATCTCAGGTGATCTGCCTGCCTCGGCCTCCCAAAGTGCTGGGATTGCAGGTGTGAGCCACTGCACCTGTCCCGTACCAGACATTTCAAACATTACTTTGCAGCAGGGTCTATCAGCCTCCTTCCACAGGTGAAGAAACAGACTCAGAAGGTGAGCGATTTCCCAGGGTTGCATAGATAGGAGGAGGTGGAGCTGAGAGAAGGCCTGGGTTGGTCTGACTCTACAGCCCCCCGTGGCATTCTGTAACAGCTGGACAAGACTTTAAGTTTCCCTGTATGGAGGATCACCACTGTCTGGTCAGTGCTAACACAGTGCCTGGTGCAAGTGGGCACTCGAGAAATGCGCTCGGAGAATGAATGATGGCAAAGCAGTGAGGTCCCCGGCAGTGGAAGTTTTCAAGCAAAGAGCTACCATAGACAGCACGCATGCATTAGGGACTCACTGACCTGTCCTCAGAAGTCCCTGCCTGCCCTGGATCCTGTGAGTCTGTATCCAGACACACAGAGAAACTTCCCATGGCTGAGGGCATTTCTGAAGCATGTGTTCAGCTGGGAGCCCCTGACTTAACCCTTAGAGTTTGCTGGTCTGTCGCTCCCTGAAGGCCCACGGAGCAGCCAGCCAGCTCCTTGTTACTGCACAGCCAGGGACACCTACCTTAGTACCATGTACAGCACCATCTCCATCTGTGTGACAGGTGACTTCTGTCACCTTCCTTGCCACCCAGTTGGGATCTCCGCATCTAACCACGGGACCTTGGGACACGTGGGGACTTTGGATTTGGCCACAGCCTCTAAGTTGGTGTGCTGGAGTTGATAGTAGATACCGAGATCCAATCGTTCAATCTTCAGGCGTTTCATGAGCCAGCAGCATTAAAAATCAAATTATAGACTGGGTGTGGTGGCTCACACCTGTCATCCCAGCACTTTGGGAGGCTGAGGTGGGAGGATCACTTGAGCCCAGGAGGATGAGGATGCAGTGAGCTGTGACAGCAACATTGTGCTCCAGCTTGGGTGACAGAGTGAGAGCCTGTCTAAAAAAAAAAAAAAAAAAAAAAAAAAAAACCCAAAAAGCAAATTATATAAGCTTACAATTGGATTATATTTAAAAAGACAATAAGTGTTCAAAGCTCCCCACTTCCTAATGATTTTTCTACATTTTGCTATTTTATACTCTTGAGGTTATTTTACCTAGTGTTCAGTGACTTCACATAAGTAGCTTGAAATTGGCTGTGGTGGGAGTATTTACACCACAGAAACTGGCAGACACTGAACATCACCCCATCCACCCCATGAGCTGGTTGTTAGACATTTATGAGCACACCATAGCTTCTGCCTGCCCTAACTTTTAGGAATCTTGTTGACAATGGGTGTGTACTATTCCAGAGAAATTAGGAGACCAACAGCCTTATGTGCTCAGGAGTGGGTCTTCCTAAACAACTGATTTCATTTCTAGCTCCTGGACACGGAATCATGTTAATATCCCTCCTCTTCTTTGCCTTCACTGCTAGAAAACTTAGAAACAAATTTGAGTCCCACCTCCATCAAGTAGCACAGTTTATATTCTGCATCCTGGCGCCATTTCTAGTACCTTATTTTCCTCCTTGTGTTTCTTCTTTTACTTGTCATCCCCTCCCCTTTTAAAATTTTTTTTGATTCTTTGGCTGTGACAACAGAGGAGATGATTTAGTGTATATGTGTTACACTCAGCCACCACTGAGAACAGAACTAGTCCAGGCTGTCCCAGGTCCAGGGCAGAGGACCAAAGGGACTGCTTTGGTGACCAAGGGGGATCTCTTAGAGGTGCTCTTGGTGATCAGATGGCGATGGATGTTCTGGATCCATTGAAAGACAAGCTGTAGACAGTAGCATGCAGTCCAACGGTTATGCCAGTGTCCCCAGCTGTTGGCACTCTTTAGGCTACCATGGGTACACAAGCTGCACTTCTGCCCTATCTTTCTTCTTTTGCGTTTTAGCCTATATTTGGTTCTCATGGCACGTAGGTTTCTAAGAAGATGACACTAAGGCTAAGAGAACATTTAAAACATATTATTTATTTATTTATGGCCGGGCACGGTGGCTCACACCTGTAATCCCTGCACTTTGGGAGGCTAAGGCGGGCGGATCATGAGGTCAGGAGTTCGAGACCAGCCTGGCCAACATGGTGAAACCCCATCTCTACTAATAATACAAAAATTAGCCAGGTGTGGTGGTGCATGCCTGTAATCCCAGCTACTTGGGAGGCTGAGGCAGGAGAATCGCTTGAACCTGGGAGGTGGAGGTTGTGGTGAGCCGAGATTGTGCCATTGCACTCCAGCCTGGGCAACAAGAGCAAAACTCCATCTCGAAACAAACAAACAAAACAAAAAACCCACACCATATTATTTATTTATTTTTGAGACGGAGTCTTGCTGTGTTGCCCAGACTGGAGTGCAGTGGTGCAATCTCTGCTCACTGCAACCTCCGCCTCCCAGGTAAGTGATTCTCCTTCCTCAGCCTCCTCGGAGTAGCTGGGATTACAGACGCATGCTACCATGCCTGGCTAATTTTTGTATTTTTAGTAGAGATGGGGTTTCGCCATGTTGGTCAGGCTGGTCTTGAACTCCTGACCTCAAGCAATCCACCCATCTTGGCCTCCCAAAGTGCTGAGGTTACAGGCATGAGCCACCACGCCCGGCCTATTATTATCATTATTTTAAGAGACGGGGTCTTGGGATGTTGCCTATGCTGTTCTCAAACTCCTGGGCTCAAGCAATCATCCCACCTTAGCCGCCCAAGTAGCTGGGACTACAGGCACACACTGCCATGCTTGACTTCTCTTTTTATATTAAAAAAGTGAAAAAAAAAAAAAAGCTTTTATATAGGAAGATACAAACAATTGCAACTTGTATTGCAGTTTTGTTGAGGTATAATTGACATATAATACACTGCACATATTTAACGTGCTCAATTTGATAAATTTTAACATATGTATGTACCTGTTAAACTATCACCGCAATCAAGATAGTGAACAGCTCCATCACCCCTAAAGGTTTCCTCATGTCCTTAGCAATCCATTCCTCCTGTCCCCAGGTTATCTTCATTTGCTTTCTATTAAGATACATTAGTGTGCATCTTCTGGAATTTTGTATAAATGGAGTCTATAGTATGTACTCTTTGTTTTTTTTCTTTTTCAGTTTGGCTTCTTCTTTTTTTGAGGTGGAGTCTTGCTCTGTCGCCCAGGCTGGAGTGCAGCGGTGCAATCTTGACTCACTGCAAGCTCCGCCTCCCAGGTTCACGCAATTCTTCTGCCTCAGCCTCCCGAGTAGCTGGGACTACAGGCGCCCCTCACTGCGCCCAGCTAATTTTTTGTATTTTTAGTGGTGACGGGGTTTCACCGTGTTGCCCAGGCTAGTGTCAAACTCCTGAGCTCAGGCGACCCGCCCGCCTCGGCCTCCCAAAGTGCTGGGATTACCAGTGTGGTCACTGCACCCAGCTCTTCATTTTTATTTTTTGAGAGATGGAGTTTCACTATGTTGCCCAGGCTGGTCTTGAACTCCTGGGCTCAAGTGATCCTCCTGCCTCAGCCTCCCAAAGTGCTGGGATTACAGGTGTGAACCACTGCACCCAGCCCTTATTTTTATTTTTTGAGAGACAGGGTCTCACTATGTTGCCCAGGCTGGTCTTGAACTCCTAGGCTCAAGCAATCCCCCGCCTCAGCCTCCCAAAGTGCTGGGATTACTGGTTCGAGCCACCACACCTGGCCTAATTTGTTTCTTTTCATAGCAGAATAGCATTCCAGCATAGGGGTATATCCCAATTTGCTTATCCATTCACTTTTTGATGGATATTTGAGCTATTTTCAGTTTTTGGCTGTTATGAATAAAACTGTAAATATTTGGGTACAAGTCTTTATGTGCACTTATGCTTTCATTTTTCTTGAGTCGATATCTAGGAGTGGGATGCCTGGGTTGCATGTTAGATATATGTTTAACTTTTAAGAAACTGCCAGCTTCAGTTTATTTTTTATCATACAGTATCATCTTGGACAAAAGCCACCCAGCATGACCTTTAACCTCTCTGGGCCTCAGCTTTGCTTAGAACTCAATGATACCGCTTCTTTGGAATTCTACCTTCACAGAACTGTTGCAGGACAGATAAGACGGTCTTTGAGAAGACGCTTAGGGCTCTCAGGAAGGACAGAGACCTCCAGAGAGCCAGGAGGTTATTGCCACCATCATTGCACCCTCACAACCTTTTCATTAGATCACTCATCTCACCTGTGGACCTGAGGAGGGTGCTGGGGTGGGGCGAGGGCTACTCTAGATTCCCTCCAGATTTTTGTTTGTTTGTTTTGAGACAGAGTCTCGCTCTGTCGCCCAGGCTGGAGTGCAGTGGCGCGATCTCGGCTCACTGCAAGCTCTGTCTCCTGGGTTCACGTCATTCTCCTGCCTCAGCCTCCCTAGTAGCTGGGACTACAGGTGCCTGCCACCACACCTGACTAATATTTTTGTATTTTTAGCAGAGTCAGGATTTCACCATGTTAGCCAGGATGGTCTCAGTCTCCTGACCTCGTGATTCACCCACCTCGGCCTCCCAAAGTGCTGGGATTACAGGCGTGAGGCACTGCGCCCGGCCTAGATTCCCTCCAGATTTTAAGATGCCCAACTCTCCCTGGCCTCTGAACGGTGCTGATGCTGTCATAGGTCATACAGCTTTTGAAGACAGATGTGAACACCGGGCAGCTGGCACAGCCTTTGCTAAGCTGACGCTTTCCTCCTGTGGCGTGTGAAACGTCCTAGTCAGGTTTCTATACCCCCCAGTCAGCTGGTGACTCCTGTCCCTGGCTCAAAAGCAACAGGCGATGTGAAATGACAGAAACCACCCAGCGCCCCCCTTCAACACACCAAAACCCTCCAACATCTAACAACTGGCTTAGTGAGTTTCTTTTTTTTTTTTTGAGATGGAGTCTTGCTCTGTCACCCAGGCTGGAATGCAGTGGCACAATCTTGGCTCACTGCAACCTCCGCCTCCTGGGTTCAAGTGATTCTCCTGCCTCAGCCTCTCTAGTCGCTGCTGTTACAGGTGTGTGCCACTATGCCTGGCTAATTTTTGTCTTTTTCTAGTAGAGACGGGGTTTCGCCATGTTGGCCAGGCTGGTCTTGAACTCCTGACCTGAAGTGATCTGCCCGCCTTGGCCTCCCAAAGTGCTGGGATTACAGGGGTGAGCCACCACACCCGGCCCCTACAGTGAGCATTTTTGCAGAGGACTGGAGACAGGGGATGGAGACTTTCCTCCTTGGGGTGGACTCTGTGGCCCCGTGGCTTTGTTCTGAGGTTTCGCCGCTTCTGATATTTCTGTGCCCTGGGTGATGGTGGGACTGTCCTCGGCGGGTCTGTGCAGGTGGAAGGAGAAGAGGGAGACTTCTCATTTGATGTGCAGCAAATGCATCGGACTCGGGCCATGGTGGGATTTGGGGAGAACGCGTTGGGGAAGGAGTGGGGAGGCTCCATGGCCTTGCGGGTTGTAGGGGATTCCATAGCAGGCTTTCACTCCTTAAGAAGGGCACGGGGCCTGCAGATTTTGTTCCACTCTGCTGAGCCTGTCAGAGTGACTGGTCTTGCTGGGTGCTGGGCAAAGGCAAGCCGGGGAGCTAGGAAATGCCTCCTCCTGCCCTTGATGTGTGACAAGCATTGTACGCACCACCGGAGCTCCAGCTTCAGAAAGAAGATTCTGTTCAAGTCGAGTCAGTTTGTCCAATCTCTTTGCCTGTACAACTGCAACTCTTCAGTTTTGTACTGGTGATTGGGGTGGAAGGAGGGGCGGGGAAGGAAGGGACCGTGGAGGGAGGAATAACGGAAAAAAAAAAAAAAGAAAAAGATTTGTGTCAGCAAAATGACAGAGCCAAGTTTTTCATGTGTTTCTGGGGAAATAGAATTTGCAGAGCTTACGCTTGACTGTAAATCAAGGCGTCTGTTCCAGGCTGCTGTCAGCTCTGTGTTTGCTCTGGGGGGCTGGGACTTAGGTGGGATTCAGAGCCAGGCAGGGTCTGCCCTGGCACTGAGCTGTAGATGTGAAAACTGTCCCAGATACAAGGCCTGAAAGAAAACAGAAACTGGCTAAAGAAAATCAGGCTGGAGGTGGGTGGATGGGGTGGGGGTTGAGGTGCAGGGCAAAGCTGTTTGCTAAACCTAGGGTAGTTCCCTCTCACACCAAATCCAAACTCAAGTTCATGTTCTTTGCTGTAGGCGGTAAATGTCTGAGCCTTCTCTTTGCCAGGTGATGTGGGAAGAGGTTGGTGAAACCTGGAGGATGGATGGTATGAAAGGGGGAGCAATTTGAGAGGGCCAGGGTAGGGCCAGGGGAAATTCTGCAAGCAAAATTAGATTGTTGGAGGGCTTAATGAGTTTGGAAAATGTTTCGCAGAGCTGCTCCAGCTGGAAAGGCTCTCTGGGAGGTGCTGAGATGGGAACTGGACAGCATCTTGCTTCCGTGGAGCGAGAGGTGGGGGCTTCCTAGCTTTCAATTGGATGAGTTATTTTATAAAGTTGAACTGGAAGGAACTAGCAGCCTCTGCCCCCCTTCTCTTACCTGATTAAAACTCCACCCATCCCATCCTTCAGGGAGCCCTTCCCCTCCCTTCTACGACCTCAGAGATGTTTGGTGTCTATCAGTACTGACATGTGTATTTGGATTTCAGTCCAACTTTCTTTCTTTCATGTTTTTTTTTTGTTTTGTTTTTGTTTTTGTTTTTGAGACAGAGTCTCACTCTGTCGCCCAGGCTGGAGTGCAGTGGTGCGATCTTGGCTCATTGCAACCTCCGCCTCCCAGGTTCAAGTGATTCTCCTGCCTCTGCACCCTGAGTAGCTGGGATTACAGGCGCCCACCACCACACCTGGCTAATTTTTGTATTTTTTTTTTTTTTTTTCTGAGACGGAGTCTCACTCTGTAGCCCAGGCTGGAGTGCAGTGGCGTGATCTCGGCTTACTGCAAGCTCCGCCTCCCGGGTTCACGCCATTCTCCTGCCTCAACCTCCCAAGTAGTTGGGACTACAGGCGCCCGCCACCACGCCCGCCTGATTTTTTGTATTTTTAGAAGAGATGGGGTTTCACCGTGTTAGCCAGGATGGTCTCGATATCCTGACCTCGTGATCCGCCCGCCTCGGCCTCCCAAAGTGCTGGGATTACAGGCGTGAGCCACCGTGCCTGGCCAATTTTTGTATTTTTAATAGAGACAGGGTTTTGCCATGTTGGTCAGGCTGGTCTCAAACTCCCAACCTCAGGTGATCCATCTGCCTTTGTCTCCCAAAGCTCTGGGATTACAGGCATGAGCCACTGTGCATGGCATCCTTTCTCAGTTCCCTTCGGCAAAAAGTTGTCATGAGGGTAACAGTACTTGGCACTCAGTCAGCGCTCCATCACCTTTTTTTTTTTTTTGAGATGGAGTCTCAGTCTGTCACCAGGCTGGAGTGCAGTGGCACGATCATGGCTCACTGCAATCTCTGCCTCCCGGATTCAAGCAATTCTCCTGCCTCAGCCTCTGGAGTAGCTGGGACTACAGGTGCGCACCACCATGCCCAGCTAACTTTTGTATTTTTAGTAGAGATGGGGTTTTACCATGTTGGCCAGACTGGTCTCGAACCCCTGACCTCGTGATCCGCCCACCTCAGCCTCCCAAAGTGCTGGGATTACAGGTGTGAACCACTGCGCCTGGCCTCCATCACCTTTTAGTCATCACTGATACTAAGACTAAGGACAAACTGAGTCCCAGAGAGGCTGAGGCCTTGCTCCAAGTCCCACAGCAAAGCTGCTAAGTAGTGAGCCTAGGGCAGCCAGTTCATGGCGCCCAGGCACTGGAGGCCTGGGGCTATGCACCGTGTGCTCAAGAGGGTGGGTGTGGGAGAGGCCAGGTATAGCCCACACACCTTTCTTCAGTTTCTCCATTTACCAAATGAAGACAATGGTCCATGTCCACCCCCCACCCTGGGGCAAACATTGTTGCCTGCTCAGGTGGGAAAGCAGTTATTTTCGTGTTTAGGGGCCCTCCAGGTGGCCCTGGACCCTTTCAGAAGCAGCAGTAGCAGGAGCCTACCCCTATCATATTCCTCTTCTCAAATTGCTCTGTGCAGAGCACCAGGAGGCCTTGGGAAACACACGCGCACACACGCACGCATGTCCCCCTTTCTGGTTCCCATGAAACACATCTCCACTGGCACAGTCGGCCGAGGATGCATGGCTCCATCCCTGGGTCTGCCTTCCTAAGGGAACCCGCCAGGGAAAGGGACATGGCTCACCCTCATGGGTGGGAGGCTCGAGGAAGCTGCTTGAGAGCCTAAAGCTTTTCCTTTGCTGACTGGTTCTGGAGTGAGGGCAGCATGCTTGCTGGGCAATGAACGAGAAAAGGCACAGCAGAGCCTGGATCTGGGCAGAGAGGCAGGACAGGCCGGGGCTGGAGCAGGAGGCCCACGGACAGGGCCGTGGGGCTGGGCTGTCTGCGAGGAGGCTGCAGCTTGGGTGAGCACAGCCCTGACCACGTGAAGACCCCTCGTGGAGAGCCCTGGCCCAGAGGCTGCCTCCAATAGAGCTGCTTTTGTGTTAAGATAACTGGACCCCGGTCTCAGGAGAGCAAGCTGACTCTGCGGCGAGAAAGGGTGGAGAGATGAAGGAGGGGTGCAGCAAGGCTCGGGAAGGCCTTCACACGTGAGGCAGGGCAGTGAGGGTGGTGAGGAAGGTGAGGACCGTGGGAGGGCATTGTGCAGGCAGCTGAGGTGGACCTCAGGGGCCTGCCAGGCTTTGAGGCTACATGCCTATGGCCAAAGGCACTTCACCTTGCTGGGCCTCAGTTTCCTCTTCTGTAAAACAGGAAAATAAAATACCCACCTCATGAGGTGTTGTGATGGTTCACGAAATGGTGCAGGCCAAGACCCAGCATGGTGCCTGGAGGGCGGGAACGCCATACTAAATCAGCTCTGCGTGTGGAGACTCTGCCACGTGCCAAGTCCTCCACTAAGAACTGAAACCTGTGTAGTCACATTAAATCCTCACAGCCACCCAGGGAGAAACGTGTAATTATCACCGACTATGTTTTACATATAAGGAAACTGAGGCACAGGTCACTGGCTCAGGGTCACATGAGGCCAGAGATGGGCTCCTGACCATTATCCCCTGCTGCTCTGCCTCCCTGGTAAGTGGTTGAAGGATGAAACTGTTGTTTTTGCCAAGGCGAGAGATGGAGGATTAGCTGGAATCTGTTCTCTGGCTTCAGTAGGTGTCCATATATTTTCCTCATGTCACATTCTCATTAGATGGCGTATTCTACCGCCTTCCGGAAATGCGGTGAGGGCCTGAGGTCCTGTTTCCTTCTGCCAGTGAGCTCGGTTCTCAGCGGGAAGGATGGGCAGACGACCGTATTTTACACCAAGTGATAGTGGGTTGACCTCACTTATGCTTAAAAATTTATAACGTTCCCATCCAGATCTTTCCACCAATGGCACATTCCTTCACTAGACACTGCAGTGTGGTTCACAAAAATGACTCATGCTTTCATGCCACAGGCAGGGAAAAAAAATCTTCCCTAGAACTCCCAAGACCAGTAAAGAAGCAGCCCCAGCTGGACTGCTGCAGTGGGTCCAGCCCCGAGTGGTGGAGGATTCATGTTCCTGTAGATTACTCGCACCTCGCCACGGAGCCCTCTCCTGCAGGTGTCGGTGACGGTCACTGGCCTTTCTCCTGCACAGTTACCAAAGGACAGCAGTGATGTAGTGAAGTCTTTCTTTTCTGAAATGATGTTTTAGACAAAGAATAGGATACCCTAATAGTATTAATTCTAAATTATAATTTAGAAGTATGCATTCTAATATAATTTTTTTTTTTTTGAGACAGAGTCTTACTCTGTCACCCAGGCTGGAGTGCAGTGGGCAGTGGGCAGTGGTGCAATCACAGCTCACTACAGCCTTGACCTCCTGGGCTCAAGTGATCCTCCCACCTCAGCCTCCCGAGAACCTGGGACTACAGGCGTGCACTACCACACCCGGCTAATTTTTGTATTTTTGTTCGTTTGTTTGTTTTGTGGAGACGGGGTTTCACCATGTTGCCCAAGCTTATCTCAAACTCCTGGGGTCAAATGATCTGCCTGCCTCTGCCTCCCAAAAGGCCAGTATAATTCTATATCTAATATAATTTAGAAAAGTGTAGTTTCCAGATATTTCAAAAATTTGTTTCTAATGTTCCTAAATATTTCCAATAGATGCAAATTTCCTTTCCAGGCTCAGTATGGGTATCCTTGATGGAACAGGACCAATTCTCTTCTTGACGGCATTTAAGTGTCACCCTGAATCTTGATTTGGATGGAAGGTGGTGAGCAGCTGGGAGGTTTTGTACGTTGTACCAATGCTTTACCCTGGAAATTGCTTTTACAAAGCAAGTAACGAGAACCTTGCTCTAATGCAGGTGAAGGCAAGGACTGTGTTTTAGTCCACCGAACATTGCTGCCTTTTAGCAAATGTATTTAATTTCAACAGTATTTTGTATTGTAAATAGTGCTTAAATCTTACATTTTGGTCAAGGTGGCACTTTCTAACTTTTTAAAGAATTACTAGGTTTGATGGTTTATTTGTCCATTTTTCCTACTAGCCAGCCAGCTCCTTCGGGGAAAGCTTCTGTCTTCTGCCTCCTTTTATTCCCACAAGTTAGCTAAGGCCTGCCACAGCTCTACGATAATACAAAAGACACCCACTGGCCAGGCGCGGTGGCTCACGCCTGTAATCCCAGCACTTTGGGAGGCCAAGACAGATGGATCACCTGAAGTCAGGAGTTTGAGACCATCCTGGCCAACATGGTGAAACCCTGTCTCTACTAAAAATACCAATATTAGCCAGGCATGATGGCGGGTGCCTGCAATCCCAGCTACTCGGGAGACTGAGGCAGGAGAACCACTTGAACCCAGGAGGCAGAGGTTGCAGGGAGCCGAGACCGCGCCATTGCACTCCAGCCTGGGTGACAAGAGCGAACCTCCATCTCAAAACAAAACAAAACAAAAGCAAAACAAAACAAAAACACCTACTGAGCCCCTGCTGTGTGCCAGGCTATAGTCCAAGTGCCTTATCCTAAAAGGCGGTGTTCTATTATTATTATTATTCCCACTGTACAGATGAGGAAACTAAGGCGCAGAGGGGTTAGGTGCTCAATAAACGTTTGTTGACTGAATGACAGAGTCTTGGAGGGATCTGCTAGCCTTACAGTACTAGTGGCAATTGCTTGAAACGACCCTTTTTCCTAGCATGAGTTTCCAAGCTCTGCAATGTCAGAAAAGAAATGCTGCTTATTGGTTCCTTAAATGGTTCCTTCTCTTCTGGAAGCATCATGTAAGCGTTAAGGACAAGGGTTCTAGAATCAAAGTATGGCTGGGTGCGGTGGCTCATGCCTGTAATCCCAGCATTTTGGGAGGCCGAGGCGGGCGGATCACGAGATCGGGAGATCGAGACCATCCTGGCTAACACAGTGAAACCCCGTCTCTACTAAAAATAGATAAAATTAGCCGGGCATGGTGGCGGGTGCCTGTAGTCCCAGCTACTCAGGAGGCTGAGGCAGGAGAATGGCGTGAACCCAGGAGGCAGAGCTTACAGTGAGCCGAGATCACGCCACTGCACTCCAGCCTGGGCGACAGAGCGAGACTCTGTCTCAAAAAAAAGAATCAAAGTGTATGAGTCCAAACCTGGCTCTGCCATTTACTAGCTGTGTGGCCTCAGGCAAGTTATTAAAACTCTCTGGGCTCCAGTTTTCTTATCTGTAAAATGGGGATAATAATAGTACCTTCCTTTGAGGGTTGCTGTGAAGATTTAAAAATATGTATAAAGTGCTTAGAGAAGGGCCTCGCAGTATTCAGAGTAATACCTGGTGGCTTATAATTACACTGTCTGTGGAAGCGTGAAACACAGAGAAATATGGTACCAATTTGTGGGTCATTTGCCCTATTATGATTAAAATTCCTATTTTTACCCCAGTGCTTTCAGACTTGAAGACTCTGGTCTCAGGATTGGAGGTCTGCCTGGTCACAGTAACATTTATCTTGGGAGGGCGCTGCTTGCCAGTGCCTCCCTCTCCCTTTCCATCCTCCCCACCATCTTCATCTTCCTCTTTTTCCTTATTTTTTTATTTTTTTTTTTTTGAGACAAAGTTTCGCTGTGTCGTCCAGGCTGGAGTGCAGTGGTATGATCTCAGCTCACTGCAACCTCTACCTCCTGGGTTCAAGCAACTCTCTTGCCTCAGCTTCCCAAGTAGCTGGGATTACAGGCTCACGCCACCACGCCCAGCTAATTTTTGTATTTTTAGTAGAGACAGGGTTTCACCATGTTAGCCAGGCTGGTCTTAAACTCCTGACCTCAGGTGATCCGCCCACCTCAGCCTCCCAAAGTGCTGGGATTACAGGTGTAAGCCACCACACCCAACCCTTCCTCTTTTTCTTCCTTCCATAAAAATTTAGTGAGCGCTTGTTAGGCCCTGGGTAAGGAGCTGGGGACACAGCAGGGAAGAGAAACGGGCTTGGTCCCTGGCTGAAGCAGCTTGCATTCCAGCAGGAGGGACAGCCTTTTTTTTTTTTTGAGACGGAGTGTCGCTCTGTCACCCAGCCTGGAGTGCAGTGGTACGATCTTAGCTCACTGCAGCCTCCAGCTCCCGGGTTCAAGCAAGTCTCCTGCCTCAGTCTCCCGAGTAGCTGGGATTACAGGTGCCTGCCACCTTGCCCTGCTAATTTTTGTATTTTTAGTAGAGACGGGGTTTCACCATCTTGGCCAAGCTGGTCTTGAACTCCTTACTTCGTGATCCACTCACCTCAGCCTCCCAAAGTGCTGGGATTGCAGGTGTGAGCCACTGCTCCCGGCCAGCATTGTTTTAACAATCACACAATGGCACTAACATTGTTTTAACAATCACACAACAGCAGTGATGGCACCGATGCAGGGCTGCCATCAATGACACATGTGGGGGATGATGAGTCCCCTCCCCGCCAATTCTCTGCTTACCAAAGGGGAGAGGTGCACGGCCTGGAAGCTGGCAGCAACAGCCAGGCCATGCTGGAGGCTGTGCTGAGGAGAAGGCCTGGCTTACAGAGCAATGATCAGAGCTGGCCCTTGGCCATGTGCCTAGCTCTGTTCTAAGCAGTTTCTGTATATTAATTCATGTAGTCCTTACATCAAGCCTATGAGGCTTCTGAGATTATCATGCCCATTTTACAGGTGAAGAAACTGAAGTCCACATTCAGCAACTTGTTCTCACAGTCAGCAAATAGCAGAGCTCAAAGGCAAGCACAGCTGTGAGAGTGCCAGGATCAGTGCTTGTGACTGCTACATAGGCTGCCTCCTGCCTGGAGACTTCACACCCAGAGTTGGGGGTGGGTTGGTGATGGAGAAAGGTGAGACTCCAGAGTGAGGATGCTATAAAGTGTAGCTATGCAGGCAGAAGTGGGAGGGTGGCTGTCATAGCCAGAGTCAAGAATACTGAGCATACTGTAAAACTGCAAGGAGGCCTGGAGTGGAACCCTCACTCCTTCCTGGGTGGGAGTCTGTAAGTGCCTTGAAGGCAGAGGCAGTGTCTTTAAGGCCTTTGTGTCTCCCTCTTCACCTAGCAAACGTCATGCACATGGAAGATGCTCAAAAAACGATGCATAGTTGAATTTCCAATCAGTTCCCACGGACAATAGGATTTTATAGGTATTTCATGTGCTGAACATCTTGAGAGCAGGTGGTGATTGTAAAAGGTCCATTGTAACCCCCTGGATGTAGTTTGGATGTTTGTCCCCTCCAAATCTCATGTTGAAAGATGATCCCAGTGTTGCAGGTGGGGCCTGGTGGGAGGTATCTGGGTCACGAGGGCAGATCTCTCAGGAATGCCTTTGTGCCGTCTCCATGGCAATGAATGAGTTCGCCCTCTGGTAGTTCATGTGAGAGCTGGTTGTTAATTAAAAGGGCTGGAACCTCTCCTCTCTCTTGCTCCCTTTCTTGCTGGTGACTTGCCTGTTTCCGCTTCACCTTCTACCATGAGTAAAAGCTCCCTGAAGCCTCACCAGGAGCCAAGCAGATGCCAGCGCCATGCTTTCTTTTTATTTTATTATTATTTTTTTGAGATGGAGTCTCATGCTGTCACCCAGGCTGGAGTGCAGTGGTACAATCTCAGCTCACTGCAACCTCTGCCTCCTGGATTCAAGTGATTTTCCTGCCTCAGTATCCCGAGTAGCTGGGACTACAGGTGCACACCACCATGCCCAGCTAATTTTTGTATTTGTAGTAGAGATGAGGTTTCACCATGTTGGCCAGGCTGGTCTTGAACTCCTGACCTCAGGGTGATGCGCCCATCTCGACCTCCCAAAGTGCTAGGATTACAGACGTGAGCCACCATGCCCAGCCATCACCATGCTTTCTATACAGCCTGCAGAACCATGAGCCAATTGAACCTCTTTTCTTTATAAATTACCCAGCCCTGAGTATTCCTTTATCGTGATGCAAAATGGACGAACACACCTCTGATGTCTTTCCTCTTCCAGGAGAACTGTCCCAATGAAAGAAAAGGAATGAAACTATGCCTGCTGTCATTCCCAACTTCATACTGGGCCCTGTACTAGGTAATTTATACCAGTATCTCATACAGTGACACAGACATGTATATTACATGACTTTTCAGTCTTAACGAAAACTTGTGATATGGTTTGGCTCTGTGGTCCCACCCAAATCTCGTGTTGAATTTTAATCCCCAGTGTTGGAGGTGGGGTCTGGTGGGAGGTGATTGGATCATGGGGATGGTTTCTAACGGTTTAACTCCATCCCCCTAGTGCTATCTCAGGATCGAGTTCTCATGAGATCTGGTTGTTTAAAAGTGTGTAGCACCGGCCAGGCATGGTGGCTCATGCCTGTAATCCCAGCACATTGGAAAGCTGAGGTGGGAGGATCACGAGGTCAAGAGATTGAGCTCATCCTGACCAACATGGTAAAACTCTAAAACTATCTACTAAAAATACAAAAATTAACTGGACATAGTGGCAAATGCCTGTAGTTCCAGCTACTTGGGAGGCTGAGGCAGGAGAATCGCTTGAACCCAGGAGGCAGAGGTTGCAGTGAGCCAAGATGGCACCACTGCACTCCAGCCTGGTGACAGAGCGAGACTCCGTCTCAAAAAAAAAAAAAGAAAGGATAAAAGAAAAGTGTGTAGCACGTCCTGCTTTGCTCTCTTCCTCCTTCTCTGGCCATGTAAGATGTGCCTGCTTCCCCTTTGTCTTTTGCCATGATTGTAAGTTTCCTGAGCCTCCCCAGCCATGTTTCTGCCATGACTGTGAGTTTCCTGAGGCCTCCCCAGCCATGCTTCCTGTACAATCTGCAGAACTGGGAGTCAAATTAAACCTCTTTTCTTTATAAATTACTCAGTCTCAGGTAGTTCTTTACAGCGATTCGAGAATGGACTAATACAACTTGTAACCCTATGTTGGCAAAACAAACAAACCCAAATCCAACTATTGTATCAGTCCATTTTCATGCTGCTGATACCTGAGACTAGGTAATTTAAAAAAGAAAGAGGTTTATTGGACTTACAGTTCCACATAGCTGGGGAGGCCTCACAATCATGGTGGAAGGCAAGGAGGCACAAGTCACATCTTTTGTCGACGGCAGCAGGCAAAGAGAGAGCATGTGCAGGGAAACTCCCATTCTTAAAGCCATCAGATCTCATGAGACTTATTCACTGTCATGAGAACAGTATGGGAAAGACCCACCCCCGTGATTCAATTATCTCCCACTGGGTCCCTCCCACAACATGTGGGAATTATGGGGCTACAAGATGAGGTTTGGTTGGGGACACAGAGCCAAACCATGTCAGGTAGCCACCATCTCTGTAGGTGGTAGGTTCCAGCCTCTCTTATTCTCTCTTTTGAAGCAACTTTATTGAGGCAAAATTTATATTCCATAAAATTTACTTATTATACTTCAATGCTTTTTAGTAAATTTACTGAACTGTGCAACCATCATCACAATCCAGTTTAAAACATTTTTACCACACCAATAAGATCCGTTGTGCCTATTTATCATCCTTGCTTCAACTCTCAACCCAAGGTAACCACAGATCTACATTCTAACTCTATAGATTTGCTGTTCTGGACATTTCATACACATGGAATCATGTATTTTTGTTTTGGAATCATGGTTTTTTGTATCTGCCTTCTCTCACTTAGCATAATGGTTTGAGGTTCATCCACATTGTAGCAGGTATCAGTGTTTCATTCTTTTTTTATCGCTACCTAATATTCCATTGCGTGGACATGTCATCCTTTGTTTATCCATTCACCTGTCCACAGCCATCTGGATTCTTTCCAGTTTTCAAGTATTACAATAAAACAGCTAGGAACATTCGTGTACAAGTCTTCATGGGGCACATGCTCTCATTTCTCTTGGGTAAATACACAGGAGTGAAATTGCTGGGTCGTAGGCTGATGCATATTTAACTTTTTAAGAAACTGCCAAGCTGTTTCCAAAGTGTCTGCCCCATCTTACATCCCTGCCAGCATCATATGAGGGTTTCCATTTCTCCCCATCCTTGCTAGCACTGGTTCTTCTCTGTCTTTGTCAGTTTCTCTTCTTAAGATAAATGACTATAGTTGATATTTGTTTTATTTTTTATTTTATTTTTTTTTGAGATGGGATCTCACTTTGTCACCCAGTCTGGAGTGCAATGGGCATGATCACAGCTCACTGCAGCCTCCACCTCCCCAACTCAAGTGATCCTCCTACCTCAGCCTCCCGAGTAGGGGGGACCACAAGCATGTGCCACCATGCTGGCTATACAGTTGACATTTGTTGAAGACTTACTGTGTCAGGCACAGGTGGCTGTTCCCCAGGCTTTGTCCTCACAATCCCATGAGAAGGTACCCTTGTCACACCCATTCAGCAGACGAGGGGACTGGGGTGTGGAGATGAGAGGTGTCTGCCAAACAGGATGAAAAGCTGAGTGTGTGCGCGTCAGGCCCAACGAAAGCAGAGGGGAGCAGAAGGTGCATCTGAAGTGGGGCAGAGAGGCACTGGGCCTGTCTTGGAGAAGCCTGAGGTCTGGGGCCAGGAGGAGATGGGAAAATGAGGCCAGGAAATGTTCCCTGGACAACAGTTAGGAAAGTCATACTTCCCAGGCAACAGGCATGACTGGGAATGACCAGCAATTCCCAAGGCCAGTGCCTGGGAGCCCAGGCCCTCCTGAGTTTCTGTTTCATGGAACAAAGAGGCCTTTGCTCTCCCTCATAGGCCTAGAGAGAACCACAGGGTTGGCTGCCCAAAAGAGGCAGCAGCCTGTTCTCCATGGGGACGACCTCTCACACAGCGCCTTGCTGCGGACCCTCATCCATTAGCCATGCCAAGATTCAAGGAAGAAAGTTCCTGTCCAGCAGCCAGCAGGTAGGAGGCGGCCTGCGCTCCGTAGCTCTCAGTAAATCACAGCACTCAGTTGGCGTCTTGCTGGATTGCAATTACAATCCTTCAGGCCCGACACAAAATCATTGGGTTGGTAAGAGGAGACTACCTGGGTAATGTGTTTAACAAAAATTAACCTGGTTAAGCCCTGACTCTATAGAAAATGAGAAAGTGTGGATGGGCCTAATCGATTTGTCCACAGCCCGATTTACTCCAGGGCTGGCTTTGGGTTTCAGTTAAGTGGGTCCACCCGAAAACAGGGATACTCGTTTTATTAAATTACCTCTTTGATTATAGAGTCCAGAGTATGGCAGAGTTTGTTTTTATGTTAGCCTTGGGGGCTGGTGGATGGAGGAGAGGGGGTTTTGGTGCACACATATGCTTGCACACGCTTGCACCCGTGCACCCACCCCCTTGTCCATATAAGCATGCAAACAAACCTTTCCAGGGTGAGAAGGGTTAGTAAATATTTACCTCCCCTCCCACTGGGAGTCGAAAGTATGGATTTGATCAAATAGTCATTTACTCTCTGCCCACCACCCCTCCCCATCCCCTTGGCCTCTTGGCAGATAAATGATGTTATTTGAAGGTATTCTTGAAATTTCTGATGGAGACTGTTTCTTAAGTGCTTTTAGAGTAGGCCTATACTTTGTAATACTTGTCATATTCTGGCTAGTAAACTCCTGGCCTTTAAAAGCCGGAACCTTACTCTGTTTCCTGAATACAAGGGAATAGGTCATTAACTGTGAATTTCAAATGAAGCAGATTTACAGTATATATCACAGAAATATGTTTCTGAGAGACAGCAAGTACCAAGGAATCCATGGAGCAGAACAAGCCAAGAACTCAGGGAAAGATTAGCTGGTATGGGGAGTAGGCTTTTGTTTTTTTCTCAGGTTTTTGCAGTTCATTTGGCCCAGTCCAGGACTCTTGTTCCAGGTTCCTGCTAGAAACATCTTTCTGGTTCCCTTTGCTCCCACTTCAATGTGGAGCCCCACCCGGTGAAGTCCCTAGAAGACTTGACTGTGGAAATGACCATGTCTGGAGGTTAATCCTGGGAAGCTGGGGATGGGGAATTGGTTGGGGTAGGGTTAATTAGGGAAACCAGAGAGATAGTAATGGAAGTACATTAAGGTTGGGTCAGCTGGTTTGATGGTTTGTTTTATGTGTCAACTTGGCTAGGCCATAGGACCCCGTTATTCAACCAAACACTAACCTAGATGTTGCTGTGAAGGTATTTTGTAGACATGGCTTACATCTGCAATTTAAGGAGATTACCCTAGATAATATAGCTGGGTTTCATCCAGTCAGTTGAAGGCCTTAAGAACAGAAACTCAAGTTTCCTAGAGTAGAAGAAATTCTGCTTAAGACTTCAGCATCAACTCTTGCCTGAATTTCCAGACTGCTGGCCTACCCTGCAGATTTTGGACTTGGTCTCCAGAATCCTGTGAGTCAATTCCTTAAAAATCCATCCACCCATCCAACCATTTGCCCATCCATCCACCTATCCATCCATCTATCCATCCATCCATCCATCTATCTGCCCATCCATCCATCTATCTGCCCATCCATCCATCCACCCACCCATCCACCCATTTATCCTCTCAGCCATCCATCTATTCATCCATGCTTCTACCTGTTCATTCATTCATTCATTCATTCATTCATTCATCCACCTATCCATCCTATTGGTTCTATTTCTCTGGAGCACCCTGACTAATACAGCTGGCTCCTGGCAATAATTTTTGGACCTCTTTCCCTTATCATTTCTCAGCATCCTTTTTCACTGGCCACCATCTTGAATGGAAGACCCCCATGTCAGCGCTTTGCACAAAGCCTGGCACATGGTGAGTGCCCAGTGAGCATTAGCCAGTTCCACTCTTATTGCTCCCTACCTGGGATGACTTTTCAGTTTCTTTCGAGCTCTCTGCAGTTGTGGTAGATACTGTTGGCTGCCCACTGAGCCTTCACCTTTCTTCTCATAAATAAATAAATTGAACCCTGGTTTTGTTCTAGCAATAGAGTGCTCAGCTCCAGGGGCTGGGTCATGACTGGTCTTGGCCAGTCATAGTACTTCTACCTCTCTTTGCTGGTGATGGGTCTCCGGTGGGTATGTGACCCAGCTGTCGCCTAAGAGATGTTCAGGGAAAGTTGCTGGGGCATTTGGGAACATTTTTGGCCTGATAGGAGAAGCTCAGGTAGCAAATGCACTGTTCTTCCTTTTTCTCTCTTCTGGATCTTTGATTTAATACAAAATTTAGATGAAATGCACACATCTCAATGAGTTTTTGCATGTATGTATACCCAAGTAACTATTATGCCTATGCATATATGCTACCCAGATCGAGGTGTAAGCCATTTCCAGCACCCCAGAAGGCTCCCTCCTGCCCCATCCTGGTCAAGAGCTCGTACCAGAGGTAATCATTCTTCTAACTTCCACTAATCTTTTATCACCATAGATTAGTTTGTTTGCTCCTGAACTTTATATAAAAGAAATCACTCATAATGTCTTCATTTGTGCTTCTTTTGCTGAACTTTATGACTATGAGAGTCACTTATGTTGTTAATGGTAGCAATGCTTCATTTTTTTTTTTTTATTGCTGTGAGCTTTCCACTTTGTAAACACGCCCCAATTTATTTATCCATGTTTCTTATTTATTTATTTATTCATATATTTATTTTTAGTTTTTAGAGACAGGGCTCACTCTGCCCCCCAGGTTGGACTGCTGTGGTGCCATTCTAGCTCACTGCAGCTCCAAACTCCTGAGCTCAAGTGATCCTCCTGCCTCAGCCTCCTGAGTAGCTGGGACTACAGGTGCATGCCACCATACCTGGCTAATTTTTAAATATTTTGTAGAGACAGGGTCTTGCTCTGTTGCTCAGGCTGGTCTTGAACCCTGGGCTCAAACGATCCTCCTGCCTGGGCCTCCCAAACTGCTAGGATTATAGACATGAGCCCCTGTGCCCCGCCTGGGGCCCGTCGTGACTTTGCTCTTTACTTGTGGTGGTGCTGGCATTTTGCGTGGCTGTGCTCATCTCTCTCAGCAAAGCCAACCAGGCCCATTCAGATCCTAACTTCCCCCAAGAAGCCTTCCCAGATGTCCCCTCTAACCCCACAATGCCCCCATTTCCAGTTGTGACTAATCTGTCACCTCTGAACTCCCATCAGGCTGCGGTTGTACCTGGAGGAACTTTATTTAGTCACGCCTTCCTTCATCTATTCAACAAGCATTTGTTAAGTGCCTGGTCCAAGTAGCTATTCTAAGCATAGGGGATACAGCAGGGAATAAAATGAGCCCAGGTCCTGCCCTCATGGAGGTTTTTGTCAGGTAGGGAGGTAGAGTAGATAGGTCACATATCTGATGATGGCCGTGCTATAGAGAGACACCCGGATGGGGAATAGGAAGAGTGAGGGATGGGCAGTCAATACTTTCAATAGGGTTTTCAGGAAGACTTCACTGATAAGCAGTGGCATGAGCCTGGTGGGTAGCTGCGGGAAGGATGTTTCAGGCTGCGGGGACGGAATGGCAAGTGCGGAGGCCTCTGGGAGTATTGAACAACGAGTCTGATGCAGAATGAGCAAAGGGATCCTGGGAGAAGATGAGGTCAGACCATGTAGGATCTTGCAGGGCAAGGTGAATATTTTGGCGTAGGCTCTGAGTGACATGGGAGCTACTGGAGTCTTTGAACAAAGGTGTTATCTGAACTGCCTTCCATTTTATTTTATTTTATTTTATGTTTTGTTTTGTTTTTTTTTTATTTTAGAGACAGAGTCTTGCACTGTTGCCCAGACTGGAGTGCAGTGGTGTGCTCTCGGCTCACTGCAATCTCTGCCTCCTGGATTCAAGCGATTCTCCTGCATCAGCCTCCCGAGTAGCTGGGATTACAGGTGACTGCCACCATGCCCAGCTAATTTTTTTGTATTTTTAGTAGAGACAGGGTTTTGCCATGTTGGCCAGGCTAGTCTTGAATGCCTAACCTCAGGTGATCCGCCTGCTTCGGCCTCCCAAAGTGCTGGGACTACAGGCATGAGCCACTGCGCCTGGCTTTTTTTTTTTTTTTTTTGAGCTGCCTTTCCTTGTAAAGCTCTCTCTGCTGCTTTCTGTTGAGGAAAATATTGTAAGGTGTGCAGGGAGGGGCAGCAGGCTGTCTAGTGAGGACGTTGGTGAGAGAGGGGGGTGCAGGGGCTGGAGCCATGGAGGTGGAGGTGATTGGAAGTCCCTGGAGGGCAGTTTGGTGGAGCGGTGAAGCACACAGGCACTGGAGCCACCTATCCTGCCTTCGACCTCAGCCCCATCGCTTCACAGCTACTTAACCTCTGTGTGACTTAGCTTCCTCATCTGTAAAATGGGGATACAAGTACCTACTCCGTAGAGCCACCATGATGACTGAACAACCTTTTTTTTTTTTTCTTTTTTTTTGAGACAGGGTCTCTCTCTGTTGCCCAGGCTGGAGTGCAGTGGTTCACTGCAGTCTTGACCTCTTGGTCTCAAGCGATCCTCCACCTTAGCCTCCCAAGTATCTGGGACCGTAGGTGCATGCCACTACACCTGGCTAATTTTTAAATTTATTTTTTGTAGAGACAAGATTTCGCTCTGTTGCCCAGACTGGTGTCGAACTCCTGTCCTCAAGCGATCCTCCAGCCTCAGGCTCCCAGAGTGCTGGGATTACAGGTATGAGCCACCGTGCCTGACCAAAGGTTGAGTGATTTCATATGGAAAGTGTTTACAACAGCACCTAGCCTGCAGCACGTCTAACACGTGCTAGCTAATAGGCAGAGGTGGAACCAGCGAGTCTTGCTAGCAGTTAAGTGGGATAGAGAAAGAGGGTCAAAGATGGTTTCAACGTTTTAGTTCAAATATCTGGAGGAGTCGTGGAGGTGAATTTTAGATGAGTTTCAGATGCTGTTGTTACTTAGGTGGAGGTGCTCAGGAGTTCAGTACACAAGTTAGTGGCTCACAGCGGAGGCTGAACACCGACACGGAGAAGGTACTTTGCTCACTTGAACCTGCAGAATCCTTAGTTCACTAAGCTATATTGTGTTTTGCCCATCGTGTATTTCGTCTTATAAACAGTAGTCTAGTTAGCAGGAAATCTCCTGACTCTCTAGACCTAGCTTTCTCCCTTAGGCCTGGGGCTTCTAGCAGATTCCAGTGCAAACACAGTACAAGGCCAGGATTCGCAGACAGGCTGCTCACGGTCTGGCAGGAGTAATGCTCTTCTTAGGGAGTCACAGGGCGGGGCTTGTCCTTGTGGGGAGAGGCAAGAGACAGCCTTCCTTCTGGGGCCTCTGTTCTATGCTTTTAGGAGGTCTGAGTCTCTGAGCCTTGTAGTGATTCCTGGAGAACCAGCCCCATAGCGGGCTGGACTTACCTTTGCAACAGCGGGTCCCTGGATGGCCAAAGGACAATCTTCCTTCCCCCACTCTCTCCTTTCTTTCTTCCTTTTCTCCTCCTTCTCTTCTTTTCTGTTAGCCTTAAAAGAATATAATAACAAGCCAATTTTTATGTATGTATGCATGTATGTATCTCTCTATCATCTTTCTATCTATATCACCATCATCCATCCATCCATCCATCCATTTATCCATCCATCCAAACATCTCTATCTACCTATCTATTCCTTTTGGGAGGATTTTGGGGATAAAATACACTCACAGGGTCTTCGTTTTGAAGGGACCTTCAATTTCATGGAGTCCAGACTCTTCATTTTACTGCACAGAGAGCAAAGTGACTTTCCCAGAGTAACACATGTCTCCTGTGGCAGAGCAGGGATTAGCCCCCACGTCTCCCGAATCCCCTCACCCTTCCTGTGGCTCTGATTGCGCTCAGTCACCACACAGCTGGCAAGCCTCAGGGTGAGGCTGGGGGCCTCTCTGCAAGGGTCCTCTCTGAGGCCTGAGGCAGCCTCTGCCATACCTGAGGCTGCTCCTAAGGTGCCCTGCTGAGGCAGCCCTCCTTTTGTGGGGGCACTAGCTTCGGGGAATCTGTTCCTGCAGACCCCTGATTCGGCGACAGATGGATAAAGTACACTGGCACACAGATATTCTCCTCTGCCAGTCCAGCTGAGGGTCCACTTGCAGGCTCCAAGCTGAGTTCTGTAAACAGTTGCAACTGGGTCCTGATCAGCTAGTGAGGCTCGCATTTATTCCGTAACACTAATTAACAAAAGTTGTGAGTAAACACCACTAAAGGGTAAAGATGAAAGGCCAGGTTCTGAGGCCTAAAGCAAACACCATTTGTGGGTAATAAACTTCTGTGGACCTCCCTGAGTAGGAGGCAGTAAAGTACCCTGTAGGACAAAGGTCAGTCTTAAGCCCATATAAGTGAACAGGTTAGTAAGATAAACTTCCCACATTCCTTTGTACTTGCACCCTAATCTTTCTGGCTCCTGCAAAGAGACCCTGGCTGCCTTCAGCCAAGCAATCTGAAGCTATGCAAACTCTTAGGCCTTCCAAGAGAGTTTTTAGCTATTACTATAACTATCTTTAATATTTTTCCCACCAGCCTGATTGAACCCCAACACCATGCCCCCTGCTGCCCTCACCTCCTAGTGTTTCAGTCCAGGCCACCTGAAGTAGGTGAGTTTGCTGTTAGGTGACACCTCTCCAGTGGGTTGTTTCTAGGGCATCATGGTAAGAAGAGCTACCATTTGTTGAATATTTACCACGCACCAGACACTGCACTTGGCACCCTTGAGGGGTCAAGGTCAGGGAGGTCATTGACTACCCAGAGATCCCAGCTAGTAAGTGGTGCAGGTGGCAGGTCTAGCCCTGGTGTCTTCATTAGTCCATCTGCAGCTGCTGGTATGGAAACCAGCTTGTACTCCCGGGAAACACACTGGGCGGGGGATGTGAGGGCCTGGGCTCTCCAGCTAGCTGTGTGACCTCGGTACACTCTGATTGGATTTTCTCATCTGCTGTGAGCCTCTCAGTTCCAGCCCTGCCTTCCACATGCTGTGCTGCAAACTGTAAAGTGCTGTGCTCCCTGGAGATGATGCTGTCCCTCGGCTTGGCTCTTCATCTGATGGTCATTTGATTCAGCCGGTGCTGGCCACATACTGCTAGTATCCTGCCTCCATCTCCCTCCTCATCTGCCAGGGTGAAATGTACTACACGAGAGCTCCCTCTGGGACCAGGGATGGGCTGTGTTCTCCAGCGGCTGCAGGAGCTTTGATTTCTCTCGCCTTTGATGTGGGGGCTGCAGGATGGGGCAAGGATCCTGCTCTATGAAGCCAGACAATACTGCCTTTGTGAACCCTGCCCCGGGGCATTTGCCCACAGAAACCTGCCCGCTCAGAACTGCCTCTTGGGGAAAAGCAGCCTTGGGAAGAAGGGGAACAATGAACTTGTCATGTTCAGGAGCCAGCAGAGCCCGGGCCAGGGCCGGTACTGGGTGATTTAGGAGGCAGACTCAGGGGCCCTGTTAGTACTTGAGAAAGACTTGGCATTAGGCTGGCAGGGATGGGAGCCTCTGGAATGTGTGGGAAGGGTGTGGTCTTCTGTGGCGGCAGGATGGAGTCCCCACCCACTTCTCTCATCCTGTGCCACCTTGTCCCTTGGCCCCATTCTCCAGCCCACAGTGGCAGCACTTCGTCCTGCCTCAGGGCCTTCGTGCATATAGGGCCTTTGCTTGAGATTTTAATCTTTCAAATATGCAGAAAATTACAGAACATAATTATCCATATACATCTGGGTGCATATAGCTGGACAGATATGAACATTTTGTCACTTTTGCTTCAGAATATTGCTTTTTAAACTATTTTTATTCAAAATTCACAGTGTAGAAAAGGATATGCTATGTCCTCCCTCCATGGACCTGCAAGCACCTAGTCCTTCTCAGAGGCCTCTGACGCCATCGTTCAAGAGTGTGCTTTCTGAGATATTCTGTGCATACGCAAGCATATGTGCATTGCACGCACATATGCATGTGTATAACCGTATATTACAAATAATAGCATAGTCATAGTTCTTTTTTTTTTTTTTTGAGACAGAGTCTCGCTCTGTCGCCCAGGCTGGAGTGCAGTGGCGCTCAGCTCACTGCAAGCTCCGCCTCCCGGGTTTACGCCATTCATCTGCCTCAGCCTCCCGAGTAGCTGGGACTACAGGCGCTCACCACCTCGCCTGGCTAGTTTTTTGTATTTTTAGTAGAGACGGGGTTTCACCATGTTAGCCAGGATGGTCTCGATCTCCTGACCTCGTGATCTGCCTGTCCCAGCCTCCCAAAGTGCTGGGATCACAGGCTTGAGCTACCATACCCGGCCGCATAGTCATAGTTCTGTCACTTGCCCCCCACTTTTTTTTTTTGAGACAGTCTCACTCTGTCACCCAGGCTGGAGGGCAGTGGTGCAATCTTGGCTCACTGCAACCTCTGCCTCCCAGGTTCAAGCAATTCCCCTGCCTCAGTCTCCCAAGTGGCTGGGATTACAGGCACGTGCTACCACACCCGGTAAATTTTTGTATTTTTAGTAGAGACCAGGTTTCACCACGTTGGCCAGGCTGGTCTCGAACTCCTGACCTCAGGTGATCTTCCCGCCTTGGCCTCCCAAACCTTTTTTTTTTTTTTTTTAAATAAACTTTCTGTTTTAGAATCATTTCAGATTTATAGAAAAGTCACAAGAATAGTACAGAGAGGCTGACATGGAGGCTCACGCATGTAAACCCAGCACTTTGGGAGGCCGAGGCTGGCAACCCACACTTAAGGGGTGAGGAATTAATCTCCACTTTCTGGTGAGGTGCAGTGGCTCATGTCTGTAATCCTAGCACTTTGGGAGTCCAAGGTGGGTGGATCACCTGTGATCAGGACTTTGAGAGCAGCCTGGCCAACACAGTGAAATTCCATCTCTGCTAAAAATATAAAAATTAGCCAGGCTTGGAGGCACAGGCCTGTAGTACTTGGGAGGTTGAGACAGGAGAATCGCTTGAACCTGGGAGGCGGAGGTTGCAGTGAGCCAAGATTGGGTCACTGTACTCCAAACTGGGCGACAGAGCTAGACTCTGTCTCAAAAAAACAAAAACAAAAACAAAAACAAAAAACCAAAAAAAAAAAACTCCATTTCCTTGAGGTGGAGGAGTATCTACATACATTTTTGAAAAAATTTTGCATGGGAAATTTGTCCTACCCTTCCTTCCCTCCCTCCCTCCCTCCCTCCCTCCTTCCTTCCTTCTTTCCTCCCTTCCTCCCTCCCTCCCTCCCTCCCTTCCTCTCTCCCTCCCTCCTTCCCTTCCTCTCTCCCTCCCTCCCTTCCTCTCTCCCTCCCTCCCTTCCTCTCTCCCTCCCTCCCTTCTTTCCTTCCTTCCTTCCTTCCTTCCTTCCTTCCTTCCTTCCTTCCTTCCTTCCTTCCTTCCTTTCTTCCTTCCTTCTTCCTACCATGATCTATTTGTGTCAGTATGGACACGCAGATACTTATTTTATACTTTTGGTTGTACTCTAAAAGTTTATAGGGACTTTTTAATATAGGGAGCAGATGAAGTCAGGGAAGGAAACTAGTAGTTTGTTTTTTTAAAAATTAAGGTAAAATTAACAGAATATAAAATTAACCAGTTTAAAGTGGACAATTCAGTGGGATTTAGTCCATTTATGATGTTATGCAACTACTGCTTTCGCCTGGTTCCAGGACATTTTCATCATTCCATTAGGCAGTTACTCCTTGTTCCTCCTCTCCCCCACCCGTTTCCCCCACAATCTGCTTTCTGTCTCTATGAATTTGCCTATTCTGGATATTTCACGTAAATGAAACCTTACAATATGTGACATTTTGTGTCTTATTTTCTTCACTTAGCATGATGTTTTTGAGGTTCACCCATGTTGTAGCATGTCTCAAGCACCTTATTCCTTTTTATAGTTGAAGAATGTTCCACTGTAGGTATATATCACGATTTGTTTATCCATTCATCCACGGCTGGACCATTGTTTCCCAGTGTCTTTTGGCTGTTTTGTATAACGCTGCTATGAACATACATGTACATGTATTTGTCTGAGTAGCTGCAATTTTTTTGGGATATATATCTAGGAGTGGAATTGCTGGGCCATATAGTATCATTGTGAAGAACTGCCAAGTGGCTGCACTGGCTGGGCGCGGTGGCTCACGCCTGGAATCCCAGCATTTTGGGAGACAGAGGTAGACGGATTACTTGGGGTCAGGAATTTGAGATCAGCCTGGCCAACATGGTGAAGCCCCATCTCTACTAAAAAAAATACAAAAAAGAAAAAAAAAAGAAAAAAAGGAAACTTACCTGGGTGTGGTGGCACATGCCTATAATCCCAGCTACTTGGGAGACTGAGGCAGGAGAATCAATTGAAGCTGGAAGGCAGAGGCTGCAGTGAGCCGAGAGAGCCTGGATGACAGAGCAAGGCTTTGTCTCAAAAAAAGAAAAAAAAAAATGGCTGCACCATTTTACATTCCCACCAGCAACATATGAAGTTTCCAATCTCCCTCACTCTTGTCAACACTTGTTATTTTCTGTTTGTTTTTTTTTTTTAATTATAGTCATGCCAGTGGGTGTGAAGTGGTATCTCATTGTGATTTAAAAAATTCTTTAATTGACAAATAAAAATTGTACATATTTATGTGTACGACATGATATTTTGAAATATGTATACATTGTAGAATGGCTCAGTTGGGCTAACTAGCATGTACATTACCTCGCATACTTATTTTTTTCTGGCAAGAACACTTAAAATCTAGTCTTTTCACCATTTTCAAGTATATAATACATAGTTATTCATTACAGGCACCATATTGTACAATAGAGCTCTTGAACTTACTCCTCCTATCTAACTAAAATTTTGTATTTTTTGACCAACACCTGCCACTTACTCACCCCTCACTGTGGTTTTGATTTTTATTTCCCTATGCTTGTTGGCCATTTGTGTATCTTCTTTTGAAAAATGTTTATTCAAATCCTTTGCCCATTTTTAATTGAGTTATTTGTCTTTCTGTTGTTGGATGTAAGAGTTCCTTAGGTATCCTGGCTACTAGACCCTTATAAGATATGTGATTTGCAAATACTTTATCACATTCTGTAGGTTGTCTTTTCACTTTTTTGCTGCACAAAAGTTTTTAATTTGATGAAGTCCTACTTATCCAATTTTTCTTTTGCTGCCTGTACTTTGGTGTCATATTTAAGATTTCATTTCTAAATTCAAGGACATGAGATTTACTCTTATGTTTTAAGAGTTTTATGGTTTTAGCTCTTATATTTAAGTTGTTGATCCATTTTGAGTTAATTTATTTATATGATATGAGGTTGGGGTCCAAATTCATTTTTAAGCATGTGAATATCCCATAAAATAAACTTTAAAAAAATAAAAAAATTGAAATAATCTCAAAGTCGCAAGAATATTACAAAAAACCTTTTTTTCCTCGTATCATTTGACAGTAGGTTGTCAACATGGTGCAACCTACCATTTTTTTAAGAGGTTCTTTTTGAAAAAATTTTACATGAAAATATTTCATGTTCTCCACACGTCCATTCCTCATTCCCCACCCTGCTTGGCCCAGGTGGTGCCTAACCGCAAGTCAGAGGCAGGCAGAAGCTCAGGTTTAGGCTGCCTGAGATGCCTCAAGCACTTTGGTCCATAGAGACAGCCAACAAGTGACTCCTGTCTCCAGGACCAGAAGGAGCCTGGTCATATCTGATCATGGCTGTAAATAGGAGTCTGGCACTGACTGATCATGGCTGTAAACAGGAGTCTGTCCTGCCGACAGAGATTCGGTGAACGCCAGCTCCCAAGAGTAGGCCCAGTGTTGTGGGAGTGGGGCAGGGTGAGGGCAGGAAGAGCACAGTCTCTGGGTGTCACATTCACCCTCACCTGCTCGTCTGCCCTTACACCTCAGGGTGGTCCTGGAAGAGGGGTTATCCCCTCAAAACCCCCTGCCTAGCCAGCCCTTGGCCTACAAATTGGAGGCATGTGTCTGGCCGCTCTCTGCTTAGCCTTGGCCTGAAACTTAATGGGCAATGGATGGATCATGGCTGGGTCAGTGGGCTGGATGAATTTTGTCCAGCCACCAAGCCCACCACCGATGTCCTTACCACACCTTTGCTGTGACAGGGCTCTGGTCTGGCCCTTTTGGGTTGTTTCTGACCCAGGATGGTATTCGGATGAAAATAGTGAAGCCATCTGATACTTTCGTATCAGGCACCGTTGAAACTTGAGCGTGCATTTCTCACAAACAGGGTAGGTCTACAGAACCGTCGAAATCAGGACATGAGCATGGATTTGTCACTGCTGTCTAATCTTCAGACCCCATTCAAGGTCCTCCAGTTGTCCCCATAACATGCTTTATAGCAAAGGACATGATTCAGAATCAGACAGCTGTCGTGTCTCTTTAGCTCCCTTCACTCTGGAACAGCTCCTCAGCCTTTCTGTGATTTCCATGACCTTGATGCTTTTGAAGATCACAGGCTAGTGTTTTTGTAGTTTGTCTTTCAGTCTGGGTTTGTCTGATGTTTCTTCGTATCAGATTCAGTTTATACGATGTTGGTGGGGATCCCACAGAAGCGGCACTATGTCTCTTCGCACTGCATCCTGCCAGGTGGGGTGCTATGATTCGGATTTGTCCCATTCCCGATGAAGTTCTCCGGTTAAGGTGGTGTCTGCCTTTCTCCACTGTCAGGTTATTATTATTCTCCTTTTAGTTAATAAGTGTTTTGGCCGGGTGTGGTGGCTCGCGCCTGTAATCCCAGCACTTTGGGAGGCCAAGGTGGACAGATAACATGAGGTTGGGAGTTGAAGACCAGCCTGGCCAACATGGTGAAACTCCATCTCTAATAAAAATAGAAAAATTAGCTGGCCATGGTGGCGCATGCCTGTAATCTCAGCTACTTGGGAGGCTGAGGCAGGAGAATCACTTGAACCTGGGAGGTGGAGGTTGCAGTGAGATCCAACCACTGCACTCCAACCTGGGTGACAGAGCGAAACTCCATCTCAAAAAAAAAAAAAAAAGTGTTTTTGGGAAGGTACTTGGAAACCAGATATCTCATTCCTCATTGAACTTTCTATTTATTTATTCATACCATAGTTTCCTATTTTATTCAATGGGTTATAATCTATTATTATTATTATTATTATTATTTTGAGACAGGGTCTTGCTCTGTCACTCAGGCTGGAGTGCAGTGACACGATCACGGCTCACTGCAGCCTCAACTTCCCGGGCTCCAGCAATCCTCCCACCTCAGCCTCCCAAGTAGCTGGGACTGCAGGCTAGTGCCACCCAGCTAATTTTTGTATTTTTTGGTAGAGATGGGTTCTCCCTACGTTACCTAGGCTTGTCTCGACCTCTTGAGCTCAAACAATCCACCTATCTTGGCCTCCCAAAGTGCTGGGATTACAGGTGTGAGCCACTGCACCTAGCCTATCTTTTTTTTAAAATAGGCTTTATTTTTCAGGAGAGTTTTTGGTTCACAGAAAAATTGAGTGGGAGTTACAGAGATTTGCCATCTATCACCTCTCCCTACGTATACAGAGCCTCTCCACTATCAACATTCCATGAAAAAGTGGCCCATTTTTTATAATCAGTGAATCACCCAAAGTCTACAGTTTACATTAGGATTCACTCTTGGTGCTGTACGTTCTATGGGTTTTGAAAAATGTGTGATGACATGTATCCACCATTATAGTATCATATAGGATATTTCCGCTGTCCTAAAAATCCTCCTCACCCTTCCTATTCATCCCTCCCCATCCATATTTTTGCCTTTTCTGGAATGTCATAGAATCGGAATTATAATATGTAGCCTTTCCAGATTGGCTTCTTTCACTTAATAATGTGCATTCAAACGTTCATAGCTTGATAGTTTGTTTTTAGTGCTGAATGATAGTCCATTGTCTGGATGTGCCACAGTTTATTTATTCATTCAGCTACTGAAGGACAACTTGGTTGCTTCCACGTATTGGCAATAAAAATTTTATACACATTGTGTGTAGGTTTTTTTGTGGACCTGTTTTCAACTGATTTGGATAAATACCAAGGAACATGATTGCTAGATCATATGTTTAGTTTTGAGTATATTATGTTTAGTAAGAAACTGTCAAACTGTTTTCCAAAGTGGCTGTACCATTTTTCACTCCCACCAGCAATGAATGAGGGTTCCTGTTGGATTTTGGACATTCTAACAGGTATGTAGTGACATCTCGTTGTTGTTTTAATTTGCAATTCCATAATGACATATGATGTTGAGCATCTTTTCATATACTTATTTGCCATCTGTATGTCATCTTTAGTGAAGGAAGGGTCTGTTCATGTCTTTTGCCCATTTTTTAATCAGGTGGTTCATTTTCTTATTGTTGAATTTCGTGAGTTATTTGTCTTTTTTTCTTTTTTTTTTTTTTTTTGAGACAGAGTCTCGCTGTGTCTCCCAGGCTGGAGTGCAGTGGCGTGATCTCGGCTCACTGCAAGCTCCGCCTCCCGGGTTCACGCCATTCTCCCACCTCAGCCTCCCAAGTAGCTGAGACTACAGGCGCCCGCCACCACGCCCGGCTAGTTTTTTGTATTTTTGGTAGAGACGGGGTTTCACCATGTTAGCCAGGATAGTCTCGATCTCCTGACCTCGTGATCCACCCGCCTCGGCCTCCCAAAGTGCTGGGATTACAGGCTTGAGCCACCGCGCCCGGCCGTATTTGTCTTTTTTTCTTCCTGAGTTGGGGTCTTGCTTGCCCAGGTTGGAGTACAGTGGCTATTCACAGGAATGATCATAGCACACTACAGCCTTAACCTTCTAGCCTCAAATAATTCTCCTGCCCCAGGCTCCTGAGTAGCTGGGACCACAGGTGTGTGCCACGGTGCCTGGCTATATATTTTGGATAACAGTCCTTTATCGGATATGACTTTTGCAAATACTTTCTCCCATTCTGTGGCTTGTTTTCTCATTCTCTTGGCAACATTTTTCCCAGAGCAGATGTTTTTAATTTTAATGAAGTCCAACTTATCAATTATTTCTTTCATGGATTGTGCCTTTGATGTCGCATCTAAAATGTCGTTGCCTCACACGAGGTTAACTAGTTTTTCTCCTTTATTATCTTCTAGGAATTTTATAGTGTTGTGGTTTACATTTAGGTCTCTGATTCATTTTGAGTTAATTTTTGTGAGGGGTGTAAAGTCTGGTCTAGATTCATTTTTTTTTTTTTTTTTGTATGTGAATGCCCAGCTATTTTAGCACCATTTTAAATCAACAGAATAGTTTCTGTTGATTAAAAAACTATTTTTGGTTCATTGTATTGCCCATGGTCTTTTGTCAAAGATCCACTGACTATACTTATGTGGGTCAATTTCTGGATTATCTATTACGTTCTATTAATCTATTTCTTCCCCCTTTGCCAATGCAACACTGTCTTGATTACTGTAGCTCTGTATGAGTATTGAAGTTGAATGTAGTGTTAGTCCTCTAACTTTGCTCTCTTTCAATGTTGTGTTGGGTATTCTGGGTCATATGCTGCTCCACATAAAATCAGTTTGTCAAGATCTACAAAATAATTGTCAGGATCTTGATTGAGATTATATTGAATCTATAGATCAAGTTGAGAACTGGCATCTGTCCAGTTCATATTCCATGAACATGGACTATCTCTCCATTTATTTAGTTTTTGATTTAATACATCAGAGTTTTGCAGTTTTCTTTATGTAGATCTTGTACTTAGTTTGTTAGATTTATAATTAGGTATTTCATTTTCAGGGTGCCAATGATATTATTTTTGTTTGTTTGTTTTGTTTTTTTGAGACGGAGTGTCACTCTGTCTCCCAGGCTGGAGTGCAGTGGTTTGATCTTGGCTCACTGCAGCCTCCACCTCCGGAGCTCAAGAGATTCTCCTGCCTCAGACTCCCAAGTAGCTGGGATTACAGGTGCCCACCACCATGCCCAGCTAATTTTTGTATTTTTAGTAGAGATGGGGGTTTCACCATGTTGGCCAGGCTGGTTTTGAACTCCTGACCTCAAATGATCTGCCCACCTTGGCCTCCCAAAGTGCTGGGATTACAGGTGTGAACCACCGTGCCTGGTCGGTATTGTGTTTTTAATGTCACATTCCACTTGTTCATTGCTGGCATGTAGGAAAGTGATTGACTTTTGCATATTAACCTTGTATTCTGTGGCATTGCTATAATTGCTATTCATTCCAGAAGTTTCTTTTTTCTTGATTCTTTCCAATTTTCTACATAGATGTTCCTGTCATCTGTGAACAAAGACAGTTTTATTTCTTCCATCCCAATGTATGCCTTTCATTTTCTTTTCTTATTGCATTAGCTAGGACTTCCAGTATATTGAAAAGGAGTGGTGTGAAGGGACATCCTTGCCTTCTTCCTGATCTTAGTAGAAAAGTTTCTAGTTTCTCACCATTAAGTATGATGTTATCTATAGCCTCTTGGTCTTTTGGCTAAGATCAAGTGAAGTATGCTGTGATCTGTACGTTTATTTGGTAGATGCTTTTTGTGAAGTTGAGGCAGTTCCTCTCTATTCTTAGTAGGCTGAGAGTTTTTACTTATTTTTTTTTTTTATCGTGAATTGGTATTGGATTTTGTCTGATGCTTTTTCTGCATCTATTGATATGATCATGTGATTTTTCTTCTTTAGCTTGTTGATGTGATGGATTACATTTAAATTATTATTATTATTTTTAAGACTCAAATTGTCCCTGATTTAGCCAGTGGGAGCCCTTTTAGGCTGCTTTCTGTCCTTTTGAAAGGACAGTGCTTCCTTTCTTTCTGGTACAACAAGATGTTCCAGGCCCATCTTGTACTTTCCATGCCCCAGCCCTGGAACAAGCCAATTCTCTAAGGATTTGTGGTTCTTTTCAGGAAAGAATGTATTTAGAAACCAAGATCTGGGCACTAGGTGTGCTGGTTGCTATTGTGGGTCGGGGTGGTGGCAGCTGCTCCCAGGTATCTCATTACTTTTCTATGTATTTTACCCTACTGAGGGCTGACCTCCTGTACACACGTCCTCCTCACTATGCTAGGGCACTTCCATTCGATGTGTTAGATTTGGGATGCTGATTAGACATCCAAGTGTGGAGGTTGAGCAGGCTGCTAGAGCTAACAGAGGAGGTTTGGTTACAGATAATCAATGTGAGGGTCTTTGGTGGACAGGTGACATTTAAAGCTGTGGATTGGGTGAGTTCCTAGAAGCCTGAGAGATGAACCCTGGGGTACTTGAGAGTTAGAAGAGGAGTCAGTCAAGTGTCCTGAGTATGTCAGTTTCCTCATCTGTAAAATGAGTATAATACCTCTCTCATTGGATCATAAGGATTAACAAGTTGATACATAGTAAAGGCCTTAATGGGGACTTTTCCATCCTCACCCAACTTGGGGTCTGCCCTTTCCATTGTCCCCAGACTCTCCTATCTCTCTTCCTTGCTTGTCTCTCCCAATTTTCCTCATCTCTGCTTTCCAACACACTCAGTAAAGGGCACATGGGGTCCATCTTCCCTCCTTTCAGTGAAGGCTGATTTGGAAAACCTCTCTCAATGAATTAACATTGACTCCTCTCTTCCTCCCCATCATTCTCCACCTTTTGTAAGAAAATAACTTTACCATTACATTTGAGGTCCTTTGTGTGCCTCCTTTTCAATCTTATCCCTTAACCTTCCCACCTCAGAGGTATTTTAACTGTATGACTGTGTTTCTGAGAATAAATATTGTCTAGTTTTTGCATTTTTGAAGTTTATAAGCATAGAATCTTATATTCTTCTGTAACTTGCTTTTAGTAGTCAGCATTTTGTTCTGAGATACATCCATGTTGCTGTACATAGTTGTAATTCATTTATTTTCTCTGCCATATTATCTCACAATCTGCATGCATCTATTTATGCTCCCCATTTGTTTTATGCATTCTCTAGTTGGTTGACTTTCTAATTGTTTCCAGTTTTTGCTGTTACAAACAGTGCTACTATGAGCATTTTGTCTACATTTTCTAGTGTGTGGACAGAATTTCTCCAGCATAGATACCTAGGAGGGAAGAGAAGGTACCTTGTCAACTTTTCTATATAACATAAAATTGTTTTTTAAGGGGCTTGATTCAATTTACACTCCTACCAGCAGTATATACATTCCCTGTAAGATCAGAATCAAGCATTATGACCGACTTTGTTCAACAATGTGCTGTTCCACGATCCTTGATCACACTCGATATGATTAGACTTTGTGATTCTGCAAATGTGGTAACACATTACAGTTTTAATTTGCATTTCCTGAATACCAATGAGGTTGGATGTCTTTACCCGTCTATTAGTTATCTGGGTTTTCTCTTCTGTGAACTGCTTGCTTTTTTTTAATTTGAGACGGAGTCTAGCTCTGTTGCCCAGGCTGGACTGTAGTGGTGCGATCTCCGCTCACTGCAAGCTCCACCTCCCGGGTTCACGCCATTCTCTGGCCTCAGCCTCCCGAGTAGCTGGGACTACAGGCGCCTGCCACAACGCCTGGCTAATTTTTGGTATTTTTAGTAGAGACGGGGTTTCACCATGTTAGCCAGGATGGTCTTGATCTCCTGACCTCATGATCCGCCCACCTCAGCCTCCCAAAGTGCTGGGATTACAGGCATGAGTCATTGCACCCCGCCTTCTTTTCTGTGAACTGCTTACTTTAGGTCTTCTATTAGATTGTTTTATTTTTTGCTTTTTGGTTTATAAGAGTTCTATATCAGATGTTAATCTGATTATGGATAGTAAATATCTTTTCCCAGTTTGTGGCTTGTTTGCTCACGTTGTTTATAATGCATTTTGATAAAAGAAGTTCACATTTTATGTGAACACAAACACATACACACACATAATGGAATACTACTCAGCCATAAAAAGGAATGAATTAATGGCATTTGCAGCAACCTGGATGAGATTAGAGACTATTATTTTAAGTGAAGTAACTCAGGAATGGAAAACCAAACATTGTATGTTCTCACTCATGAGTGAGAGCTAAGCTATGAGGATGCAAAGGCATAAGAATGACACAATGGACTTTGGGGACTTGGAGGAAAGGGTGGGAAGGGGGTGAGAGATAAAAGACTAAAAATTGGGTGCAGCGTATACTGCTTGTGTGATAGGTATGCCAAAATCTCACAAATCACCGCTAAAGAACTTACTCATGTAAGCAAACACCACCTGTTCCCCAATAACCTATGGAAATAAAAATTTTTTAAAAAAGGAGTTCACATTTTAATGAATCAGTTTTATCATTCTTTTCCTTTTTGGTAAATTCTTTTATCTCTTGTTTAAGAAGTCCTTCTCCTACCCCAAAGTCATAAAAAATTATTCTCTTTTGTCTACTAAAAAGTTTTTTAAGTCCTTAATCTACTTTTGACTCATTTCTGTGTACAGTGTGAGGTAAGGATCTAATGTTACCTCTTTCCCCTATGTATAATCAATTGTCTTGCAGCCATCTTTGAGGAATCCATCCTTTTCTCATTTATCTTTAATGCCAAGTTGGTCATAACTTTTTTTTTTTTTTTTGAGACAGAGTCTTGCTTGCTCTGTCACCCAGGCGGAAGTGCAGTGGTGTTATCTTGGCTCACTTGCCTCCCAGGTTCAAATGATTCTCCTGCCTCAGCCTCCTGAGTAGCTGGGATTACAGGTGCCTGCCACCATGCTCAGCTAATTTTTGTATTTTTAGTAGAGACAGGGTTTTGCCATGTTGGCCAGGCTGGTCTGGAACTCCTGATCTCAGGTAATCTGCCCGCCTCAGCCTCCCCAAGTGCTGGGATTACAGGTGTGAGCCACCGCACCCGGCCTCGTCATAACTCTTATGTTGATATGTTTCTCTTTCTGGCCTCTATTCTTTCTATTGATCAATTTGTCTATCCCATGCCAGTATTTCATTGCCTTGATAATTAACGGCTTTAAAATAATCTTTGATTTTTTAAAGACAAATCCCACTTTGTTTCTCTTTTGAAGTATTTTTGTGTTTTGTACTTTGGTATATATTGTAGAATTAGGCTGAATGTTCCACAAAATAAATACTGCTGGGGTTTTACTGGAATTGAATGGAATTAAATTGAATTTATAGAGCAGTGGAGGGAAAACTGTTGTATTTATTTTGTTGTGTCTTTTGATTGATGGTATCTTTCTGCATTTATTTAAAAAGAGATGTTTATTTTCTCTACAAAGGTCTTGCACAATTTTTGTTTGATTTGATCCTGGGTACTTCATATTTTTTTGATGATACTGCAAATTTTGTTTATACTACATGGTATTTTTAAACTTTCATTTTTAAATTTTATTGCTGATGTTTAGAAACACAATGGATTCCTGGAGCTAAACTACTCGGAGACCACCCGCTACTGGGTCAGGTGACCACCCACTACTGGGTCAGGTGACCACCCGCTACTGGGTCAGGTTTCGTACTTAGCAGAGCAACTCCCTCGCTTTTATCTATTGAAAGTCAGCTCTCTACACAGGGTTTGTAGATTAAAATAAAGACAAGAAAATATTTACCAAAAAAAAAATTTAAAGCTTAAAATACAAAAGTGAAAACAGGCTGGGAGTGATGGCTCACACTTGTAATCCTAGCACTTTGGGAGGCCAAGGCAGGGGGATCACTTGAGGTCAGGAGTTCGAGACCTGCCTGGCCAACATGATGAAACTCCGTCTCTACTAAAAACATAAAAATTAGCTCGGCGTGGTGGTGGGCCCTTTGTAGTCCCAGCTACTCAGGCGACTGAGGCAGGAGAATTGCCTGAACCTGAGAGGTGGAGGTTGCAGTGGGCCGAGATCGCACCACTGCACTCCAGCCTGGGTGATAGTGAGACTGTCTCAAAGCAATCAAACAAAACCAAACAAATAACAAAAAAAGTTAAAACAAGACATTTTAAAAAAGAAATGCAATGCATTCCTATAGACTTATTCTGCATTCTATAATCAGTCTTCGTATTTTTATTAATTCTAATAATTTGTATGTAAATTTTATTTGTATACATAATAATGGCATATTTTTCTTCCTTTTTTCATGTGTATACCTCTTGTTCCTATGTATTGTGTAGCTACAATTAGCTAGGAACTTCAGTATAGTGAGAAGTAGAGCTATTGACAGGGTCTCCATAATGAGATCCCTAACCAGCTCATGATATTTATTTATTTATTTATTTATTTATTTTTTTGATACAAAGTCTTGCTCTGTTGTCCAGGGTGGAGTGCAGTGGCATGATCTCGGCTCACTGCAAGCTCCGCCTCCCGGGTTCACGCCATTCTCCTGCCTCAGCTTCCCAAGTAGCTGGGATTATAGGTGCCCGCCACCATACTCAGCTAATTTTTTGTATTTTGTTAGTAGAGACGGTATTTCACTTTGGTCTCCATCTCCTGATCTCATGATCCACCGGCCTCGGCCTCCCAAAGTGCTGGGATTACAGGCGTGAGCCACCATTTCTGGCCTATTTTTCTTTTTTTTTGAGACGGAGTTTCGTTCTTATTGCCCAGGCTGGAGTGCAATGGTACGATCTTGGCTCACTGCAACCTCCGCCTCCTGGGTTCAAGCGATTCTCCTGCCTCGGCCTCCCGAGTAGCTGGGATTATAAGTGCCTGCCAACACGCCTGGCTAATTTTTTGTATTTTTAGTAGAGACGGGGTTTCACTGTTTTGGCCAGGCTGGTCTCGAACTCCTGACCTGGTGATCCACCCACCTCGGCCTCCCAAAGTGTTGGGATTATAGGCGTGAGCCACTGTGCCCAGACTAGTTTTCTTCTTTAATTTGTTAATGTGGTGAAGTATATTAAGTGATTTTGTAATGATAAGCCAATCTTGGGTTCCAAAATAATAACCACACCTTGGTTATGGTGTATTTATCACTCTTTTTGTTACCTATCACTAGAGTTGGTTTTCTAGTATTTTACTTAGAATTTTTGCATCTGTGTTCATGAGTGAGATTGGGGTTGGTTTTCTAGTATTTCACTTAGAATTTTTTTTTTTTTTTTTTGAGACGGAGTCTGACCCTGTTGCCCAGGCTGGAGTGCAGTGGCACGATCTCGGCTCACTGCAAGCTCTGCCTCCCGGGTTCACGCCATTCTCCTGCCTCAGCCTCCTGAGTAGCTGGGGCTACAGTGCCCGCTACCAGGCCTGGCTAATTTTTTGTATTTTTAGTACAGATGGGGTTTCACCACGTTAGCCAGGAGGGTATCGATCTCCTGACCTTGTGATCCGCCCGCCTTGGCCTCCCAAAGTGCTGGGATTACAGGTGTGAGTCACTGGGCCCGGCCTAGGATTTTTACATCTCTGTTCGTGAGTGAGATTGGCATGTAATTTTTCTTCATCATACTGCCCTTAATAGGTTTTAGAATCAAGGTTAAGCATAATGAAATGAGTTGGGGAGTGTTCCCTCTTTTCTATGATTCTGAAATAGTTTGTGTGAATTTGGAAATATTTATTCCTTTTTTTTTTTTTTTGGATAAAATCATCTTTGTTAATCTTTTCTCTGTGAGGTTTATATGGAAGCAAAAATTTTAAGTAGTTTTAGGGTTATTGAGAGTTTCTATTTCTTCCTGAGTCAGTTTTGGTAATTTATACTTCTTCCTTGGAATTCGCCCAATTTGTCTAAACATTCAAATTGTTTGTAATATCTGCTCATTATCTTTTCAATCTCCACAGCATCTGTAGTTATGCCCTTTTTTTCATTTCTATTATTGTTTATTTGAATTTTCAGTTTTAAAAATCAGTTTTGTCAGAACATCTTTCAGTTTTGTTAATCTTGTCTCTTTCAGCATAAATTTTGGCCACAATATATTTTGAAAAATTTCAAACCTATCAAAAGTTGCAAGACTTATTCATTATTTATGTAGATTCACCAAATGTTAACATTTTGCTACATCAATACCCACTTTTCTCTCTCTCTTTTCTTTTTTTTTTCTCTCTCTCTCTCCTCTTTCTCTCTTCTCTCTCCCTCTGCCCTCTCTCTCTCACTGATTTCAGAGCTATTTTAGGGTAAGTTAGAGATCTCATGACACTTTACCCAGAAACAATTAATCATATATTTCCTAAAAGAAAAGACATTCTCCTACATACCACAATACGATGATCACACTTGGGAACTTTAACAATGGTAAAATACTATGATCTAATATATAATCCAAACTCAAATTTCTCCAGTGTCAGAATAATGAACTTTATAATTGTTTTATCTCTTTTTATCCAGGATTCAATCAAGTGTTGCATATTGCATTCAATTGTCATGTTTCTTTGCTCTCCTTTAATCTACAACAGTTTACCAACCTTTTTTTTTTTTTTTAAAGTCTTTTATAACACTGGCATTTTTGAAAGGTTCAGAACAGTTAACAGAATGTCCCTCTATAGGCAGAAAAATGGCCTTGCAAAGATATCCATGCCCTAATCTCAGGAACCTGTGGTTATATTACCTTATATGGCAAAGAGACTTTGGAGATGTGATTCAGGGCCCCTGAGATGGTAAGAGAATTCTAGATTATCAAGGTGGGCTCCATCTAATCACATGGGTCCTTCAAAGTAGAGAACCTTTATAGGCTGGGTCAGAGAGATGAGGTGGAAGGAGAAGAGATTCAAAGTGTGAGAGGGACTCAACCTGCTGTTGCTGGCTTTGAAGATGGAAGAGGGGATTTGAGCCAAGAAATGGAGGTGGACTCTTGAGGCTGGAAATGGCCCTAAGCTGACAGCCAGTAAGGAAACGGGGATTTCAGTCTTGCAACCACAAGGAGTTGAATTCTGCCAATAACCAGAATGATGAAGAAAATGGATCTCCCCTGGGGCCTACAGAAAGGCATACAGCCCTGCTGACACCTTGACTTTAGCCTGGTGAGACCCATCTCAGACTATTGACCAACAGAACTTTAAAATAATACATTTGTGTTGTTTTCATCCACTAAATTTGTGGTAATTTGTTAAAGCAGCAATAGAAAATTAACGCATCCTTAAATTCAAATTTGTCTGATTGCTTCTTCATGATTTAGATTCAGGTTTATTGGTTTTTTCAACTGATTGGCTTTTAGATATATTAGTCCTCTAAAATGTATGTTCTCAATTTCATTAATTTCTACTCTATGGTTTCCTTCATTCCACTTTCTTTGGAGTTATTTAAGTAGATCTTTAACTCGGTTTTCATCCTTCATTCTTTGTGATATAACCATGTAAGGTTATACATTTTCTTCTAAGTGTTGCTATAGCTCATTCTACAAGTATTTTGTTTTTGTTTTTTTGTTTTTTTCCCTTTTTGTGGAAAACCAGGTCTCCCTTTATTGCCCAGGCAGGACTCGAACTTCTGGGCTCAAGCTATCCGCTACTTCCCTAAGAGCTGGGATTACTGGTGTGAGCCACTGTGCCTGGCCTGCATCTTACAAGTTTTGATATATTTTCATTCTAAATATCTTTTAATTTCAATTGTGATTTTGTGTTTGGTCCAGGAGTCAATTAGAAATTTTTAAAATTATAAATTAGGAGACATATGGAGCTTCTCCAGTTAGTTTTCTTTTTTTTTCGAGACAGAATCTCACTCTGTCACCTAGGCTGGAGTACAGTGGCATGACCTTGGCTCACTGCAACTTCAGCTTCCCGGGTTCAAGTGATTCTCCTGCCTCAGCCTCCCGAGAAGCTGGGACTACAGGCGCCCACCAGCATGCCCGGCTAATTTTTTGTAGTTTTAGTAGAGATGGGGTTTCATTGTGTTAGCCAGGATGGTCTCGATCTCCTGACCTCGTGATCCACCCACCTTGGCCTCCCAAAGTGCTGGGATTACAGGCGTGAGACACCACGCCCGACCTCCAGTTAGGTTTTTGTCATTGATTTTCTAATTCATTTGTACTGTGCTTAGAGAATCTGATCTGCATGACACCAAATCTTTGAAATATTTATGAAAATTGTTTCATGTATGCTTGAAAGTATGCTGAGTGCAATAGTCTATATACATATTCATCACATCAAGCTTCTTAATTACTTCAGTCAAATTTTTTACATGCTTAACTGATTACTTTTTGTTTGTGTTAATTTTTAGTTTTTAAATTACTGAGAAAAGTGTGTTAAAATCTCTACTATGATGGTGGATTTGTCAATTTCTGTCAAATTTCCCCTAAATGTTTTCAGGTTATACTATCACTTGCATATAGGTTTAGAATTATTATATCTTCCTGGCAAAATGAACCTTTTATTATTACTTGGTGACTTTCTCCATCCTTAAAGACATCTTTTGTGTTAAATTAACTGATCTTAATATAGCTACTGAATCTTTTCTCATCTTGTTAGTATTTGCCTATATTTTTCTATTCTTTCCCTTTTAGCCCCTCTGGGTACTTATGCTTTCATTGTGATTCTCATAAATGGTACTTACCTCGTTTTTTAAAAGCCTACCCTGATAACTGAGATTTTAGGTAATCTACAATTTATTTGGATTTTTTTCTTTGTATTTTCCTACTTCTGTTTTTTTTCTCACTGTCTTTTCTAGCCATTTTGGGGAGAGTGATTATTTTTCTAGTTCCATCCTAATTATCGCCTTGAAAGTTCTATACTTTATTGTAATTAGTTTAGTCATTATTCTATACTCACTCAATCAGATTCTAAAATTAATCACCATTATCCTCTCCCCACAAATACAAGCATCTTCTAAAACTACATCATCCCTCTTCCATTCTATTGTTGTCATGTATTTAAATTCTCCTTTTTAAAAATTTTATTTTAATAGATGGTCTCGCTCTGTCACTCAGGCTAGAGTGCAGGGGTGTGCTCGTGGTTCACTGTGGCCTCTATCTCCTGGGCTCAAGCGATCCTCCTGCCTCAGCCTCCTGAGTAACTGGGATTACAGGCATGCCCCACTATGCCTGGCTAATTTTTTAAAAAGTTTTTTTTGCAGAGGTGGGCATCTCTCTGTGTTGCTTCTGGTCATGAACTCCTGGGCTCAAGTGATTCTCCCGCCTTGGCCTCCTAAAGTGCTGGGATTATAGGTGTGATCCACTGTGCCTGACCACCACCTGGGGTTTTTAATCCTCATAATATTAATGGTTTGGTCAATCTATTGCTTGGATCTGCTTACACAGTCACCATCTTCCTTGCTGTCTGTTCTTTTTGCCTCTTTGACTTCCATCTGGGATCACTTTTCTCCCGCTGAAGGAGTACTTTGGCGTTAAAAAAAAATGGTGGGGGAGATCTGTTTATGGCAGACTTGCTCAGTTTTTATTTGTTTGAAAATGTCTTTGTTTCAGTCCCATTTAAAAAGATATTTTCTCTAGCTATAGAATACTAGTTAGGTTTTTTCCAACACATTGAAGACATTATTCCACTGTGTTTTGGCAACTCTTATTGCTGTTGAGAAGTCAGCTGTTAATCTAATTGTCATTGACTTAGAGGCCATCTGTCTCATCTCCTTGGCTGCTTTTATAAATTTCTCTTTTTTCTTCGGTGTTTTGCGGTTTCACTGTGCTACGTCTAGGTGTTACAGTTGCCAGAAAAAATACAGAATGCTCAGCTAAATTTGAATTTCAGACAAACAACAAATACATTTTTAGTACCGCTATGTTCTAATTATTGCATAAGGCATATTTAGACTGAAAAAATTCTTCATTGTTTGTCTGGAATTCAGATTTCATTGGGAGTCTTATATTTTTATTTGCTAAATATCATAACCCTATTAGGTATTGATTTCTGATTATTTATCTGCTTGGGCTTTTTATTAGATTCTTAAATGTGTGGTTATTTACTTTCATTATTTATGCAATATTTATGAAATTCATGAACATTTCTAGAGATGCTGGCTGATTTCATGGCCATTGTCTCTTCAAATTTGCCTCTGCCCCATTCTTTTTCTCCTTTCCTTTTGTAATCATGATTAGGTATCTGTAACAACTTTTCACACTATTCTCTATGTATCTTACTCTCTCTTCTTTATTTTCCACTTCTGTGATTTCTATGTTTCATTCTTCTTCAGCTGTGTCTAATTTACTGTTAAACTAATCTACCAAGTTACAAATTTCAGTCATTACGTTTTTTCATTTCTAGAAGTTCTTTTTGAAAAATCTATGAAGTCACTTTTCTAGATGCTCACTCTTTTTTTATTTTGTATTTTTGAGATGGAGTCACGCTCTCTTACCTAGGCTGGAGTGCAGTGGCACCATCTTGGCTCACTGCAGCCTCAACCTCTTGGGTTCAAGCAATTTTTCTACCTCAGCCTCCAAAGTAGCTGGGATTACAGGTGCCTACCACCATGCCCAGCTAATTTTTGTGTTTTTTAGTAGAGATTGGGTTTTACCACGTTGGCCAGGCTGGTCTCGAACTCCTGACCTCAAGTGATCTGCCTGCCTCAGCCTCCCGAAGTGCTGGGATTACAGGTGTGAGCCACTGTGCCCAGCCAATGCCCACTCTTTACTCATAATTTCGAATACCCTTTTACAACATCATTAAACATGTTGAAATCTTTTAAAATCCTATGTCTAATGATTCTAGTGTTTGAAGTCTTTGTGGGTCTAAATCTACTACCTGTTGTTTCTGCTGACTCCTGGTTACCTTGTGTGTTATGGAATTGTGACAGTGAGTTCATCTATCAGAATGTTACCTCTGGGCAATCTTTGAGACTGTGCTGAAGGTGGATTCCTACAGAGGATATGCATTGACTTCTGCCAGAAGCCTGTGGTCATTACCAATTTGAGACCACTTTAAACTACATTCTTGGCTTGGTATTTTTGGACCACCCAAGTAGAGTGAATTCAGGCTGTAAATCTTCTTATTGGGGTTGGCTTGTAGCTACAAATTCTAAGGGAGGGGTTTCCCCTCTACGTTCATTGCCAAGGCTCAGTATAAGCAATTTGCCTTGTAGTCCCTAGGGAGTAGAGAGTAGGGTGGTTTGGTTCTAGTTCACCTTGACACCAATGTGTAACTTCTTGGGGTCTTGGTTTTATGCAGAGGGGATTTTCTGTTGCAGTCCTCACCTTGGGTGGGCTCTGGGCTTTGTCTCCGATCTCCACTCCATGTAACTTAAGGGCACCATTAACATCTCTGAATTCCAGCCTTCACTTAGTTTTCGGTTCTGAATATGCCTTATGTTTTTGAGAATTAATTGATGCAATTAAAGTTTTTTTTTTTTTTTTCTTCTAGCTGGCATATTTGGTTGTTTCTTGTGGGAGTGTCTAAAGAATATCTAGTACACCATCCTGCTGGAAATAAGACCTCCTCTTCTCCTGCTAGCAATTCTTTAGTGAAAACCTGTAAGATCAGCTTCTGGGTGTTCTTAATTTGTCTTTGGAATCCAAGCAGAGGACACTGTAAGATATGTCAATCACAGCATTGAATCTTTAATTTTAGCTAGCAAATTCATTCATTCATCAAATTCTATCGAGCCTCTGTTAAAGGCCAGGCTTCTTGTTGGGTCCTGGGGATTCAGGATTGACAAGGCAGACTCAGCTACTACCTGCCCTCCTGAGGCTCACAGTCCAATGACTTGAATTTACCGTACAGTGCTAAGCACTTTACATCCTTGTTTAACTTAATCCTCATTACAACCCTATGGGTTAGGTACAGTCCATTTATAGATCAGGAAGAGGAGGCACAGAAAGACTATGTAAATTACCCACCATCAGACAACTTGCAAGAGGCGGATCAGGAACTCAAACTCAGGTCGCTCTGCTCCACAGTCTTTGTCCTTAATGGTTATGCTCTTGGTTGTGCCAAGAGAGGGCAGTGTTGAGTATGCCAGGAGGAGAGGGTGCTTTCTTTTTTCATGTGTGGAGGAATTTCCCCGTAGAAGCCAGTGTTGATTTTCTTAGGATACATTTCGGTGACATGTCAGACCAACCCACCATCAGAATGTAGAGCTCCAAGGTACAGGACTGAGGCAGATGATGGCTCATTTTCCAGACATCAGTAGCTATTTGTGTGACACCATAATACCATTCCTAGATACTTGCCTGAAGACAACCAGGAAGAAGGACTCAGTAGCATCTAGAGCAGTATCGTGGGGTCGTGGTGCTGGTGTTGCTGCTTACTTCTAGAATATGCACCCTGCAGAGCAACAGTGTCAGAAACCAACCCTGTCCTTGAATGTGAGGCTAGCTGGTTTCCTGGATGAAGAATCAGGAGATCTTGGTGGCAAGATCCTTCCCCTCAGTGGAACTCAATTTCCTCATATATATAACAAGGACACTGGACTCTATGGTCTCTAAAGGACCCTTCCATCTCCGACACTCTGTGCTTCTGTGATTTTGTGTGATGCCCAGAGAGGGACCATTTTCTATTCTGTGTCCAGGGAACAGCAGGTGGTAGAAGGTTAGGGAGCAGAAGCCCTAGCTTTTCCTGCCCCCAACCACTGTCCCAGTTTGGTTACCGTGAAGTGAAATAGTGCCACATGTCCCAATCTTGCAATTCCTGGAATTCCTACAACTCCTTCCCAAACCAGCCTCAATGACATCTCTTCTAAGAGGCCCTCCTGGATCCTCCTGTTTTGGGATTCCCAGAATACTTTGGCCAGACTTCTTGTGTAACACCTGTCTTTCCTTTCTTGCTAGACTGTTGAGCTTTTTGAGGGTCAGGCCTGGGTCTCTTGCACCCCCACAACCCCCACAGCATCCAGAGCAATGCCAGGTAAGCGCATGAATGTAAGAAGATCCAGCTTTTTTTTTTCCCAAACAAGTCTATAGGTAGGCCCAGATTTAAAAATAGGTAGCTCTTCTATATTCTACATATATATTGTAAACACATTTTACATAGCACATAAACATAAAATAATATTTCTATGGATTATAAATGTTCATGGTGAAAATTTCATAAATGTTAAAAAAAATGTAATGATGAAAATAACCACCCCCGTGCACCCCCATTCCCATCCTCTGATCACCCAGGGAATGCCATTGCTAATGTTTTGTTGGATTTCATTCTAGTCTTTTTTTCTACATGTAACAGTCCTGGCCGCTTACTACATATAGAGTTTGCTTCTCTGTGCTTATTACTCAGGAGTTGTTGGGAGCCTTTCTTCATAGCATTAAATATGCTTCGAGAACATGATATTTAATGGCTGTCGGTGTTTCAAACCTATTAAGGTGGGAGCTGTGAAGAGCTCAGCTGCCCAGAGGACCTGAGCTCAGTAGTGAGAGGCCTGTGAGGTCCGTGGAGGTTGGAAGTAGACCATGTCCATCACCTCTGCTCTCAGAGCTCCCACTCTGTTCTCAGGCACTGTGCGGTATCTCCTCTAACCCTCCTAAATGACGACAAGGAAGGCTCTGCAGAGACAGCCTCTGGAAGGCTCAGAGAGGTGAAGTGACTCACTGCACGTGGCCAGCACACACAGTAGAGGAAGATGCCTAGTCCCAAGCCTCCTGCAGTTATTATTTATTTATTTATTTTTATTTTTGAGACAGAGTCTCCCTCTGTCACCAGGCTGGAGTGCAATGGCACCATCTCAGCTCACTGCAACCTCTGCCTCCAGGATTCAAGTGATTCTCCTGCTTCAGCCTCCTGAGTAGCTGGGATTACAGATGCCCGCCACCACGCCCAGCTAATTTTTGTATTTTTAGTGAGGACGGGGTTTCACCATGTTGGCCAGGCTGGTCTCGATCTCTTGACCTCGGGATCCGCCCACCTCAGCCTCCCAAAGTGCCGGGATTACAGGCGTGAGCCACCGCGCCCGGCCCTACAATTATTTTTCACGTTGTTGTTGGCAGTCGAGGTTGCTGCTGGACACACCGAAAAAGAGGAAATAGTCACGTCTGGAGCGGGACCCTGTGGTTGGGCTGCTGCTGGGACACAGCCGGCCCTCCTGGGAGGGAGAGTTGGAACCTCGCTCTGTTTGGTGGTGCTTCGGCTTCCCGGACCTCGAACTCCTGGGGCCCGTCCGCCTCCCTGCTCTGGCTCCAGAAGCTGGCTGGAATGCTGCTCGGCACATTAGCTGTGAAGTTAGCTGGCTCCGGATCACAAGTTCACCGCTCTCTGTTCAGAGTGGCAAAGGAAACCTCGTCTGGTGGCCAGAGCCAAGGGAGGGAGAGAGTGGGAGGCTGTGGACCCCTGAGGAGTAAAGCGTCTTCTCTGATGACTCCTCTCCCTTACATAGTCTTCAGTGATTCCTTAGCATGGAGAAGAGGCTAATGAGCTGGCTAATTATGAAGGGGGAAGGAAAAAACACAACAAAACCCCAAGCTACCCTGTAACCTAAAACGCTGCCCTCCTCAAGACCTTTGGCTTATTGTTCTCGCTCCAGAAACTTGGGGTTTCTCACCCGTGTGATATCTGTGCCGGTGCGTGCACCATTTGTCACTCTCAAACACTGGCCCAGGAACACTTGGTGAGGGGTTATTGTGTGGCAGGAACGGCTCTTACATGAATAGGCATTCCTTTCCACCCACATGCTTGAAAACTTCCTGGTTATAATTAGAACCATTTCTAGCTGTTCTGACACTTAACAGGGGGAGTGTCGGTAGGGGGCCTGCCCAGAGCCCTGACCAAGCTGCGGAGGGCAGAGCCAGAAAGTGGGTTCTAATCCCACCCTTGGCCACTGAAGCTATTAGCTATGCTTCACTGAGAGTCTTACGGTTGGAAGTCCTTGGACCGTGAAAGAGAGAGCTGCACCCCCGCCTCGAGCCACCCCCCCCCCCCCCCCCCCCCCCCCCCCCCCCCCCGTCACATCCTGATTTTGTCTCTCAGGCCTTTCTCTCTCCTTGTGCTGGGCAGCCTGGGAGGGAACAGTTCTAGCCTGAATCCACAAGACGTTCGGATTTTGATATATTTTCACATAAAAATGTCAACTTTTTAGTGGAAGGGACTTTAGAAATAATTTCATTGTGTGGTTTTCAACTCTTGGGGAGATGTCAAAAAAAAAAAAAAAAAAAAAACAAACCACATATCTCAGCCTCACCCCAGTCTCCCAACTCAGGTGGTATTTTGAAAGGGCCCTCAGGTGGGTTTTCTTTCTTAATTAAACTTCTGATTTTGAGATAATTGTAAATTCACCTATAGTTGTAAGAAATAATACAGAGAAATCCTTTGTTCTCTTTGCTTAGTTTCTCCCAATGGTAACATCTTGCAAAACTATGGTAGGGTATTGGCTGGCCACTGTGGCTCACTCCGTAATCCCTGAACTTCGGGAGGCTGAGGTGGGCGGATCCCTTGAGCCTAGGTGTTCCAGACCAGCCTGGGCAACATGGTGAAACCTTGTCTCTATAAAAAATACAAAAATTAGCAGGCGTGGAGGCACACACCTGTAGTCCCAGCTGCTTGGGAGACTGAGGTGGGAGGATTGCTTGAGCCTAGGAGGCAGAGGTTGCAGTGAGCTGAGATTGCAACACTGCATTCCAGCCTGGGTGACAGAGCCAGACCCTATCTCAAAAAAAATTATATATATCTATGTGTGTGTGTGTGTGTATATATGTATATATGTATATGTGTATATATGTACATATGTATATGTGTGTATATAGGTTTATGTATGTGTATATATGTATGTGTATACATATATAAATGTGTATATACATGTATATATATGTATATGCTGAATGAAACAACTCAATCCCAAATGGTTGGATACTGCACAATTCCATTTATATAAGATTCTTGAAATGGCAAAACTAGACATAGAAATGGAAAACAGATTAGGGGTTGCCAGGAGTAATATATATATACATATATACATATAATATATATGTAGTAAGTATATATATATAGAGAGAGAGAGCGAGCGAGAGAGAGAGAGAGCTCACACCTGTAATCCCAGCACTTTGGGAGGCTGACGTGGGCAGATCACAAGTTCAGGAGATCGAGACCATCCTGGCTAACACGATGAAACCCCATCTCTACTAAAAAAAAATACAAAAAATTAACCGGGCATGGTGGCATGCACCTGTAATCCTAGCTACTTGGGAGGCTGAGGCAGGAGAATTGCTTGAACCTGGGAGGCGGAGGTTGCAGTGAGCCAATATCGTGCCACTGCACTCCAGCCTGGGTGACAGAGCGAGACTCTGTCTCAAAAAAAAAAAAAAAAAAAAAGATCAATCAGTCTATCTATCTGTCTATCTATCTATCTATCTATCTATCTATCTATCTATCTATCTATCTGTCTGTCTATGTTAGGCATCTGAACAAGAATGCTGACGTTGATAGAGTCAAGATACAGAACACTCGCATCTCCATAAAGATCCCTCATGCACTCCCTTCCCTGTGCCCCCACTCCTCCTTTACTCCTGGCAACCCCTAATCTGTTTTCCATTTCTATGTCTAGTTTTGCTATTTCAAGAATCTTATATAAATGGAATTGTGCAGTATCCAACCATTTGGGATTGAGTTGTTTCATTCAGCATAATTCTCCGAAGATTAATCCAGGTTGTTCGTAGCAATGGTTCATTGCTGTCTATGGCCGAGTTGGGCTCTGTGGTGTGGACATACCACAGTTCACCACTTACCTGTTCAAGGACATCTGGATCATTTCCAGTTTTTGGCTGTTATAAATAAAACTGCTATCAACATTCTTTACAGCTTTGTGTGTGGTGAACATGAGTTTTCATTTCTCTAGGATAAAGGCCCAGGATTGCAATTGCCATATGATAGTTGCATGTTTAGTTCTCAAAGAAACTGCCAAACTGTTTCTCTGAGTTTGGCTGTCCAGTTTTACCTTTCCACCAGCAACGTCTGAGCAATCCAGTTCCTCTGCATCTTCACTGGCATTTAATGTTGTCACTATTTTTTATTTCAGCCATTCTGATAGGTATGTAGTAACATTTCATTGCTTTTTTAATTTAAAAAAATGATACATACAATTATACCAATTGATGGTGTACATGTGATTTTTTTGGATACATGCAAAGAATGTGTAATGAAAAAAATCAGGGTCATCAGTATATCTATCACCACAAACATGGATTATTTCTTTGTGTTGGGACCGTGTGGTTTTATTGAAATTTCATTGGACACCTTTTCATGTGCCGATTTGCCATTTATATGTCCTCTTTGGTGAAATCCCAGGCAGTGTTAATGGGCAGTGTTAGTCACACACCAGGTCTGGTCTACCCTACTGGGCTTAGTTTGCTGCCCAAGCCCTTTCTGTAGCAAGGAGCAGACTTTCTCCTTCTGGACAGTCCTGCTTGTCAATAGATGCTTCTTGGCCAGGCACGGTGTCTCACACCTGTAATCTCAGCACTTTGGGAGGCTGAGGCAGGCAGATCACCTGAAGTCAGGAGTTCAAGACCAGCCTGGCCAACATGGTGAAACCCTGTCTCTACTAAAAAATACAAAAATTAGCCGGGCGTGGTGGCAGGCACTGGTAATCCCAGTTACTTGGGAGGCTGAGGCAGGGAGAATTGCTTGAACCCGGGAGGCAGAGATTTCAGTGAGCTGAGATTGTGCCACTGCACTCCAGCCTGAGTGACACAGCAAGAATCCACCTCAAAAAAAAAATAAATAAAATAAAATAAAAATGCTTCCTGCTGAGCCCTCTGCCCATTAACACAGGCCCTCTTGTTATTTGAAACATCTTTAGTGACTTAAACTGTGCCGTGTAATGTATTGGTCACATCCATCAGGTGCACTTGGCGGGTGCCCATGTCTCTGGGCCCACAGGCCCATGGGACCAGAACCCAGGCCTCTGAGGAGGAGGCACCAGCAGGCTAGTGTGGGGTCTGGGTAGGTGAGGGTAGAGGCAATAAAGCTGTTCTGCAATTGTTGGAAAAACTATAAAGTAGATTCAGCTGCTGCTCCCAGAAAGCCCTGTGGCTGCCAAGGTGAAGGAGACAATTTAATATAAAGAATTGTTAACTAGGTATGAAGTTTTTGTTTGTTTGTTTGTTTTGTTTTGTTTTGAGATGGAGTCTTACTCTGTCGCTCAGGCTGGAGTGCAGTAGCGTGATCTTGGCTCACTGTAACCTTCGCCTCCCTGGTTCAAGCGATTCTCCTGCCTCAGCCTCTCGAGTAGCTGGGATTACAGGCGCGCATCACCACGCCCAGCTAATTTTTGTATTTTTAGTAGAGACAAGGTTTCCTCATGTTGGTCAGACTGGTCTTGAACTCCTGACTTCATGATCCACCCGCTTCGGCCTCCCAGAGTACTGGGATTACACGTGTGAGCCACCGTGCCCGGCCTCTGAGGTTGTTAATTAAGTAACCAAAAGGGTCAAAACAGAATATTGAGGTATCACGGAATTAACAGCCCCTACAGCTGGGAGAACAAAAGGAAGAAGTGGGAATTAGAGAAACTCGGCCTTCTGAGGAGCGGGTACTGCGCAGCTGGGGCTGGTATTCCTAATGTCAGAGGAAAGGCCACGTGGGCCCCGCACCCAAACTTTTAAGGAAGACAGGCAATGAAGCTGGTTCTGCAACTGCTGGAAAAACTGCAAGCAGATTCAGCTGCTGCTTAGGAAGGACTTGCTCCTGCCGGGGTGAAGGAGCATTGCGAGGGTGATCCTTTCAGGAACAGGAAGCGAACGGGGTGAGTCCCTTCCTCCTCCAGGCTTTCCAGCCTCCCATTAGTCCCCTGTAGGCCGAGGTAAACTAGCTGGTTAACAGAAACCTGGTTTATGGGGTCCCTGCCCCAGCATCACAGAGTAGACACGGAAGGGCAGGTTTTGAGGTGAGAAGCAAGAGCTCAAGGACCAGCATAACAGCCAGGAGTTTGGGCTCTGCAATCAGACAGACCTGGGTTGCAATCCTGGTTCTTTCCAGCTCTGTGGTTTGGAGCAGGTCACTTCACCTCCTGGAGGCTCGGTTGTCCCAGAGATGAAATGAAGATAATAATGTTTTCATTTATGAACTGTTTATGAAACTGAAATGAGAGAATGCAGGTAAAGCAGTTGGCACCATGCCTAGTACCTGGAGTATTCAATAAATAAAACTTTGTAATGTGTATACTCACGATTGATATATAAATGAGTGGTTCTGGGGTATTTTGAATAGGAGCCTGTGACAATGGAAAGGGCAGCAGCTAAGAAGCCAGAGACCTGAGCTGTCATCTCTGCTCTGGTTGCTTGCTGTGTGACCTTGTAAAAATCACTTATCCTCTCTGGACCTTAGCTTCTTCAGGTGTAAAGAGGGAAGTTGGAATACATGGTCTCCAAGGATCTTTCTAGTAGAGCAGACATGGCCCCTGCCATCTAGGGGCCGTGTAGAAGTCATGTTTGTAGCCAACGTTTATTTGTACAGGGGATGAAAAGTAAACTGGCCAATGACATTTAGTAGATGGAAAACAAGACTCCGTGTACTCAGGGTTCACATGGTCAGGACAGGGTCCGCTTGGAGTTCTTCTAGCAAAAGAACAGCCGCAGAGAGAAGTTCAAGATGCTGATGAAAAAAGGAAGCAAGGGAGGAAGAAAGGAGAGATGGATGGTAGGAAGGAAGGCACCCCTCTTGGCTCTGGAATGGCAGCAGAGTCCACACCCTCATTTGCTGGGGAAACACCTGGTCTAGCCCAGTGGGCCCCAAACCTGGCTGATTGTTCTAATCACCTGGACAGGTTGTAAGAATATTAATTCTTGGGCTCCATCTCAGAGACTTCAAATCATTAGGTCTAGGAGTGGGACCTGGGAGTCTGCCTCTTTAACAAACAGCCCCCTGGAGGCTGCTTCACAGACCAGTTTTTGGGAACCTCAGCTTGATTTTGTAGCAGGTGTTATCCCCTGTCATTACAAGTGATGTCCTTCCCTGGCACATTGTCATAGCCACTTAACATGAATAAGAACAGGTAATGTTTGTTAAGCACTTACTATATGCCAGGAACTGTTCTAAGCATGTGTACATACACACAATCTATACTCATCTATATTGATGAGTGTGTGTGTGTATATGGACACACATCTTCCAATAACCCCGTGAAACAGGTGCTATTAACATCCTCATCTGTTTTTACAGATGAGGCAATCGAGCAATTGAAAGGTTAGGTAAAGGCAGAGCTGCTTATAGCTGGGCGTCGGGGTGCATACAGAGTCAAGATCATAGCATGTGTGCCAGCAGAGTGCTCTGGCAACACGAAGTCACAAGTGTGGAATCAGGAGAGGCTGCATGGAGAAGGCAATCTTGGCTAGTTCTGCTTGTCCCTGGATAGGAGGACACACCACCTGTGATGACAGTCTGCCTGCCGGGCTTCCTTCCCTGTCCCTGTGACTTCTGCTTTGTGGACACAAGGCATGTGGCAGCCAGGCCCAGACGGCACCTTCGGACCCAGGGGACCAAGCCCCCTTTGGGCCGACGGTCACTTCCTCCTGCCCTCTGTCCATGGGGAGTTCCACATTCCCAGGGCTCTGTGGGGCTCTAGCTCTATGACAGGGGATGAGATAAGCGTCACTCAGACCCCATCTGGGCTTAAGATGCGAGAAGAGGAAATGGGCTGAGTTTGCCGCAGGCACGGTTTAGAGTTACACACCAGGGGGTTTCTGAGGTGGTTTCAGGGGAGAGGCTGGTAATCTGGGCTCTGGGATCAGCCAGGCCTGCAGTCAAGTCCAGACTTGTGATCTTGAGCAAGTTACTCAACCTCTCTGATTTTCATTTCCACCCATGAGAAAGGGATAATGATGGCAGCCACCTGCCCATGGGGTGGTGTGCACTTAACTGAGATGGGGAGTGTAGGCACTTGGAACAGCGCACAGCACATGAGATGAACTTAATAAATGTCTGTTTTATTACTATTTAAAGATCTTGGTCAGACCCGGGGCCTCATGCCTATAATCCCAACACTCTGGGAGGCTGAGGTGGGACGATCGCTTGAGCCCAGGAGTTCAAGACTAGCCTGGGCAACATAGTGAGACATCGTTTCTACAAAAAATTTAAAAATTAGCTTGGCATGGGTGCATGGCTCTGGTCCTAGCTTCTCAGGAGGCTGAGGTGGGAGGATCGCTTAAGTCCAGGCAGTTGAAGCTGAGGCTGCAGTGAGCTGTGATCACACCACTGGGCAGACAGAGATAGATCTGGGCTGAGTAATGGAGCTAGATCCTGTCTCAAAAAAAAAAAAAAAAAAAAAAGAGAGATCTTTAAGGGCACATTAGATACCCACTGGTCATTATTTTCTGCCTCAAAAATGGAAGCGGTAGACCACACTATGGGAAATTAGCATTCATCTCTTCTTTTTGACATGCTCTGGGCTGGAGTGGGACACAGGGAGCTCCCCAGGCACTGACAGCAGGAGCCTGTGCCTTTTTGCGGAAGAGGGTGGCACATGGTTTCCCAGGATTAAACCTAGGCATGCAGGAAGGGTAGGAGTTAGCAAGAGGACCGGGAATGAGAGGTGGCTGAGGGAATGATGTTCCAGGCAAAGGGAACTGCAGTTGCAAAGGAGGGAAAGTGTGGCACATTCTAAGAACTGAAAGCAGTACTATGTGTTGGCCTTAGAGGAGAGGGAAGCTGGAGAGGAGGAGACGAAGCTGGAGAGGTGGCCCCTGCAGGGCTTCAAGGCCTCTTCCTTCTCCTGTAGTTGGTGAACCTTCGGGGAAGGAAGACACCAGCAGCTTGGCTGAAAATCGGAGGGGCTCAGGCCAAAGCTCTCACCTGGCTGCCTGGGGACGAGTAGCTTCTGCTCCACCATCAGCTCCTGGGGTCTCAACAAGTCCCGACCTGCGTCGTGCTTCCTTTGTGTGCGCATGAGGAATTCTGGTCTTTACCACTATTTTCCCTGGACAGCATTTCTGTTTCAATGATCTTGGCACCCTTCGCTCTGCCCATTCCCTATTATTTAATTTAAAACCATTCATCTAATTAGCATCTGTCGGGAATAGTTTTGGTGTGGTTTTGCCTGGAAGGACTGGGCTGCATTGGGCGACATGTTGGATTTTTTTTCCAGCTTCAAGACTTCACCATGGGGTTCCCACATTTATTTTGGCCCAAGAATGTTCCGAGGCAGAGATCAGAGGCTAGGAATTTGGGAGCCTCTGTTGTCTCTGGGGCTGGTGGCTTCTGGCAGCAGTGCTTAGTCCTTTGCGTTGATCGTCAGCTATTTCTCCATCCACAAAGGGGCCGGTGCTGGGGGTCTACCTAACTTAGGGAGTGTTGAGGGGGACCCATGGATTTGGGATGGGTTTGGGGTTTAATGTTCCAGCTCCCTTCCTCAGTCTCTGAGGTTCCTGTTCTTCTACCCCCTCCCCCATCCAATCTTTTTTTTTTTCTGTTCTTCTACCCCCTCCCCCATCCAATCTTTTTTTTTTTTTCCCTAATGTTTCTTTGTGTTTTTGTGTCAATGAGGAGCTATGGCAGGAATCACTGGAGACCTCCCTCTTCACCTGGCTCCTTTGTGGTGTCCTCTTGTGACTTTATCTTATTTGCCCTTGATCTTTCCTGAGCCTTTGTTTTGTTCAGGGTCTTCATTCCTAAATTCACCCTAAAGGCTGAACTCTGCAGCATCATTGAATAAAAAGGGCCCAGAAGGTAGAATCAGAGAGATATGTTTGCCTCTGGAACTCCTTATGTACTTGTGTGTCTCTTGGGAAACCACTTTCCCTCCGAACCTCAGTTTTCTCATCTGTAAAATGGAAGATAACGATAATGATGATAATGATGGATAATAGTAATGCTTAACATTCATTGTACTCAATCTCCACCGGGCACTGAGATAAGACATTTACATATTGATCTCAGTAAACCCTTAGAGTAAACCTGCTGGCATCATCATTCCCATTGTACAGATACAGAAACTGAGGCTTAGAGATTATATGACTTGTCCAAAGTCATAGAGTAGCAGAGCCAAGACTGGATGGAACCCAGGCCTATGTGATGCCAAGCTCATATGAAATCTGCCCAAGGGTGGTTGCAAGGATAAAGGGGTCACAAGTGATCAAATGTGCTTTGGCAACTCACAGTTAAAGGTAATGGAAGGGATTCAGAAGACTTTGGAAAATGCCTTCTGAGTCTTGAGTCTTTGGTTTTGCAGTATGTGTGTCTCACAGTAGGGTGCAGTGTGTATACATAGTAATTAAGGGTTTGAATGAGAGACCAGAAGAAGGAAGCAGAGTAGTCTGAAAGGCTGCACCCTGTGGTTGTTTTGTTGCAAGCTGCTGTTTGCCAGGCTTTGACATCATCTGGAATGTCACAGCAGGAGTATTCTTTGCAAACTGGTGCAAGGGTTGGATTTAGTCCATGTCAGGGTTAGCCTAGTGATCACTGGTGAAAACATCTTCAGGAATTGGATATTTGGATTTGTTCTTTTTAGGGTCTCGTATTCAAGGGGATGTGTAGGATCAAGAGTCACTGGAAAATCAGTGTTGTTGGTAGCTCATTACACCCCAAGCTGTGGAGTCCCTGCCTGGGTCAGGAAGGGAAGCGGGTGTGACTTGGAGAGAAGCTCTATTGAGCACAAAGGACCCTTGAGACTGAATCATTTTTCTGACCACAATTCTTTTCAAGAACATGGTGTCCCCTTCTTATGACCCATCACTGCACAGAGCCTGTCCGGGCCACACTCTCTGGGACCAGCCCAGGGGGTTGGAGCTGCCTCTGACTCCACAGCTCCTTCCTCTGCAGGAAGAGGGTGGGGTGGGGGGCACGCGTGGAATCTTCTCAGAGAATCTGTTGGGTGGGAAATAGTTGCTCAGGAGGGAGGAACACCCCGGCATTAATCTGCTTACTCAGAGGGAACAAGAAGCCACCTGGGTGGATGAAGGATGAGGACAAGAGTAGGGACTCTGGTATGTGTGACCTTGGTGGGGGCTCAGGCTCCTCATCTATACAGAGGGAATGATGGGCCCTGGTCCTTGAGCTTCCAGTGCCCCACGGGGATCTCATAAGGGACAATAGATCAGAACTCCGATGAAGACCCTGGCCCAGTCTGGCTTTTATGAAGATCCATTTTGGGTCTCCATTTACTATAGACAGTGCACGCAATAAAATTAAACTATCCCCATAGCCCCAATAATGTGTAGAGATCAGGGAGAGTGAGAAGCCACAGAGAGCCAGGGACGTGGTCAGGTGGTGGCCTGGGGGTCAATACAGAGAATAGGGGTTGTAGGGGCCAGAAAAAGGATAGCAGGCCTGGGGCAGGTATGGGGCTGGGGTAATTTGGCAAAGGGTTTTTTAATTTTTAATTTTTTTTTGAGATGGAGTCTCCCTCTGTCATCCAGGCTAGAGTGCAGTGGTGCAATCTTGGCTCACTGCAATGTCTGCCTCCCGGGTTCAAGCGATTCTCCTGCCTCAGCCTCCCAAGTAGCTGGGACTATAGGCGCCCGCTACCACACCTGGCTAATTTTTGTATTTTTAGTATAGACAGGGTTTCACCATGTGGCTAGGCTGGTCTTGAACTCCTGACCTCCAGTGATCCACCCATCTCAGTCTCCCAAAGTGCTAGGATTACAGGTGTGAGCCACCATACCTGGCCTTTTTTTAAAAATAGGAGGTGAGACTTGAACTAGGTCAAAAAGGATGGGCAGATGTCAGAATCCCAAAAACCACATTTCTTTTAGGACTTTCAGGGCAAATATTACCTCCTGCTTATGTCCTCAATAAAGGGCACAAAAACATGATCACTGAACCAGAGGTGTCTGGAAGCAGGCCAGTATGAGACAGGAGTCCCCAGGGGCTCTCGGGGGACGGTTCTCCTAGACTCCAGGGCAACAAAGACAGCCGCCAAACAGACCCTGCAGCATTTTGCTGGCCCATGGGGTCCTTGAATCCCCTTCTGTAACACGGGGAGTCCTTGAATCCCCTTCTGTAACAGCAGAGAATGCTGTTTTGTCCAGTGGCCCCCTTTGGAGATTTGGGAGCAGTGGATGGGCATCAGAGCTAAGGCACCACAGCAGGGTCCCCAATCACCCCCAGACCAGTGGGGCCCAAACCTGGCTGCATCTCAGAATTACCCTGGGGGGCTTAAAAAAGCACAGATTCTAGGCCGGGCGCGGTGGCTCAAGCCTGTAATCCCAGCACTTTGGGAGGCCGAGACGGGCGGATCACGAGGTCAGGAGATCGAGACCATCCTGGCTAACACCGTGAAACCCCGTCTCTACTAAAAATACAAAAAACTAGCCGGGCGAGGTGGCGGGCGCCTGTAGTCCCAGCTACTCCGGAGGCTGAGGCAGGAGAATGGCCTAAACCCGGGAGGCGGAGCTTGCAGTGAGCTGAGATCCGGCCACTGCACTCCAGCCCGGGCTACAGAGCAAGACTCCGTCTCAAAAAAAAAAAAAAAAAAAGCACAGATTCTAGTACCCCTCTGCTGGCCTGAAGAATCAGACTCTCTGGGGGTGGGGCACTGGTACCTGCAGCTAGGAGAGGCTGATGCGGGCCAGGAGGTCTGTATTTGAGCATCTCTTTTTCTGGGTCATTCAGTCCATGTGAAGACTTTGGCCTGGACTTTGTAAAGTTCCCCACCAGCCTCCATGTCCTGGTATAGCTTTCTGATGTGGGCCATGGCTGGGATGTTGAAGGAAACCTAAGCAGCCCGTCCCCCTCATGTATGTGGGGCTCCCACCACTAGTACCTCAGCAGCTCCAGCCCGCAGGGGAGCAGATCCCCCGGACCCTCCCCAAGCTCTTCTCCAAAGCAGGAACCACTTGGCATCGACAGCTGTCCTTTGTCCCAGTGGAGAGAGAACAGGACATGCATAAATGCAATTGTGAAAGCAATTTTTCTCAGACAGGAACATATAAGACAATTCCTTGGCATTCAAATTATTATAATGAGCCGAGTTCCACTTCAAAGGGGGCTAATGTAATAAGAGGAAGAGCTGGGGCTCTAAGGAATTCTAATTAGATTTCTTTCCATACCCGCCTTGTGTATTTTTCTGAAGAGCAGCCAGGGCCGCTAGACTGTGTTGTGTTTGGGTCCAGTGTGAAGAAACTGGGAGGCCAAGCCTAGCCAGGGAAGGCCATCCATCTGCCTTGAGGCTGACAGCCCAGCGGGAGCGGGGCCTGGCCACTATGAAAGTCAGCAGGATTCAGGGCAGTGGGGATGGGGAGGGGTTGGGGAGGGGGCTTGGGGTTGCAGAGGGTTTCCTGTGCCAGTCTGGGGACATGGTGGGTGGGGTGGGCTAGGAGAGGGAGGTCTGCAGCCAAAATGCCTGCATTTGAATCCCAGCCCTTCCCTTTCCTAGCTGTGTACCTGGCATTACCTCTCCGCACCTCCTCAGTTTCTTAATCTGTGAAATGGGGCTAAGGATAGGACCCATTCCATCAGGGACTTGGGAACATTATGTGTGCTGGGCACACACAGTGGCTAGAATAACACCTGGCACAGAGAACTGTTGTTATTACTCTCTAAAATAAGGAAACCAAAAGATGGGAAGGGCTTCCCAAGGTCAGGACTGATTTAATTTTGCAGGAACCCCTTGGACTCAGAAGTCAGGTTGGAGGAAATACCTGGGAAAGGATCCATCTCTTCCATGGTGACAAGGCCAAAGAGACTTCAGCTCCAATCCTGGCTTTGTCACTTATTAGCTGTGTGACGTTGGACAAATTGCTTTACCTCTCTGAGCTTCTGTGTCTTCATCTATAAAGGAATGATAATGATAATAAACTCAAACAAACGAAATGTTGCATGGGGCCTGGCTCATAGTGGGGACTTAACAAATGTTATCAAAATCAGTCATTCTATAAAGCAAATATTTCCACGTATTTACACCTCTGGAGTTTGCATGTGTCTTGTGATTAGTGGTGTCTTACAGTTGTTGTTGCCTGGGCAAACATGAAAAGCTTTCATATGAACACTTGCAGAATGGGAGGGAGTGGCTTGGTAGAAAATCCGAGGGGAAATTAGTAACAAAATGGTTGGGGGAGGGATGTGGGAAAATGATGACTCTGACATGTTTAGCCGTGTTGCCCACACAGGAGTCAAAAGTGAGCCAATGGATCGCTTAAGCCCTGGAGTTCAAGACCAGCCTGGGCAACTTGGCAAGATCCCATCTCTATTATTAAAAAACAAGCAAACAAACAAACAAAAATCCCCACAAACAAAAAACAAACCCCTCAAACCAAAAAAACACAAAAGTGAGCCAGTGCCACACGATGACAAAGCTGGAGTAAGAGCCCAGCACTCCTTGCTTTAACTTCTTTCATGGAATCATTTAGAAAATGCCACGTCACCAGGGCTCTTGAAGGTAAGAGGACACTATTGTGTGGGAAAACATGAACTCTAATGACTCTAAGTTGAAAGGAATTCAGAAGAGCCTGGCTTTGAATATGAAGCAATTTTAGGGAGATGGTAACAAATCTGGGTGCTTTATTTCATTTTGTGTATATGCAAGAGGGATAGATGAAAACCCACGTCTAAGTTGAAAAAGCTTTCTCTAAGCATGTAATCAAAATTCTAAGTGGTGAGAAAGCATTGAGTCATAGTTTATTTTGCAATGTTTTCCATTCTGAGTGGTGCATAAATTCATGGTGTGTTTTATGATCAATGTTGTCTTAGATCTGATGACTTTTGATCCTATTTTTCATCTTCTCACACAAACCTCTCTACGTTGGGACCAGGAGGATGTTGGCCCCACCTATTCTGAGCATGTCCTGAGCCTGGCACTGCACTCTACATTTTACATGGTATTTCACTTATTCCTCCTGTCTTAGTCCATTTGGGTTGCTATAAAGAAATACCTGAGACTGGGTAATTTACAAAGAAAAGAGGTTTATTTGGCTCACAATTCTGCAGGCTGTACAAGAAGCATGGCTCCAGCGTTTGCTTCTGGTGAGGACCTCAGGAGCTTCTAATCATGGCAGAAGGGGAAGGGGAGATAGAGTGTCCCATAATGAGAGAGGAAGGGAGCAAAAGAGAAAGGGGAGAAAGGTGCCAGGCTCTTTCTAACAATCAGTTTTCCTGTGAACTAGTAGAGCAAAAATTCACTCATTCTGCAGGATAGCACGAAGCCATTCATGAGGGATCCATCCCCATGACCCAAACCCCTCCTACTAGGTCCCATCTCCAACATGGGGGGTCAAATTTCAACATGAGATGTGGAGGACAAACATCCAAACTATATCACCTCTCAGTGAGCCCATAAATAATTTTCCTCTTCATTTTGCAGATGAACTGGGGGCTCACACAGGAAATGACTAGCCTAAGAGGGCGGAGCTGGAACTGGATCCTGGATTGGAATACAGTGAGCATGTGGCTCCATCCTGAGCGTGGAGGTAAGAGGTATGGTCTTCCTCCAGAAGTTTCCCTTCTGCTTTGTGCAGTGCTACCACCCGAGAATCCCGTGTGTCCTGTGTAAGACCTCTCGGATTCAGAGTCAAGGCCAACATCACCAAGACGCAAAGTCTGGAGTCATCATTTATCATGTAATACATAATTACCATTTATTGGGTGCCCAGGAAGCAGGTCAGTGAGAGAAGCAGAATTGAATTAGGTGCCAAGAGATATGGGTTCTAATTCCAGTGACATCATTCACTAGCTGTGTGGCCTTGGCCAAGTCACTTAACTTCTCTGGGCCTTTGGTCATCTGTAAAGTGAATAGATCACAATGGGATGTTGGTAGGGTCCCTTCCAATTGTAACAAATCGGTCTTTTATGTAGGTCTTAGGGGCTGGGAAAACTTGATAATGGATTTAGTCCATTTGGAATCAGGCAGGAGCTCTGGAAGCCTCTGATGGACACGGGGAAGCAACTGGCCTTCAGATGTAGGGTCAATGCAGGATGGATGGAGAACACAAACACACACTTCTTGCACGCGGGGACACCAGGATCTAGAGCCTCCTAAAAATCTACTCCTGTCCTGGGAGGGATGTTGGGCCCCCTGGTGATGTTTGTACAGAAAAAGTTCTGTGGGCGGCCTGGGCCTAGGAACATTTTCTTTTTTTTTTTTTTTTTTTTTTTTTTTGAGACGGAGTCTCGCTCTGTCGCCCAGGCTGGAGTGCAGTGGCCGGATCTCAGCTCACTGCAAGCTCCGCCCCCCGGGTTTACGCCATTCTCCTGCCTCAGCCTCCCGAGTAGCTGGGACTACAGGCGCCCGCCACCTTGCCCGGCTAGTTTTTTGTATTTTTTAGTAGAGGCGGGGTTTCACTGTGTTAGCCAGGATGGTCTCGATCTCCTGACCTCGTGATCCGCCCGTCTCGGCCTCCCAAAGTGCTGGGATTACAGGCTTGAGCCACCGCGCCCGGCCACCTAGGAACATTTTCGATAAAACAGCACTTGAACCACGTTCTTTATGTTTCACCTCATGCCAATCCTGTGCAGGATTGGAGGTGCATTAGGGCTGGAAGGGGTTCAGGCGGCTCCTATCGGCTCTCATTGGTTTGCGGAGGAGGAAGCAGTTATGTAACTGCAGCAGCTGTGTCTTTCTTCACTTCCCAAGTCAACTGTAGAATTTTGGGGAGAAGGGACCTGGAGCCCTCACTGGGCTGAACAAAAAGTTGAAGAAGTCTCGGCTGCTGCAGGTAGCCTTGCCATGCCTGAGACAACTAGAACCATTAATACACACAGTTATTGGGGGCTTCCAACGTGCCAGGCGCTGGGCCAGGTGCAAATGCATTTTCTCTATCCACATTGTGGCCCTGCAATGACAGCTGTTTTACTTGACGTGAGTCCTTGGCAAGCATCATTTCATCTGATGCAGAGGTGGCACATATGGCAGATGGGCTGAGCCTAGGACTTGTGCCCTTAGGTTCACATGGGTTCACATCTTGGCTTTGCTGCTTTCTCATAACCTTCTGAAGTACTTAACCTATTTAAGCCTCAGTTTTCTCATCTGTAAAGTGGAGATAATCATAGTGTCCTAGGGTATTAAAAAGGTTAAATAACACACGTGATGTGCTATGCACAGCTTCTGGCATGTGTAGCAGGTGTTCAATCAATACTAGTAATTTTCTGTGTTGAAAGTAACCTGCCTGCAATCTGAAAAGTTAGGCATTACATCTCTGTTGCAGAGATGAGAAAACAGAGCCCCAGAGAGGTAAAATGAATTGTCTAAGGTCACACAGCGAGTAGGTGTCTAGGCTAGAATTCAAAGCCAGGACTGCCTGACACCAATTGCCTGTTACCCTTTACTCAGTGTTCTGCTGCCTCCTCGGGGACCAGAGCTGCTCTCTTCCTCATGTGTCCAGTCCTCGGGGGAGAGCCTTCTACGGCGCTGTCCCCAGAGATCTCAGACAGATAATGGGAGACAGTGTTGCCAAGTGGTTATGGTGTGGGATCTGGAGTCCACCTTCCAGCCTGATAATCCCTTTGGGCAAGTGACTTGACCTCTCTGGGTCTCTGTTTCCATATAGGTAAAAGGAGGATGATAATGATAATACTGAGGATCGAATGAATGAATGAAGAAATGTCAAGTGTTTGGTGTCAGGCCTCCCTGTGTCAAGAACTCAGAGCTGGATTTCCCCAAGTGTAACACTTGTTGGGGTTACCGTGATCACTGTGGGGTAGACATTCCTGTCTCCCCTCTGGGTACCCCAGAGCCAGAGAGCAGCCCAGCAGGGACTTCAGGGGCACCGGGATTTGCAGACAGTTGCATAGCCGTTGTCCTCCATTTCCCTGGCCGGGGCAGGGGTCCAGTGGGGCTGGCCGGCAGCCCCTGCTGCCAGGATCTGGTTGGAGTTTCATGAGTAGGAAAGGCTGGACCCTGGTACCTACACACCTCCAGGAGGGAGTGTGGCTCCCAATGCCCATCTGGGCACATTGCATTACAGGGTTCCTTTCCACAGGCTCAATCCTCAGATGCCTCAGCCCTCCCCGAGCCCTGACCACAAGCCAAACAGTGCTGGGCCACAGTATGAGGGTTGTCCAGTGACTCCATCCTCCAGGGACCAAGAGGTGGTGAATTTCCGAGCTGGGACAGAACCCAGAGTGACTGGAGCAGGCCAGCCCCTCACCTCATATACTTGGAGCCTGGAGACATCAGGCAGCAAATGAGAAGCATTTTGAGGCTCTCTATTTTCTTTTTAAATTAATTAATTAATCAATTTTTTTAATTAAAATTTTTTTCTTACCTCTGGTTCACGTTCTCCTGACTGATTCCTGCAACATATGAACATGCCTCTCCTCCAAGAAAATTCAGAGAATCCAGGTTAGCAAAAAGAATAAAATAAAAGTCTTCCATAAACTTACAATCTGACGATAATGTCTTTTAATGTTTTTTCCTTCCCGTCTTTTTTCTATGAGCAGATATGCATATAGGCTTTAAAAACATACCTTGAAAATAGAAGCATTCTCTGTGTGAAGTGCTTAGAATATTACCTAGTACATAGTGAGTACTCAATAAGCCTTTACTGTTAGTACTATTATTTCTATTTTATAGCCTGATTTTTCTCTTAAATGGAATTTCAGCTCCATGAGAATTAGAACCTTGTATGCCTCATTAACCTCTGTTATTCTAGCGCTTAGCACATAATAGGTGCTCAATAAACATTTTTAAATAGATGAAAGAAGAGACATTTTTCTCTCTCATTAGATTTGCATCTGTAATATTTAATGACAACATAATAATGCATTGCTGAATTTGTTTTTAAACTTGGCTGATAATTGTTTGAAAAAACCACGCCCAAGCTCCTAACTCTTGATGTCAGTCAATCCCCTCATCCCAGGCCTCATCCCCACCTTAACGAGATGAAGGCTGCTGGGTTCCCCAGAGCTTTGGGGACCCAGCATCGCTTCAGAGAAGCCAGAAACCAGCCTGTGGGCTGCCAGCGCCCTCTTTGGCTCACAGAAACCACTAATCATCGACTTAAACCGTCTAGGTAGCGCGCAGACGAGTAAAACCCCAACTCCTGCATTTTTGATGAAGTTGACATTAGACAAACGCTCACAGCTTGCTTGGTCAGACCCAGCAGCGAGGGTCTGAATCAATAATGAAACACTGGGAGGAATAAAGCATTAAACAGGGCATTCTGCAAGGCAAGCAGCTTGGGGGTCAAGTCAGGTAACCCAGGATGGTCCCCGGCCAGTAGTCCCTTCTGCCTGGCTGCCAGGCAGGGAGATGGCTGGGCATGCAGCTTGTCCTCCATTCCTACAAGTCTGGTAGGTAGTGTGACTTCTTGGGAAAACCTCTAGGCCTAGGCTAGAAGCCCAGAAACATGGAAATAGTATTAACTTTGTGGCCTTAGGTTATTTTGTGTCTGTCTGTTTCAATTGGGAAAATATATCCTTGAACCAGGACACCACGGTTCTTCCCAGCTGAGAGATTCGGTGCATTCATCTTGAACTTGGGAATACATACGGTCCGGACATAAAGTCTGTTAAATGTCGCAAATGAAGAGGACCCAGGACAGCCGCCATAGTTCCTTTCTTTATGCTGGAGAGAACAACCTCCTTCTGCCTGTTCTGAGGTTCTTGGCCTTGGGGACATTGAGAAAAGACTTCATTAGGTCTCTGTTCCATCCAGAGGATGTCTGAAGATAATTCTCTGTAGAGAAAAGGACTCCAAGCTCCAGATTTCACCTTTCACCTTAGATCACATCTTTGGGTGCTCTAAGACCCTCAAGTTCGGAACAGAAATCTGTCCAGTCCCCAAAGACAAGAGGCTGGAAATAGGGAGGAAAGGGGACCCACTGGGAACGAGTAAACTGTGGATTCAGCTGCCAGGTAGGAGTCTCTGCATTTGCTCTTAGACATCTTACCTTTGCCTGCTCATTTGCGTTCTACAACTTCAGTACTCAAAGCCTGGTCTATGGACCAGTGACACTGGCCATGTCTGGGAGTTTGTTAGAAGTGCAGCATCTCAGTGCCCACCCCCACATCCACTGACGCAGGATCTGCAATTTCACATTCAAGCTGGGGGAGCTCTGCTCCAGAGAGTCCCACCCACTGGGGACGGGGTAGAGGTACGTTGCTGCGCACAGAGCTGTTGCAGAGAGTGGTGCTACAGTTTCGCATCTTTCAGCTCGTTCAGGAGTCCCTGGCCTCACGGTGATGGTTTCACTTCATGGGAGGGGACACTTTTGAAATGCCTTTTCTCTGAGATGGTTTATTTGTGCTTATTTTTGAAACCAGATTGCGTCAAGGAACATACAGAGTTTCTGTCTGTTAGTTTAATGGCATTCCAGAGGACTTCCCCACTCTTTTGGTTGTGAGAGTAAAAATAATACATTCAACAATGACTCAGAGCCTGCTAAGGGCCAGATCTGGGCTTGGGGAGGGGATCCCCGGCCGGGATATGATACAATCTCAGGAACACCATGAGGACACAAACCATAGCCAGGCAAATCCCCACACAAGGCCTCTAACTACAGAAAGGGACTCCTTAGACATTGGATTTACCTCTCTTACTCTAATAAACAGAAGCTCTTAATCATAGAGGAATTGCCTAGAGAATTTATTCAAAATGTATTTGCCGGCCAGGCGTGGTGGCTCACGCCTTGTAATTCTAGCACTTTGGGAGGCCGAGGTGGGTGGATCACTTGAGATCAGGAGTTCGAAACCAGCCTGGCCAACATGGTGAAACCCCGTCTCTACTAAAAGTACAAAAAAATTAGCCAGGTGTGGTGGCAGGTGACTGTAATCCCAGCTATTCAGGAGACTGAGGCAGAATTGCTTGAACCCAGGAGGCAGAGGTTGCAGCAAGCTGAGATCTCGCCACTGCACTCCAACCTGGGCAATATAGCAAGACTCTGTCTCAAAAAAAAATATATATATATTTGCCTGGGTCATCTCCCAGAGCATCTGATTCAGTCAAACTAAATAAGAAGGAGCTTCCACGGTGATTTTGATTCTCAACTTTGACCCATTAAGAATTAGTGCTTTCCATTTATTTATGATTTTAAATTAAATTAAATTAGTAATTATTATTTTTTTGAGATGGAGTCTCACTCTGTCACCAGGCTGGAGTGCAATGGTGCAATCTTGGCTCACTGCAACCTCTGTCTCCTTCCTGGGTTCAAGAGATTCTCCTGCCTCAGCCTCCAAGTAGCTGGGATTACAGGCATGCACCACTATGCCTGGCTAATTTTCTATTTTTAGTAGAGACACGGTTTCACCATGTTGGTCAGGTTGGTCTTGAACTCCCGACCTCAGGTGACCCATCCACCTCAGCCTCCCAAAGTGCTGGGATTATAAGCATGAGCCACTGCGCCTGGGCTTATTTTTTATTTTTTTGAGACAGAGTCTTGCTCTGTCGCCCAGGCTGGAGTGCAGTGGCATGATCTCGGCTCACTGTAACCTCTGCTTCCTGATTTCAAGCAATTCTCTTGTCTCAGCCTCCCAAACAGATGGGATTACAGGCATGCACCACCACATCCATCTAATTTTTTTGGATTTTTAGTAGAGATGGGGTTTTACCACGTTGGCCAGGCTAGTCTTAAACTCCTGGCCTCAAGTGATCTGCCTGCATTGGCCTCCCAAAATGCTGGGACTACAGGCACGAGCTAGCGTACCCGGCCAGAGTTCCTGCTTTGTAATGTAGTCCAGTTATTTCTTGCCTTTAGGAGCTGAAATAGACTTGTCTGCCATGATCAAAGGATCATGTCATTCCCTGTGGCAGAGACTGCTTGCTGTGCACCAAAGTTCATTCTCCTCCCCTTCATGGGCATATAGCCTGACCACAAGTCCCAGCCTCCCTTGGGGCTGAGAGTGGTCATGTGACCTTGTTCTTACTAATAGAACGTGACTCATCTCTTTGGGCTAAGCCTTGAGAAAGTGGCGGGGTCTTCTCTGTGAGCTCTGCCCATTCCCCCAAGCTGAGACCTCAACCATGAGGGTGATAACACGTTCCCAAGGGATGTCGGAGCCACCAGATGGAAGAAACCTGAATCTCTGAATCTCCACATGGAGTCGAGATGCCTGCCAACTGTAAACATTCACCTTGGATATGAACGAGAGCAGGAATATGCTTGCTTTTTTTGCTCTTAAAGGCACTGCATTTTAGGGTCTTCTCATATTATAGCAGCTTATTTTACCCCAACTAATATGGCACCAACAGTTCCACTCACTTTCTCCTAATACATTTTACCTCAAAGTTCAGAATTCAAGACTTAGCTTTATGCCACTGCACTAAGGCTCTTATATGAGAGTAGAGCTTTTGCTTAGTGTATCCTAATTCTCAGGATGGAATCAGGGTTCTAGTTTAGTTTTTTTATTAAGCCGTTCTGTTGTAAGGACTGACATTTCATGGCTTTTATTCTTCCTTAAAGATCTTTCAAAGAAAAAAGTGAAATCATAGGTTATTTTTAAATAGAAAAATATTACTTTATCTTGCAATTACCACATGGGCCCATTGGACACCTTCTTAAATCTAAGATATATTATGGGATTGTATGATCTCGTTTTTCCTATCTCTTGAAAATTTTTGCCATTTCCTCAGCCTAGAAATTATTTCATCATCACTTATTAACTATTCTAAGCTATGCTGAAAAGACTAAAATAATAATAAAATGGAATGATGATGGAATTTCCTAGGAGGATGATGGAAAAATAATATAAATCGCCACTGTAGTATCACCCTACAGTTTTCTTTCTTCTTTTTTTTTTTTTTTGTCTTTTTGAGACAAGGTCTCATTCTGTCACCCAGGCTGGAGTGTGGTGGCATGATCACAGCTTGCTGCCGCCTCGACCTCCTGGGCTCAGGCGATCCTCCTGCTTCAGCCTTTTGGGTAGCTTGGCCTACAGGCGCATACCACCATGGCCAGCTAATTTTTTTAATTATTTGTATAGATGGGGTCTCACTGTGTTGTCCAGGCTGGTCTTGAACTCCTGAGCTCAAGTAATCTGCCCACCTTGGCCTCTCAAAGTTCTGGAATTACAGATGTGAGCCACCATGCCCAACCCAGTCTACAGTTTTCTTATTGTGCTGTCTTCAACAAAATTATAAGCCATTAACAATTTCAAAAAGTTCTTCAAGTGACCATGAACCACACCACCCAAACCTGCTTCACTCCCGCCAACACCAGCTGCCCCCCAAACTATCAGATGCTCAAGGAGGAGCATGAGGTGGCTGTGCTGGGGGCACCCCACAACCCTGCTCCCCTGAGGTCCACCATGATCCACATCCACAGCGAGACCTCCGTGCCCGACCATGTCCTCTGGTCCCTGTTCAACACCCTCTTCATGAACTATTGCTGCCTGGGCTTCATAGCAGTTACCTACTCCATGAAGTCTAGGGACGGGAAGATGGTTGGCAACCCAACTGGGGACCAGGCCTATGCCTCGACTGCCAAGCGCCTGAACGTCTGGGCCCTGGTTCTGGGCATCCTCCTGAGCATTCTGCTCATCGTCAACCCAGTGTTGATCTTCCAAGTCTATAGATAGAACAGGAGGTGGCATCCAGGCCAGGAGCTCTGCCCACAACCTGTCGCCCACACATTCCACCTTCCATTCCTCGACCTGCCCCCCTGAGCCGAGTCCTGTATCAGCCCTTTATCCTCACACACTTTTCTACAATGGCATTCGATAAAGTGCACATGTTTCTGCTTAAAAAAATTCTTTAAGTATTGCACTTTGAGTTTGCAAGTGCAAGAAGGAAAATCAGAAATGATGAGAAGATAGAATCCAGTAGAGATGCACTTTGAATCTGAAATCTGTATTTCTGGTCCATGCATAGCATTTGATGAGAATTTAGGTATATTCAGAGACTGTTGTCCATTTAAAGTATGTACCTTCCAAACCAGGAAAATAGGAAATAAAAATTTAGGTTTGTTATGTTTAAATTCCTTTAAAAATATATAATAAAGTTGTTCTTCACTCCCCCTTTATTTGTATTTTTGTAAGTTTTTTTCAAAAAAAAGATTTAAAATATTTAAGTGTGTTCCATATCATGAGGTCAGGATATCGAGACCATCCTGGCTAACACGGTGAAACCCCATCTCTACTAAAAATACAAAAATTAGCCAGGTATGGTGGCAGACACCTGTAGTCCCAGCTACTTGGGAGGCTAAGGCAGGAGAATGGCGTGAACCTGGGAGGCAGAGCTTGCATTGAGCCGAGATTGCACCACTGCACTCCAGCCTGGGCGACAGAGCGAGACTCTGTCTCAAAAAAAAAAAAAAAAAAGAGTGTTCCATTAGTCCTAGATGGTAAATGATAGCGGGTCTTTTCCCTTATATACTGAAGATTAAAACAATCTGGCCAGGTGCAGTGGCTCATGCTTGTAATCCCAGCACTTTGGGAGGCCAAGGCAGGGGGATCACCTTAACTCAAGAGTTCGAGACCAGCCTGGCCAACATGGTGAAACCCTGTCTCTACTAAAAGTATGAAAATTAGCCAGGTGTGGTGGCATGCACCTGTAGTCCCAGTTACTTGGGAGGCTGAGGCAGGAGAAATTGCTTGAACCCAGGAGTCAGAGGCTGCAGTAAGTACCTTAAGTACCCTGGAAAGACATATAAGCCCTACAAAGATTTGCAAACCTGCCACATTGGTGAAGTTTGTGGGGATATAGTGGTCTGGGGAGTGCTAGTACATTTCCTCTAAAGTAAAGGACAAGTTCTTGTACCTTACACATCTTACTGCTAAGAAATAGACACAATGCCTGGTGGGTCCCTTTGGAGTTTGGAGGCAGCTTTTAGTACACTTGCTAATACTGCTCTGACTCATTCCTTAGATGATTTAGAAGGCTGCCAGTTCTGAGTGGGCAGAGAGCAAGAGAGGGTTCTGCAGTGTGTCCAGACTGCAGTGCGAGTGGGGCCTGCTTATCCACAGGGATGAGGGCTCCTCATATTTTAATGGGCCCTCAAAAAGATTTTAATGTATTTTAAAATCAAAAGATAAATGAATAATAATGAGTCCATCCTAGATTATGTTCATTTTTATACCACCAATGGAGTCACAAAATAGAATTTTAATTTTTTTTTTTTCTTTGAGATGGAGTCTCACTATGTCATCCAGGCTGGAGTGCAGTGGTGCCATCTCAGCTCACTGCAACCTCCGACTCCTGGGTTCAAGCTGTTCTCCTGTTCAGCCTTCCGAGTAGCTGGGATTACAAGTGTGCACCACCATACCTGGCTAATTTTTGTATTTTTAGTAGAGATGGGGTTTCACCATGTTGGCCAGGCTGGTCTCGAACTCCTGACCTCAGGTGATCCACCTACCTTGGCCTCCCAAAGTGCTGGGATTACAGGCGTGAGCTACTGCACCTGGCCTTAAATTTTTTTTTTAGATGAAAGATGAGGCCTGCCAAGGCAGGAATGCCTAGTGTCCATGAAAGTCATAATGCAGCCCTAGGTACAAGCTGCTGTGCCCCTTCAACCATATGATCCAGCCGATCTGAAAGTGTCAGAAGTGTCACAGCTATATCAGCACACCATGTAGAGCATCTTGTGAGAGCCACAGGGAGGGTCAGAGTGCAGCTCCCTAGAGTTCTGTACCAAGGCCAGGCCCTCTCTGGCAGAGAGGACTCTCCATTGGAAAAGCAGCTCCTGGCATGACACTGAACCACAGTAGATACGGAGTACACCATGGGATGCAGGTGACCACGTGGCAGAGCTGCCTGTCCGTTGTGAGCTGTGTATTGTCAGAGCTTCCAGATAAAAATGCTAGTTATAATGCTTCGAGTTATATGATGGAAATGGTTTATTTGAGGTTGGGTCCAAGCAGGTTCAGGAGGCACAAATAAATTTCATGAACAGATAGCAGGGCAGAACCCATGTAGCTACTTTTTCCAAACGGACACCTCTCTCTCTTTTTTTTTTTCAATAGAGATGGGTCTCACTATGTTGTTTGTTGTTGTTGTTGTTTGTTTGTTTTGTTTTTCCGAGACAGAGTCTCGCTCTGTCACCCAGGCTGGAGTGCAGTGGCATGATCTCGGGTCACTGCAACCTCCGTCTCCTGGGTTCAAGCGATTCTCCTGCCTCAGCCTCCAGAGTAGCTGGGATTACAGGTGTGCACCACCATGCTAATTTTTGTATTTTTAGTTGAGACAGGGTTTTGCCATGTTGGCCAGGCTGGTCTCAAACTCCTCACCTCAGGTGATCTGCCCACCTAAGCCTCCCAAAGTGCTGGGATTACAAGTGTGACCCGCCGTGCCCAGCCAGGGTCTCACTATGTTGCCCAGGCTGGTCTCAAACTCCTGGGCTCAAGAGATCCTCCCGCCTCAGCCTCTTGAGTAGCTGGGACCACAGGTGTGTGCCACCACGCCCAGCTAATTATTAGTATTATTAGTTTTTGTAGAGACGAGGTATTGTTATGTTGCCCAGGCTGGTCTTGAACTTCTGGCTGAAGCAATCCTCCTGCCTTGGTCTCCCAAAGTGCCGGGATTACAGGCATGAGCCACTGCACCTGGCCAAACTGATAGCTCTGACTCAGCTCACAAGTGTGGCCTCAGAGGGTTATTTAGGATCAACTGAAGAAAAGAACTTGGCTGGTTCACAGGTAGGCTGGAGCTGTATACACCTCTGGCAAAACATGGACTGTTACCACACCCCCTGGGGTGGCCCTGGAAGACAATGGTGAAGGAAAATCCTAGAGGAATGGAGCTGTGGTAACGATACTCCACGGTCCCCACTGCACAGAGAGAAAAGCGACTCCCTATGTGGGAACACATGACTCCTGGGCGTGGCTAATGGCTTGGCTCTGCTTTCTGGGGAAATCAGAGCTAGGACCTCAGGCTTACTCTCTTCCAGGCACTCATTAAATCCTCACTCAGTCTTATCAGGTGGGTTTTTTTGTAATCCACACTTGATAGATAAGGAAACTGAGATACAGAAGGGTTTGATAAAAGTTGCTCAAAGTCTCACAGTTAATTAAGTGGCACTCTGGCCGGGCGCGGTGGCTTGTGCCTATAATCCCAGCACTTTGGGAGGCCGAGGTGGGTGGATCACGAGGTCAGGAGTTCGAGACCAGCCTGGCCAACATAGTAAAACCCCATCTCTATTAAAAATACAAAAAATTAGCCGGGCCTGGTGGCAGGCGCCTGTAATCCCAGCTAGTCGGGAGGCTGAGGCAGGAGAATCGCTTGAACCCAGGAGGCAGAGGTTGCAGTGAGCCGAGATCGCACCACCGCACCACTCCAGCCTGGATGACAGTATGAGACTCTGTCTCAAAAAAAAAAAAAAAAAAAAAAAAAAAAAATTGCTGGGTGTGGTGGCACGCCTGTAATCCCAGCTACTTGGGAGACTGAGGCAGGATAATTGCTTGAACCTGGGAGGCGGAGGTTGCAGTGAGCTGAGATCACACCACTGCACTCCAGCTTGGGAAACAGCAAGACTCCTTCTTAAAAAAAAAAAAATGGCACTCTGAGGTTCAAACTCGGGCAGCCCAGCTTTCCACTAATTTTCATGGTAGAGTAGAATGACTAGCACCAAACTGGAAGTTGAGATATCTCTGGGTTCGAATCCCAGTAATGACAGCAACATCTTGTAGGGGCCTTGGGACAAGTTTTGTCTGTACTCTAGGGCTGTTTCCTCTTATAAAATGCTCGAACTCTATTATCATGAATGCTTCTAAGTTACTTGATTCTTCTGGGCATTCCAGGGGTTCAGGGTGAGTGAGGTACAGGGTGGTACATTTATGAATAAGCCACAGTTCCCCACTAACACTGCAGCCCTCTCTGCAAGCGACAGCCATAAAGGCTGCATTCTTCACCTACCTGAGCAATTATGGGTTTGGAGGTTTTTAAATAATGATTCCAGCATGTGCTTTGTATAAATAAAGGTTGGGGCAGGGGGAGATGAGGGGAATGTGGGCCTGTCTCGTTTGCGCAGCTAAAAATAGAAACGTGAAAGTCCTATAATGATGAGGCAGAAACTTAAAACAAATTTCTTGGAAAATTTCCTTCCCACCCCACATTGCCCAGGTATTTCCCCCTTTTTGCCGTGTGCAGAAGGAGCAGGGGAAATTGGGGTGAGGGGTGGGTATCACAGCACACACTTCCTTCCTGGCGCTGAGAAGGAGGGGCCGAGGAGACCAAACTGGGAACAGAACGTCTGTTCAGGAGCCTGATGCAGGCTGACACGGGCCTTTGAGCTCCCTGAGTGGCATTTACAGCCACAGATATGGAAAAGAAAATAAATCTCCCAGACTTAGCATCTTGCTTTAATTAATACCATAATCAAGTTTCTGGCCTTGTGGAATGGAAGGATTTCAACACTTAAGGCCCCTCTGGCAGCCGAGCTAGAAGTGGGCCCCCTGGCCAGGCAGCCCCCAGGGCAATAGACTGGCCAGGCAGGACCAGGAGATCAGGGAGGGTGTGCTCAGGGATCCTGCACAGGACAGCAAGAGATAGGCTCCAGGTGTGAGGCAGGGGGCTCAGGAGGGAAGAAGGAGGGAAGAGGGAAGCCTCTGTGGAAGCTCCTAATCCCTGGTGTTTATTGTGCATTTATTATGTCCTGAGCTTTCACCTTTATTTTTCCATTCAATCCCTACAGAAGAATTGAGGAAGTTGTACTCCTCATTTTCCAGATCAGGAAACAGACCCAGAGAAATGGTGTGATTTGCCCAGAATCACACAGCTAGAAGGTGGTGGAGCTGCGATCTGAACCCAGGCTCTGTGATTTGAGAGAGGCAGAGGATGGGGAACCAGCTCACAGAAGGATGGAGGACTGGTGCCTTCCTTTTCTCCCCATGGCCTGGGTGGGAGGTAGGGATGGCGTCCCTGTCAATCAGGACTTTAGCTGATAGAAGTCTTCCAAGGAGGAGCTGGGTGCAGTGACTCACGCCTGTAATCCCAGCACTTTGGGAGGCTGAGGTGGGTGGATCACTTGAGGTCAGGAGTTCAAGACCAATATGGCCAACATGGTGAAACCCTGTATCTACTAAAAGTACAAAAATTAGCTAGGCTATGTATTTTGGTGGGCGCCTATAATCCCAGCTACTCAGGAGGCTAAGGCAGGAGAATCGCTTGAACCCAGGAGGTGGAGGTTGCATTGAGCTGAGATTGCACCACTGCACTCCAGCCAGAGCTACAGAGCAAGGCTCTGTATTAAAAAAAAAACAAAACCGAAAGAGGTCTTCCAAGGAGGATTTAGGGGGTTGAGAGGCGATGGCTATAATTTTCAAAATGGCCTCAAAAGGAGAGACGTGGTAGGTGCTGAGGAAGGTGGAGGATGAGTGTGTGGAGCCCGGGTTGGTTCTCCAGCAAGTTCCCAGCCTTCCTAGGGGCTGGATGAAATGGATACCCAGGAGTGCCTCCACTACGCAGTCTGCACAGCACCATGAACCAGGAGCACAAAGAAGGAACCACGGTCCTGGCTGGCGGGCCTCTGATCCCCTGGGTGCTGAGCCAGGGTTGGGGCCAGGGCCTGATTTCTGCCATTCCCTCTCCCGCAGGAAGGCCCTTTTTGGACAGCCTCCCTGGTCTACATGCATGGCTCTGTTTGGAGACTCCACCGAGTAGATAAACACAGGAAGTCGTCAAATCATGATCTGGCCCCATACCTCTGTCTCTCCTCTCCCCTCCCACACTCAGTGCTCCAACTAAGCCAGTGCGCACGTGGGCTCCTGAGGGCCTGGGTTTGCATGCTCATGCTCTTCCACACCCACTGCCCAGAAGGGTGGTTTCCCTATCACAGATGCTAAAGTCCTCTCCACCCCTCACCGGCTGGCCCAAAAGCTACCTCCTCCAGGAGGCCTCCCACGAGCATCTCAGCCAGAGGTAATTCTCCTAGCTTTGAGCACCCACAACATCCTACCTTTCAGCACCCATCTCCCCCTTTCTCATGACCAGGGTACTTTTCATCTTGTACAGAGTCACTCATTCATTTGAAACACTCATGGGTGCTTGCTTCATTTCTGGCATATTATTTTGTCTGTGACCTGTCTTTAAGTTCCTCGAAAGCAGAAGCTGGTTGCAGTTAGGATAATATTTCCCTTTGTTGAGTGCTTACTCTGTGACCAGCACGTAAGCATTTTATGTGGATCTTTTAATCTTCACAAAACCCTATGAGGTTCATTATCATCCTCCATATTTTATAGATGAAGGAACTGAGGCAAAAGAGGTTAAGCAAATTGTCCAAAGTCTAATAAGTGGTAAAGCCAGAACTCAACCCAGTCAGTCTGATACCAGAGTCTAAACTTGTAACAACTAGTTTGTTGTAAAACTTGTGGAAGTGCCTTTCATAGTGCCTGGCCAGTAGAAACAGATTTATTTATTATTATTTTTTTGAGATGGAGTCTTGCTCTGTTGCCCAGGCTGGAGTGCAGTGGCACAATCTTGGCTTACTGCAACCTCCACTTCTTGGGTTCAAGCGATTCTCCTGTCTCAGCCTCCTGAGTAGCTGGGATTACAGACATGTACCACTACATACAGCTAAATTTTGTATTTTTAGTAGAGATGAGGTTTCGCCATGTTGGTCTCGAACTCCTGACCTCAAGTGATCTGCCCACCTTGGCCTCCCAGAGTGCTGGGATTACAGGCATGAGCCACCACGCCCAGACTAGAAACAGATTCTTAATGTTGCTTGAATGCAAACTCCCCACAGGGCCCCATATTGGACTTTGTATTTGCTTGTTTCAAAATTTGTTGGTTGAACCAATGAAAAAAATGGCTAAGGGAACGAACTCATGGCTAAGTTTTGGAAGTTTTTCCAGTTATGTACTGCTGCATAACAAACCACTCTAAAACCAAGTGGCTTCAAATAATGGTTTCATCTCATGACAATGAAATTGGTTCTGTAGATTGACATGGCTCAGCTGGGTGGTTCTGGCCTGAGGCCTCTCCTGGGGTTATAGTCAGGTGGCAACTAGAGCTGGAGCCACTTGATGGCTTACCTGGACATGATGTCCAAGACAGTTTCTTCACTCCTGTGTCTGGCACCTCAGCTGGGTGGCTAGAACAGCTGGAGACTGGTTGGCATCTCTCTTGCCACATAGACTCTCCATGTGGCTAGCTGAGATTCCTTATAGCATGGTGGACTCAAGCTAGTTGGAATTCTTCCATGGTGTCTGGCTTTACCCAAGGCAAGCATTCCAAGAGGCCCTGGCCAAAACCTTGGAAGTCATATGACCTAGTCTCAAAAGTCACATGCCATCCTTTTGTTGCATTGAGTACTGGAAGGTGTGGTTCATTGGTTTGGGGACAGGACATCTTTAGAGACTAGTTACTATGGGAGTAGCATTGAATCGTGAGGGTCCCAAGGTTTCTGTTACCCTGGTGTGACTGTGAATCAGGATCTCCCAAAGAACAGAAGTTTGCCTAAATTGGGGTGCTGGAAATTTTGCTTCCTCTTCCTTCCAGACTCAAATCTTCTAAATCCAAGTCATAAGGAAAAGCCTTTCTTGAGCACCTACTATGTGCCCTGCCCTGGGATTATTGTTTTTAAACAATCCCTAATGCTTTGGAGTGTTTGTGCCTGACATTCTTCTAAGTGCTTACCCATATTGTATGTAATTCTCATAACCACTCTATTTGTTAGGTACTTTCATTATTCCCATTTTACAGGTGAGAAAAACAAGTCACAGAGAGGTTAAGTAACTTGCCTAAGCTCCACCTAAGCCAGTCTGCATGTGGGTTCCTGGAGGGTCTGGGTTTGCACGCCAACCCCTTCCTCAGCACCTACCACTTCTTCCCTTCTAGGTCCACTTTTCAAATCTGGTCATCAACTCTCAATACCCCTAAATCCTCCTTGGACGACTTCTGTCGGCTAAAACAGAGAAGGTGGGTGATCCCGATTGGATCACCATTTCCTACCTTCCACTCAGGCCTTCGGGAGAGGTTAAGTAACTTGCCTAAGCTCCTCTATCTGATTACTTAAGTTTATTTAATTAACAAATAAAGTTCAAATACCTGAGGATTTGAACTCAGGTATTTCTGACTCCAGAGCCCATGTTCTTTACCCCTTGCCATCCTGAGTTCCTGCTCTGTGAGAGACCTGAGCCAAAAGACATTGTTTCTGCCTTCCAGGAAATTGAGTCTAGTAAAGAAAATAGAACTCTTGTCTAAGAGTCTTAGACATTTGTTTAGGAAGCAATTCTGTTATTTTTAAATGGTCAGTGGAACGGTATCTACCTCTCTGTAATAATGGTATGGTGTAAATTTCATTTCACCAGAAATTCATTTCATTTCATTTGAATTTCTCCTGAATTACTCATCAGAATCAAGAGGAAATGTTTGACATGAGATCATAATGGAAAAACCTCTATCTAATTGGACAAAAGAGGGTTCCTAGTTGTATCAGTTAGCATTTGCTGCACAATCAACCACACAAAAATATAGTGGCTTGAAACAGGAAGGTATTTACTCAGGATTCTATGGTGTGGCAATTTGGGATGGGATCAGCTGGGCTGTTCTCTTAGTCTCGGCTGAGCTTTCTCATGTGTCCACAGTTAGCGGACAGACAACGGTCTCACATTTAGTATGTGGTTGGCTGTTTCCTGGTGGTGACTGAGCTATGTCTTTTACCTTCAGTAGGTTACCAAGGGCTGTTCCACATGGGTATGGTCACAGGGCTCCCGGGAGTAGCAAAACGAGGCAATGCCCTAATGCCTTGGCTTGCGCCATATTTGCTTATGTCCCATTGGTCAAAGAAAGTCATGTGGCCAAGCCCAGTTTCTAAAAGTAAAGAAATAGACTCCACCTCTTGATGGAAGGGGTTGCAAAGTCATGCTGAGAAGGGGCATGACTACAGGGATGGGAGGAATCTGGCTTACTTCTGCACTCTATCACATTAATTTCCCTGAAGTCAAAAGACACCTGTGGCAAGCAGAATACTGGCACCCCAAAGATGTCAGCATTCTAGTCCTGTAACTTGTGAACACATTACCTTACACAGCAAAAGGGACTTTGCAGATATAATGAAGTCAAGGATCTTTTGATGGGGAGATTCTCCTGGACTATCTGGGTGAATTCGATGTAATCACGGGGGTTATTAAAGGGAAAGAGGGAGCAGGAGAGTCCCAATCAACGGGGAGAGGTGGTGATGGAAGCAGAAGTCAAAGCGATGCCATTGCTGGCTTTGAAGAGAGAAAACAGCCATGAGCCACGGAATGCAGGCAGCCTCTGGAAGCTGGAAGAGGCAAGGAATAAGTTCTTCCCTGGAGCCTCCAGAAGGAGCACAGCCCTGTTCACACCTTAATTTTAGTTCAGTGACACTTCTGACCTCCAGAACGGTAAGGTAACAAATTGGTGTTGTTTATGCCGCTATGTTTGTGGTAATTTGTTACAGCATCAATAGGATGTAAATACAACATCTTCAGCCATGTGACCTTTTTCTCAAGACCAGTAATAACCTGCTTTGTGATTACTCAAAAGCAGGCAATCACAGGTCTTTTATTAGAAGGAACAAAGATAAGGGCTTTTAAATACCCACTCCTGAAAGTCCTCAAACCCTGGAACATCAACGTTCACTGGGAAGGCCCGCTGGGAATACTTTCTTCTTAAAATCAATCTGAGAGGAAATTAGAAGAAGTATTTTGACAACACTGCAGACAAAACCATGGTTAGAATGAGCAGAGTTGAATGAGCGTTGTAAGAAAGCTATCGTGTTATGTTCATGAGCTGCTTTCCTTAAAGATCTTGATCTTTTAAGGCTACTTAACTTTTAAATATTTATTTAACTATTTTAAGAGCAATCTTAATTTTTTTCAAAAGAATATAATGGTGTATAAAAGGTTCAGACCATTACCAAGTTTCCATTGGTCCCCTGCTGCCAGCATATCTTGATTGCCGTCAAAATCCCTAAGAGGAAATAAGAAGCTTCTCTCTCAATAATGGTGAATCAATAGTGACAGCCATGTCACACTCAATAACAGGGAACAAAGTAGGATGGCCCATGATCTTGGAGCAGAGTGCACAGAAGGGCTCCTGTCACCCGTGAGGAGGCACTGGTAAATTCAGAGTGAGACACTGAGGGGGTCTCTCTCCAGTGAGAATGAATACCAGCCTGTCCCCTTTGGTCTGACTTCTTACTGACGTACCCCAATTTCTCTGGTTAAGACTTCAGACAGTTTGGCCAGGCGTGGTGGCTCACGCCTGTAATCCCAGCACTTTGGGAGGCCGAGGTGGGCGGATCACTTGAGGCCAGGAGTTCGAGACCAGCCTGGCCAGCATGGTGAAACCCTGTCTCTATTAAAAATACAAAAATTAGCTGGGCATGGTGGCGGGCACCTGTAATCCCAGCTACTTGGGAGGCTGAGGCAGGAGAATCCCTTGAACCCAGGAGGCAGAGGTTGCAGTGAGCTGAGATCACACCACTGTATTCCAGCCTGGGCGACAGAGCAAAACTCCATCTAAAAAAAAAAAAAAAAAGACTTCAGCCAGCAGATCAGAAAGCAGAAAATGCATTTGCCTTAGTAGTGAGTCAACAGAATTCCAAAGACTTGTAGCCGTATCAGGCTCTCCAAGCTGGAAGCAATTTCAAAGCAAAGGCGCAACCTCTCATTTACAGATGGGGAAACTGAAGCCCAGAGAGAAATAATTTGTCTGAGGTCACCCAGCAAGGTGGTGACAACACAGTAACTGGAACTCATATTTCTTCACTCTCAAGACAGACTCTGGGCTGCTCCTTAAGGAAAAAAGTAGAGAAGGGAGGGGAGAAAAAGGTAGACATGAAGGAGAAAGAAAAGGATAAGGGAGAAAAAAGAAAGGACAGAGAGAAAAAAATGAACAATCAGAGTAAAGGAAGCAAGCGTTCTCTAACCCCTGACCTCGAGTGATCCACCTGCCTCAACCTCCCAAAGGGCTGGGACTACAGGCGTGAGCCACTGCGCCGGGCCTCAACCAGCATTCTCTAGAGTGGTGGATCCCAAATGCCATCTGAGTACCAGCAACAGCAGCAGCATCCGGTAAGATCCAAGAAAAGAACGTATTTCCTAAAATAGAATGCCGAGGAAAACAAGAGGCAAGTTTAAAAATAATGGAAAGTAATTTTATAATAAAATACAATGATGGGGTACTAATACCCAGCTCATGTTTATTGTAAGGACTGGGCAAGAGTAAGTATGTAAATATGCCAATTTGTAAACTATAAATCCTGATGGAAGGCACCTAGCTGTGTGACCTCAGGCAAGTTACTTCTCCTCTCTGGGCCTCTGTTTCCTCAGCTGCAAATTGAGAGGATTGAATCAAAGGAGGAACAGCATTCTTTGAGTAGCTGGTGTTGGGCAAGAACTGAAATTCTTGGGCCCAAAGAGAAAGAAAACTGTGTTTCTGTTCAAGAAACTTGGCCGGGTACGGCAGCTCACACCTATAATTCCAGCACTTTGGGAGCCTGAGGTGGGCGGATCACCTGAGATCAGGAGTTCGAGACCAGCCTGGCCAACATGGCAAAATCCCGTCTCTACTAAAAATACAAAAATTTGATGGGCATGGTGGTTCGTGCCTGTAATCCCAGCTACTCGGGAGGCTGAGGCAGGAGAATCACTTGAATCTGGGAGTTGGAGGTTGCAATGAGCCAATGAGCCAAGATCGTGCCACTACTCTCCAGCCTGGGCGACAGAGCGAGGCTCCATCTCAAAAACAAAAAACTCCTTCAGTCCATTTTCCCCATCACATCTGCCGCCATCTACTCAAGCTAACTGCCGTGGAAGATTGATCCAGACAACTAGAGCAACAAACCACTTTTGCCTTGATGGTATAGATGCCGTCGAGTGTGACACAGCCGGGTCATCCCAGTTCCGCCCTGCCTGCGGTGCCCTGCCTGCTGGGACAGGCCAAGGCCCCTGACTCACAAGACAGCACCTTCTGCCCAGCCGCTCACCAGCTTTGGGCTAGTAGGACCAGACTGGGAAGGCAAACTCGCAAATTCCATTTCTGGCTCATCAGCAACTCATTTTCAGAACTCACCCTCTGGGGAGCTTGTTAAAAGGCCCTTGGCATCCCCAGGAGGGGGGCTCAATTGGCCTTTATGAATGAACCGCTCCAGAGAAATCAATAAACATGTCATTCAGGTCAAGTAAACAAACGCGTTTTCTCCTTGGGGCCTACAGCAGGGCAGTGAGCCTCCCCGTGGGCAGGGGGCTTCCGGGAAGCTGCTTTGTCTGAACCCAGCCCTGGCTGCAGGTCAGCACCCCTGGTAGGGCCCTGGCTCCCTCTGAACTCCTGGCAGACCCACCCCTACCTCCTGGTCCCCAGCCCTTTTCTTGAGAGGCCAGTTCCCAAAGTAGAAGCAGCTTCTCTGATATTTTATGATTGGGAAAGATCCTACAGAAAATCCTTTCTTGACTTCTGCACTGCCACCTTTTCTCTTCCTCATTCATTGATTCAGGGGACATTGATTAAACACCTACTATGTGCCAGTCACATATGTCCTAGGGGCGGAGACTCAATGATGCATAAGACCTGGCTCTTGTCCTCAAGGGACTCACGCTGTACAGTGGGTCCTCCTGCCCCAGGATCACTAGAGAAGCTTTGAAAACACACAGATCCCCAAACCATCCACACATGTGTGACATTTTCGTCCACTCATGCCCATTCACCTGCTCTCTTATACTTCACCTTTGATTGTGCTATTACCAAATTTTTATATTCAAAATTTGATCTTTTTTTTTGAGACGGACTCTTGCTCTGTCGCCCAGGCTGGAGTGCAATGGTGTGATCTTGGCTCACTGCAACCTCGGCATCCTGAGTTCAAGCTATTCTCCTGCCTCAGCCTCCAGAGTAGCTGGGATTACGGGCGTGCACCACCACACCCGGCTAATTTTTGTATTTTTAGTAGAGATGGGGTTTGGCCGTGTTGACCAGGCTGGTCTCGAACTCCTGACCTCAGGTCATCCTCCTGTCTCGGCCTCCCAAAGTGCTGGGATTAAGGGTGTGAGCCACTGCACCCGGCCTCAAAAGTTGATCTTAAAAAAAAAAATGTTAAAGGTAGACTTAAAAAAAAACCTCGCAAACTTTACTTCTTACAGACACAACATACTCAAAATGTTGTGTTTATAGGTTAATGGAGTTACAGTGACACTGAAATTCTTCCTGTGTTGGCATCTGACAGAGGATTTGAAACCGAATGTTGAACTCATGTTACGAAAGTGAAGCAGCAGGTTCTCTGGAGAGAGATGGTCTCCATGTAGCAGAAATGGAGTCCCCCAAGGGAAGCGAGTCTGGCCGCTGGGGCGCTGGCTTCCTCACACAGACCCCGAGAGGGAGCTTTCTTCCACATTGTCATCTGAAGATTTCTCATCATTAGCCTCTCTCAGCGCACCCAGAATGGGACATGGTGGGGCTGCAGAAAGGGAAACAGTGTTTCCAGATCCTCAAGGCCTTCTAGACACACACTTGGTGCGTTAAAGGAAAATTACTCACAGTCTGAATGGGTTAAGAGTACTTCTGCAGTATAAATGCAGTTTTAAAGCTAAGAAATACGTTCATTTTTCTTCTCAAGGCATATTAAAATTAAATTTAAAAAGTCATTTCTGGACAACCAGACTTATTGTAATAAAAAAACTTTCGAGAATTTATTACCTCACACAGTGAGACACAACGTAAGAGTCAGAGAGAAAATCTCGACAGTCTTTGGTCCCTGGTTCCAAATGTTCTGAGGCCCAGTCATATTTCCGCTGAGTTTCGTAAGACACCCATATATATTAATGTTTAAAATTGCCCTTTTTGGCTGAGCAAGTTTAAATTGGTTTGCTGTGGCTACTTGCAACTAAAAAGAGACCTAACAACCGCAGACCTGAAAGAATTCTGAAACATTTTCTAAGAGTCAGTTGGGCTGCTTTTGGCTGCAAGTAAGTGTATTAAAATTTAATTCACTTAAGAGGTTTCCCACTCCTTCTCTCATTTAACAGGAAGTCTGCAGGTTGAATATACAAGGCACAATTATATCCTCAGAGAACCAGGGGCTTTCCAATGATGAGCTTTTGTTCTCAGGCTTGTTCTCTTGTGGTCACAAGATGGCTGCCACAGCAACAGTCCTTACACATCCTCTGTGAGCAGGAGGGATGTCTTCTCCTCACTTCACACATCCTCTATGAGCAGGAAGGGTGTCTCCTCCTCACCTACCTTTCCTTTTTTTAAAACCAGAGAGAAAAACTTTTCCCAGAAGTCATTTCAGCCAACTTCCTCCCAGCTCCCATTGGCCAGAATTGGGTCACGTGACCATCTCTAGTTGCAAGAGAGGCTGGGAAAGTGACCAGCTGCCATTTTCAGCCTCTGCAGTAGAGGCAGGTTGGCTGCACATAGGCAACAGATGGTGCCTGCCACACCGTTACTTCTCAATCACCTCTGCAGAGTAAGAGGAAGATAGATACTGCCCAAATGACAGTCTTCATGAATAACACGTTTATCCAAGGAAAACATTCCACCTAACATGGTTGCCTAGGCATACCTAGTGGTGGTGTAGTTGGGGCTACACATGGGCTGCCTCTACTGTGTAATGAGATACTGGTTTTGAACTGTTGACTGGGAGGTTTTGGTTTCTGGTATTTTCTTCCTCTCCTTGACCCTTCCCTTCAGTTGGCTGGGCTTTTCAGTTCATTGACTCAGGGAAGGGGAAATGCAGAGAGAAAAGGAACAAATTCTTGGCTTTGAGTTTCAAAAACTTAGACTAGAAATGACTCCCAGTGATGGGGGAAAAGGAGAGAGACAGAGGGAGAGTGGCTGGCGGGGAAGAGGACAAGGAGTTGGCCCTGGAGAGACCAAGTGGATGTGAGAGGAGTCAGGTCCACCTCATGGCAGTCTCCACTCCTGAAGGAACTGTCTGCAGCAGACCCCTGAATGCCGAGTGGAGCTGAGCTTGTGCCTGTCGATGGCCCAGTCTCCGTGAGCGCACACGTGGGTCTTCCCATTCATGGCAGCAGAAGCATTGCCCACTGACCAGCCACCTGGCATGGTGCTTTCTGTGTACTTGGGGACAGTTCCCTCCCTCCCTCCCTCCCTCCCTTCCTTCCTCTTTCTTCTCTTTCTTTGTCCCATTCCCTTCCCTTCCCTTCCCTTCCCTTCCCTTCCTTCTCTCTTTCTCTCTTTCTTTCTTCTTTCTTTTCATCTGGCTTTGTTGCCCAGGCTACAGTGCAGTGGTGCAATCTCTGCTCACTGCAACCTTCACCTCCCAGGCCCAAGCAATCCTCCCATCTCAGCCTCCCTAATAACTGGGACTACAGGCATGTGCCACCATGCCTGGCTAATTTTTTAATTTTTTGGAGAGATGGGTTTTCACCATATTGCCTAGGCTGGTCTTGAACCCCTGGGCTCAAGTAATCTGCCTGCCTCGACCTATCAAAGTCCTGGCATTACAGGCGTGGGCCACCTTGACTGGTAGAGACAGTCTCTTTTTACATCCCTGGACGCTCAAATCCCCAGGCATGGGGTAGAGCTGGGGCTTAGTGGAGGCAGGAGCAAGGTGAAAGGCAAGCTCCAGCCACCGTCCCTGTCCCCAAACTTGGTTGGAACTGAACAGAACCAGCTTCTGATGAGCCGCTAAGCTGGGAACATGGAAACTCCTGATCTGATGACAGTGCAGGAGGAGTGCTGGTGGCACCCACTGGCATGGCTCCAGAAAGGGGATCATACACTTCAGTTGGCTGAAGTGATATCTGACGTGGTTCAGTTTAGCATAGACCCAGAGAGGGGTGAACCAAAGACAAGTCCCATCACCTGAACCTGCTTCACACCTTATCAGTCCATGCCCCAATCATAGCCCTGCAGCTGGACCCTACACCAGGATGCCTGGGGCAACCCTCCCACACCGTGGGTGTGTCGGCACACTTCTCTCTGAGGACCACTGCTCCGATGGGCTAATCCATGCATGCCTGTAGGGTGGGCTTTTGTTAGGAGCTGAAAGCACTTATTCTTCTGTTGTAGCATAGGAGCCCTGTTCTAGTTTGACGAGAGGAAAACTGAGGTCCACTGTGGTTACTTACTGAGTTCTTGTGGTGTCTCAGCTCTGCACTAACGTCATTCTCGTAGTACTTTGTTTAACTCTTTCAGGAATCCAATGGGTCTCTGCCTGACTCCATTTTATACATGAAGCAACACAGGCTCAGAGAGTTTCACAAACTCTCCCAAGGCCACACAGCTGTGTGGCACAGCTGGTTTCAAACTCAGGCCCTCTGACTCCTGCCTGTTTTGCCAGTCTCCCAGTTAAATGACTTGTCCAAGGTCACACTGCCATTGAGGAGTGAGCTGAGACCTAATCCCGTGACTCCAAACCCATCCCTAGCACTCCACATGGCCTTTGCTATCACTTGCAAAGATGCCAAACGGGAGTGGAGCAGGGAGCGGAGAGGAGCGAAGACGGCTGCGTGGAGGGCTCCCTCTGTCCTCTCCCTCAGACTGCAGCCTTGGTGGCAGAGGCTGCACGTGGCCCTCTCCCCGCCCCCTCATTCCTGCTCAGCTGACCCGGGAGAAGGGCTCCCACTGCAAGCACCCCACTGTTTACTTGCCCCTGTAGAGGGTGAAAGGCGTCAGGGGCTGGAGGGGAACAGCCGTACCAGCCATCACCTGGAATACATTACGGCAGCTGTGACTAATTAAACTTTGATTTCCTCAAATTTCGATCTTCTTGGAAATTCCTTCTGAGCCTGATGGTATTCCAGGCTGTGGCAGAAAGTAAATATCAGGCGAGCCATGCCACGGGGCCTCCAGGTGGCCCATTCCCCACCTCACTCTCCTGCTTTCCCTCTGCCTCCCTCTGTGTTGTTCCCTGAGGTCTCAGAAGAGCGTCCCCTTAGAGGATCTCCAAACCACAGCCCCCAGAAGCCGATTTGGTGTTTCCACCTGGGTGAATGGTGGGGATGTGGTAGTGGGGGAGTCATAGCCTCCACCCACCATGGGATGTTTGGAGGCATGGAAACAGCTGTCTGGGTGGCCTGTATCCTGGGGTTCCCACCATAGCTTGCCGTGGGGTCATCTCAGGCTGTCCAGTGTCCTAAGCCAGCCAGCCAAGCAGTGAAACTCAGAGAGAAGATAGCTGGAGCCAGAGGGCAGGAGTGTGGCTCACAAGAGGCCCAGCCAAGGGGCCAGATGGCATGTGGGAACCTGGGTTCTGTGAGGTGCCCATGCTGCCTCTTGTCTATTCACGAGGGCAGGCTGAAGCTGATGGCCACCATTAACTGAGCATCTATTATGTGCCATGTCCCATGCTGAGTTATTTATGTACTTTCTCTCCAGTCTTCATGGCAGTCCTGGAGGAGAGACAGTAGGACCTTACTTTACAGAGGAGGTCCCTGAGGTCAGAGGAGGGGTTAAGTCACTGGCTGAAAGCCACACAGTGAAGCTGAGAGTCAGATCCGGGTCTGTTTGAAGCCAGCGCCTATATTCTTACTGCCACCTCACCAGGACTTTACATCTGGAAAGTGCTTTGCATCATCTACCAAGGTGGGGCTTTGGGTGGAATGGAAGGAATGGCATACCATTTCTTTGGACATCTTGATTTTGTTCCATTCTTTTTTCTTTCTCAAAGTCAAAGAGATTCTAAGTTTTTCTTTTTTTTTTTTTTTTTTGAGACGGAGTCTGGCTCTGTCACCCAGGCTGGAGTGCAGTGGCGCGATCTCGGCTCACTGCAAGCTCCGCCTCCCGGGTTTACGCCATTCTCCTGCCTCAGCCTCCCGAGTAGCTGGGACTACAGGCGCCCGCCACCTCGCCCAGCTAGTTTTTTGTATATTTTAGTAGAGACGGGGTTTCACCGTGTTAGCCAGGATGGTCTCGATCTCCTGACCTCGTGATCCGCCCGTCTCGGCCTCCCAAAGTGCTGGGATTACAGGCTTGAGCCACTGCGCCCGGCCTAAGTTTTTCTTTCTCAATTTAAAGGCATCAACAAATACTTGTTTAGTATAGAAAAATTGGAACACACAGTAAGTGAAAGATGAAAACAAACATCCATAATCCTACCAACCAGAAACCACATCTGTTCTCATTCTGGTGCATGTTCTTCCAGACTGCGTGTGTGTGTGTGTGTTTCTGTCCATTTGAAAATGTTCGTGCAGTGTGTGCCATGGAGAGACTGCAATGCTATGGGAGAAACGAGAGGTACAGTGCAGCCTGTGGACTCTCATCTGACACTGACCCTGCCTTGGTTGGGTCCCACCCTGCCACTTATTAAATGTGATCTTGGGCCAGACACGGTGGCTCATGCCTGTAATCCCAGCACTTTGAGAGGCCAAGGTGGGTGGATCACTTGAGATCAGGAGTTCGAGACCAGCTTGGCCAACATGGTGAAACCCCATCTCTACAAAATACAAAAAAAAAAAAAAAGCCAGGTTTGGTGGTGCATGCCTATAATCCTAGCTATTTGGGAGGCTGAGGTGGGAGGATTGCTTGAACCTGGGAGGTGGAGATTGCAGTGAGCCGAGATCATGCCGCTGTACTCCAGCCTGGGTGACAGAGCAAGACTCCATCTCAAAAAAAAAAAAAAAAAAAAAAAAAAAAAGTGACCTTGGTCAACGTCTTCATCCCATGTGGCTCAGTTTCTCCATCTGCCAAATGGAGATGATAGCAGTGTCTACCTCATAGGGTTGTCAAGAAGATTCAACAAAATAATGCTTGGAAAATATTTAGCACAATGCCTGACATGGTAAGCACTCAGCAAATGTCAGCTGTTAATATTTGCACCAGATGCAATGCAAAAATAGACTGGTCTCTGATTGCATGGAACCCTTAGGCAGAGGGAGAAAGCCATGAATCAAATAATCACACAAGCAAGTGTCGAGTCGTCTCCCAAGCGCCACAGTGGTGAGTGAGGGAAATGGAGCTATGAGAATCTGTACTGGGGAGGGAGATCACTCTAGGCAGAAAAATCCTGGGAGGCTTCCATGTGGAGGTAACACTGGAACCAAGACCTGCAGGTTGTGAAGGAGTGTGCTAGGCCAGGTGGACAGGGAAGAGCATTCCAGGCAGAGGGAACAGCATGTGTAAAGGTCTGTGGGTGGGCACCATGGACAGCACAGGAGCCCGAAGGAAGGCCCATGTGGCTGGAGTGGAGAGAGAGGGGAAGCAGGACTAGAACTAAGAATGGAGAGGTTGGCAGGGGCTGGACCCTGAGGGTTTCATAGGTGCTGCTTGAGAAACTTTGTAGTTATCCTAAGAGCAATGGAGAGCCATTGAGGGAATAAAGTAGGGGAGTGTAACATGATCCTCTTGGATTTTAAAAAGATCCCTTTGGTTGCCTCTAATAGGGAAGAAATTGGCAGGGGAGGTCCGAGCAGAGGTGAGGACATTCCCATCCTTGAACCCTTCCCTGGGCTTTGCACGTTAGAGGGCCCCGCTCTGGCTCTCCTTGGCTCATGCCTCTCCCAATGGAAAGAAGAGTCTATGGGCTAAGGGCATTTGCCTCTTGGGGCCTCTACCCACAACCCCTCTTCCTCCAGGAGCGTCTTCCTCATTCCAATTCCCCTAGGGGAGGACCCGGCGCTGGGGCGTACACCACGGGGTCTGAGGGCGGTGAAGAAGTAGTCATTTGCAAGAATGCGGCTGGAGCTTGAAAGTGCAGGCTGTGGTGTCCACACCCTACCCTTAAGAGGGATGGAGCAGGAAGAGCAAGAGAAAGAGGAGGGCGGGGGCTGCCGTGGCAGGGCCCACGCATGTTGGGGGCAGGTCTGTATGGGGAAAGCCACAGTTGCCACTATTCAGGAGAGAGGTGGTCAACTCGAGAGGCGTTCAGGAGGGGAAACCGCTGGGAACCAGCAAAGGATGGGAGGGGGAGATGGGGCTGAGGCGTGGGCTTCTGCCTGCCGACGTGGGGGTGCTGAGGGGCCCCGCAGAGGGGACTGGCTTGGGTGGAGGGTAGATTCTGAGTTGGTTTTGCACTTGTTGAGACTGAGGATCTCTTGGGACATTTAAAATATGTCAGACAATTCTGTCTCAATTTACACAGACACAGACACACACACACACACACATGCACAGAACTTACACAAAATCAAGTCATTCCATTTTCTGCTGGGTTTTCCTAGGATAATGTATTGGAGGGTTCTCAACCCCAGAAGCTTCACACCTAGAGCTCTTCTGATCTACCCTTGGCCATTGATGTCCCAGCATGAATCAGTGACTCAGTCCTCCCAGGTTGGTTGCCTGCCTGAAAGCAGTTTCTATTGGGTTGAGCTGGGAACCTGGTATCTAACATGCCCCATCATTGAGAAGCCCCTCAGGCAGGGAGGCGCACCACCCTGGCACATCTCGACCGTTCCCCGTGGGCAGAGAGCAGCTGGCTGTTGCTCTGGCTCCCAGGCCTAATGGCCAAGCCCCACCTGAACCCCCTAGAGTCCCCTCCAGGGTCTGGCCCTGGCTCCAGTCCTTGCCTTTCGGCCTCAGGGCATGTGGGCCCGCGGGCCCGCGTCTGTCAGCAGCTCGCTCCCAGCTTGCAGCACGGCTTTACGCTGTGCAGGGATCTGCCGACAACAGCCCACTGTGGCTCTGACCTGAGGCCTGTGGCCTTTTGCTCCCCTCAGCCTGGGAGGGAAGTCGCTGCGCCCCAGCACTTCAGCGTTCCTGGCCCTGCCTGTACACATGGGTTCTCAAGCAAGGCTGTCAGGCAGGGCTGGCCCCAGCTGGCACCATGGCCCAGCAGTAGATCTGCCAACTCCCTCTCCCACTCCCTGTTCAAACAACCACATGTGGGCAGCTGCTGAGCTTCTCCAACTCCAGCGAGCAGGGAGCTGGAGTGGTGGTTAGAGGCAGCCCAGCTGGCTATAATTATCCTAGAGGCCTCGTGTGGGCTGCCTGGCCTTGGGGAGTGGGGCTGCCCATTTGTCTTGGCTTCCTCCATCCCTTCCCTGAGGGGTTTGGACCTGGGACTAGTGGAGGGGACCATAGAAAAGGGAGGAAGGAGGAGCCCACCATCCCCCATCACTAGGTCTGAGGGGCCTGCATTCTGGGGTAGGCTCTGAAGTCTCCCTGATCAGAGAGTCTCAGGCTATCCAGGCATGAAAGGACCATGGAATTAGAAAATTTGAGGCTCAGAGAGGTTGTGACTTGCCTGGGTTCACCCAGCAGTGGAGGTGGCCTTCAACCCACATCTTTCACCCCTGACTCCCTTTCTAGGACTCTCCTTATATCTCCCTTTCAAGCCCCTGATTTGCTCATTTAATCAACAACTATTCGTTGAGCACCTCCTGAGTGCCCATGCAAGTGCTGGGGGCTAGGACACAGACAAAACCTCCGTGGGGGTGGGAGGGAGGGCTGCCTTCGGGTGGGGGAGGAAGGCTTCTCAGCGGAGATGACATTTGAGGAAAAACAGGATGGACTCGGTCATGCGAAGATCTGGGGACAGGAGGTTCCACAAAAGGCCACAGCAAGTGTGAAGGCCCTGAGGTTGGAACGAGGCCGTTATGGCTGGAGCAGAGTGAATGGGGGGCAAGGGTGGGGAGATGAGATCAGAGAGATGGGTAGAGGCCAAATGAGGCAGATCTTGGTAAGGAGATGGTGAGAAGATTCCAGAGAGTTTGAACTGGGGCCCTCTAACTCCTCAGCTCCAGGCAGAACTTACCCCTGGTCCCTTACCCCATGGCAAATGGATTAAGCCCTTGGAGAACCCAAGGCCTCCAAGCCCAGGGCAGCTTCTTTTCTATCTAATTTTTTTTGGGCGACAGAGTGCAACAGCATGATCTCAGGCCGCTGCAATCTCCACCTCCCAGGTTCAAGCAATTCTCCTGCCTCAGCCTCCTGAGCAGTTGAAATTACAGGTGCGTGCCACCTGTAATTTTAGTAGAGACGGGGTTTCACTATGTTGGTCAGGCTGGTCTTGAACTCCTGACCTCATGATCCACCCAGCTCGGCCTCCCATAGTGTTGGGATTACAGGCGTGAGCCACCGCGCCTGTCCTGTCCCACCTTTTAGAGAAGAGGAAGGCAGCCTGGTGTGTCAATGAGCCCAGAACTGGGAGTATGGGAACCCGAGTTCTGGTTTGAGTGGTGTGTGACCTTGAACTGGTCCCCTCTCCTCACTTGGCCTCGATCTTATCAGCTGTGGAGTGAGAGAATTGGAACAGAGGGCCCTCAGTTCTGTGGATGACACAGGAAGGAGAGGGGAGGAGGATAAAACAAAGTCCAAAGAGACTAAATGATACCCACGTGCATGGTGTCTGGCTGGGCTTGCAGCCGACTGCATCCAAAGGCACCCCAGGAGGTCATGATGATGAGGAAGTTTGGGCCTGTTTACTACGAGGGCCATGGCTGGCATCGTTCGCTGCTCGATTTTCACAGTTCCTTAGGGCTGAGAATGGAAGGTCCTTTGCAGTACCAGCTAGTGGACAGCAGAGGGCGCCAACTCAATGGTCAGGGATCCTGGAAGGAGGAAGTAGTCGGTCTGGAGTTTGCACAGGATGGTCGGTGGCTACCAAAGATTTCCCTTTCATAATAACCGGTGACAGCTGATGTATATCCACGTGGATTCATTGAACAAAGACTGACTATGGCTACTCTGACGAGCATTGTTCTAGGTTTCAGGGAAACGGAATAATATAGGTCAGCAGTGGCAAATGGCTTTTATATTTTAAAAAAATCAATTAATTTTAATAACTTTTATCTTGAATGTTTGCTTGCATTGGAGCACTATGCTTGGAAAGTAGCGTTAAGAAAATTCTGAGGCTACTTCCTGGCTCAGGGAGATAGGATAATGTGATTGATTAATCATGTCTGTCAGGGTGAGCTTGAGGAGGGGGCAGTGTGAGTGTCAGGGATTTGCTGTCTCTTCTCTAATGCAACCTTGTTATGGGACAAGTGGGTAAATAAAGATGCAGAGATAGGAAGTTTATTTATATATGGTCATGCTACTGGTAAGTGTTGGAGTTAGGACAATTGTGCAGTTGTCTAGTCATGTCTTTGGGCCTGAAGAAATGCATCTCCAGGCCTGCAGGTACTCTCTGGACAATGGTGCCATCACCGGTGACCATTTTGGTACCAGAATACTTCGTGGTGGGGGAGGGCCTTTGATGCGGAGCCAGCTGGGGTGGTGCTATGGTTTTGGGTGCTATGAAGGCCAAGCTGGTGGCCAGTGGGGGCAGGCTAAGACCATTCCAGAACCCAGAACCCATAGTTGGGACCAAAGAGCTCAAAGCCAAGCAGTGGCAGAATTCAGGCTTGACCCAGGCCGCTGGACTGGGGAGCCCACGTTCGTTCTATGACCCCCACCCCACCTTCCGAGTTCCCACTGGCTTTGGATGGAGGAAGATGCGCTATGCCGGGCTCTGGGTGGGGACAGGGCAGTGCCTGAGCTAGAGTTTCTGCGTAAGGCATTTCCTGCCTATTGATGGGGACAGGCGTGGGGACAGCTTAACCCACACAAGGCAGAAGGGAGAGCTCCGCAGGGCACCAGAAGAAAGGGGAAGACAGGAGGGGCAGTTACTTCTCTCTGGGGATGCCTGGGGAGGTGTCACGAAGGAAGTGCCTAAGTATTTTTCTCTGATTACAAAAATAACTGTTTATTGCAGACAATTTTTTTTCAGAAAAAAACAGAATGATAAAAAGCCTCAGATCAATGTCATTAAACGGAGACAGTGACTGTCAGTATCTTTTTTTTTTTTTTTTTTGAGACATTGTTTCACTCTGCCGCCCAGGCTGGAGTGCAGTGGTGTGACCTCAGCTCACTGCCACCTCCACCTCCCTGGTTCAAGCGATTCTCCTGCCTCAGCCTCCAGCGTAACTGGGACTACAGGTGTGTGCCACCACACCCAGCTAATTTTTGTATTTTTAGTAGAGAGAGAGGGTTTCACCATGTTGACCAGGCTGGTCTTGAACTCCTGATCTCAGGTGAACCACCTGCCTCAGCTTCCCAAAGTACTGGGATTACAGATGTGAGTCAGTGTGCCCCGCCAGTATCTTAATCATTTACACATAACCACAATGATATCAGGCTGTATATATTTTTGAATTTTCTTTATGACTTAATGTAGTGGCTCTCAAAGTGTGACCCTTGACAGCAACATCTGTATCACCTGGGAGCTTGTTAGAAGTGCAAATTCTTGCTTTCCCTCTCAACCCCAAACCTCAGAGACTCTGGGGGTGGGGTCCAGTGGTCTGTGTTTTAACAAACCCTCCAGATTGTTCTGCTGCTCTGCAAGTTCGTAACCACTGACTTAGTGTATTATGAACAACTTTCCACTCTCTGACTATCTTATGTTTAATGTGTGATCTTTTGTTGTATTGATCTGATGAATTCTGCTAAAGGAATGCCGTGGTGAACATCCTGGGTGCACGTATGTCCCTGTACACACCAGGGCTTGTTTTGTGAGGTGCCCTTTGAGCTGAGCCAGTGACAGGAGGCAGAGAGAGGAGGGGAAGAGGCTGTGACCTCAGCTGTCTCTGACTTGGGACTGCGTGCAGACAGGAGGGACCAGAGCTCTCCTTCCCCATCACGCCCTCCCTGGAGTGGCTCTGGTAGAGCAGGAAGCAGCTGGTGAATGTGTCAACAGCAACTGGAAGGGACTTGGGCTAAAGGAGTCCAGATCTCTTGAGGCCGATGGTCAGTGCTGTCTGGTCAGCAAAGCGGAAGCTGCACTCTGCCAGGAGAAGACAGAGAAGAAAGAAGCAGCCAAAAATGCGCTGCGGTGCCTGGTCCCTGCTGGCCTCACCTTTGGTTTGTGATAGTTGTGTTTCTCCCCCCTTACCCTCGCCTTGCGTATGGAGAAAAGATGGACTCGTTGGTCTGAGAATGCTCAACTCTGTGAGTCTTGATGCGAAATGCCGTCATCAATCCACCAGCTATTGTCCTGTTTCCAGACATAGGCACCAGATTTCAAATTTGGGTCTCCATAGGTCCTCCCTGGACCCATCAATTTCAATGGCTCTGCCCCCAAACACCCCAGCCCATCCCCTTCAGAGAATTCTCAAGACCTTGCTATCACTTTTTCTCTTGGCTCAGCTCCTGGGATTAGGCAGGTGCAGATAGATGATTGTGGCTATGAGGGGGCAGCTCCCACCAGCTCACTAATTGGGATGATGAGTGAATGGGCAAGGAGTGATCATGAGCTGATGCCAACCGCTCTGCCTACCCAACCCCAACGGAGAGGAAGGGGCCAATGTTCTTATAGTCAGGAGCCAGGCTTAGTTGAGCCCAGGGCACTGCAGAGGGGCTGCACTTTTGGGTGGGAGCTGCCCTGAAGCCCAAGGTGAAGGCAGCCCCTGCCTGTGACTGGGAAGGCCTTGCTGGGGCCCCGCTCAGGTGCAGCCCAGGCTTGGGCACTGCTCCTGCCAGTCCACGGCTCAGGAACTTGCTGGGGCTCCACAGGCCCATTAAAGCGCTTGCCTGGGGTGGAAGCCCCCCTTTCTATGGCCCCGGATCTGTCCAGCTGTATCGCTTAGAAGAGTGCCTGATAAATATTGGTACAATGAATGAATGAATGAATGAATGAATGAAGACCTCCTCCTCCAGCCAGGCAGCTACATCTTGTATTACCCTTGAAATGCAGGTTATGTGTTTCTGCCACCCTCTTCTCTACTTACCCAAATTCTGCCAGTGCCTCAGCGCCTGGTCTACAGTAGGAGCTCAGTGTATGTGTGTTGATGTCCTCCTGTGGCTATGTGGCTTCGTGTCCACCTGTGCCCTAAGCTGTGTGTGTGTGTGTGTGTGTGTGTGTGTGTGTGCGTGTTAGAGTTCGAGTTTCTCTGTACTCCCCACAGAGCCCTGAGTTGTGCCTGACCAGGTCCAGACAAGGCAGCAGGAGAGTGGCAGTCCTGCCACAGCCCACTCCCGATAGGGCTGAAGCAGTGTGAAATCCCAGATTCCTCCCCATTTGAGTCCAGAAGAGAATGTTCTTTCTTGAGTTGTCCACATTTATCACCAAATTTTACTCACCCTGATTCCGGAAAGGATGATGATGTGCTGATGCTAGAAACAGTGATTCAAGGCTAAAAGAACAAGAGCAGGGAATGGAAGCAGGATGATGGTACCAGAAAATCTGGCTGTGCCCAAATAGGTTTCAACTGCTCCTTCACTAAGAGACGGGATCACTGACTTTTGGGTTTGGACAGGTACCTTCATGGTCCCCTGTGGAGCAACTGACAGAGGACATAGCCTATCCTTGAACCACAGGAACCAGATTCCAAGCCCAGCTCTTCTCTTTGTAGAACCTTGGACATATTTCCTCAAATTTGGGAAAAATCTCAAGCCATTATGTCTTAACATTTCTTTCCTGTCCCACTCTCACTCACCTCTCCTTCTGAGACTCCAGTCACACATACGTTAGACATTGTGATCTTGTCCCAAAGGTTCCTGAGGCTCTGTTTACCTTTCTTCAATCTTTTATTGTCTCTTGGTTCTTCACACTGGGTAATTTCCATTGATTTGCCTTCAGGTTCACTGACCCTTTCTTCTGCCATCTCCAATCTGCTTGTTAAGCCCATCTAGTGATTTATTTATTTATTTATTGAGACAGGGTTTCACTCCCATTGCCCAGGCTGGAGTGCAGTGGTGCGATCTCAGCTCACTGCAACCTCTGCTTCCTGGGCTCAAGCTATTCTCCTGCCTTGGCCTCCTGAGTAGCTGGGACTACAGGTGCACACCACTGTGCCCAGTTAATTTTTGTGTGTGTTTTTTGTAGAAATGAGGTTTCACCATGTTGCCTAGGCTGATCTTGAGCTCCTGAGCTCAAGTGATCCGCCTGCCTCAGCCTCCCAAAGTGCTGGGATTATAGGCGTGAGCCTCTGTGCCCGGCCTAGTGAATTGTTAAATTTTGCTTATTGCATTTTTCAGTTCCAGGATGCTCATGTGGTTCTTTTAAAAATAGTTTCCATTTCTCTGCTGAGATGGGGTTGCATTTTCCTATTTTTGCACATGTGTTAATTTTTGCCTGTAAATCACGCATGACTCATTGTGAAGATTCTGGATTCTCTTATCTTTCTTTGAAGGTTGTTGATTTGTGTTCAGTTAGATAATTAATCACTGGCCGATCACCTTAAGTGTGTGTGTGTGGGTTTGGTTTTACACTTTGTTAGGGCAGACCTGTGGGAAGCCCAAGATTTCTTCCAAGCCCTTTTAACTTGGCGGGACTCAGTCTCCACATTCTTTCTTCCCTGTGGTCATCACTAAGGCTTGGCTTTCAGCTTTGGTAGAGAGGGTCTAGAGTAGCCTCATTCAAGGCCAGGGTTTCTCAACCTTGGAATGATTGGCATTTGGGCCAGGGCCATTCTTTGTAGTGGGGGCTGTCCTGTTACGTTGTAGAATGTTTAGCAGCATCCCTGGCCTCTACCCAATAGATGCCAATAGCAACCCTTACAGTTATGACAATCAAAAATGTCTCCAGACTTTGCCAAATGTCCTCAGAGGGACAGAATCATTCCTTATTAAGAATCATTGTTCTAGTGTATGGTCCTTCCTTGGAGATATTTGGGAAGAGCCTCTCATTAACTTTTGATAATCTGAAATGAGGTTACACACCCATCACACAGGGTCTTCAATTCAGCTGAGAGAAGAATCTGTTCCATTACTTCCCCTCACTGTGGAGGACAGTACAAATTCACATGCATTAACATCAGTCCTGGAGCAATCTTGAGAATATCACAACTAAATTGCACTGTGATCTTTAGGGTATTAAATCTTTAGGCTACATGTGAATATTTGAAATAGACCTTGATATTCGCACTTTGTGTCAGTATTTCCTCCCCCTTTTTAATATGATCAGCCTCCCAAGATGGAAGAGATGGGGGCTCCGCTTGCCCTCTGTGAGGCTCAGTGCACACGCTCTCCATGATCTCCCTGATCCATTTCCCCCCATGTTCCACGCAGCTGTTTCTTGCTGCCTTTCTGAGGAGGCCTCTTGATTCCTCCCTTCATCCTTAAAGTCTCTATGGTCAGTGCTTGGCCAGTTTCCCATGGGAAGAACCCACGCCCCAGTGTCAGGGAGTGGTTCCAGGTTAGGGCTGAGGCTGGGCTCTCTGGAAAGCTTGGGGGAGCTGGTGCAGTAGAGGGTTGCAGAGAGAGCTTTCTTCAGGTCTGCTCTGGGCTGAGACGGCAGAAGAAGTCTTAGAGGAAGAAGGAAATAGTTTGGCTGCTGTCTGCACCCTGTTGGGGCTTAACCCAAACCACACTGGTTTTCTCTACATGGTTTCTTGGCAACTTACAGACCAAATATGGTTAAAAAGAAATGGCAGCCCAAGATAGGTGAGAACACCACAGGAGAATACTAGGGTCCTTTACATGACTTCAGATCTTCAAGCCCTGCAGGAACCTCCGAAGTGACCCCATAATGTCCATCCCTGAGGAATAATAACCAGTGTGGCATTAGAAGGCTGGAGAGGGTGGGGAGGTGGGGGAGGGGGCTGGGCTTTGTATCATTTTCAAAAAAGAGGAATAGTCAGATTGTGAGAAATTACTGACCAACCATGAGGCGTAGCCTTGCACTGCTGGAACATTCTAGAACAGTGAAAAACAACTGAAAGTCATGACTCCTGAGAATAAAGTCTTGCCGAACTAACTCCATCGTCTTTTTGATACAATGCCCAGGCTAGGTGTTGGTAAGAACAGGTGGAGCGTTGCTGATTGAACAACCTTCCCAAAGATTATGCCCAGTGGGTAGGTCCTCTCCTCAAGCTCCTCTCTTCCTAGGTTCTGAAGCTCTGCCATACCCCCATTTGTTTTAGTTCCCTGAGTACCCTCTTCTTCCTTTCACTTCGGGTGACTCTGGGCCTTCCTTCCTGTTGTTCCTCTGCCTGGAATGCTCTTCCCCACACTCGTTTCCTAGTTGACTCCTCACGCCTCCAGACTCAGCTGAAGCATCACTCCTCCAAGGAGGCTCCCACTGCCTGCACGTCCTCCTTCCTCCCGTGTTCAGATTCAGCACCCTGCCAAGGGTTTGTTCCATGGCCATCCAACTGTGAGCTCGAGTGTCTGTTTTGTGTGTCTCTGTGTGTTGAGAACAGGTGGGGGGCACACTGAGAGTATCAGTGAAATGATATAAGGAAAGCTTTACAGCTTATCTTAGCCTGTGTCCTAAAAAGTGGTTAAGGGCCTGAAATAGCCAGAAAAGATAATGTTCAGAGGAAGGCTGTCATTTAGAAGAGAGACTAGAAATTATAAATACTTTTCCAAAAGGCAGAACCAGGACCCACAGGTAGAAGTCAGAGGGCAACAGATTTTTCTTACTCTCAGTGAAACCCGTCTCTGCCAGAGACTGGTGGTGCCTACTCCTTCTTAGTACCAGAACCTCAGTTTTACTCAGGGCAGCCCTATGTCTGTTAAAAGAACACATTTTCCAGTCTATCTTGTAACCTCAGTTTTACTCAGGGCAGCCCTATGTCTGTTAAAAGAACACATTTTCCAGTCTATCTTGTAGCTAGATGTAACCATATGACTAGATTTGTGGCCCAGTGAAATTTGTTGGGGGTTTGGGGGAACTATTTGGAAAGCTCTGAAAGGGGATTCAGACAGCTGGCACATGACCTTTTTGCTCTTCCTGTGCCTCTTTCTTCATACCTGGAATGCATACCTGATGGCTGAGGCATCAGCAACCATTTTGGAACATGAGACAACCATGAGGATGGAAGCTGTGTGCAAAGGATGGTGAGGGAGAAAGATATAAGGGGCTGAGGATATTGAGGACATTGCAGACCGACCATACATGGACTCCTACTTCCTGACTTATGTGAAAAATAAACCTTTACCTTGTTTAAGTCACTGTTACTGTTTTTTTCAGTATGCAATCATTCTTAACTGATACACCAAGTATTTCCCTCCTCCCTTTTTGAGGGTCTCCATCCTCTGGTGCATTTAGGCAAAGGGCCATTTGCCCTTACTCATCCTGCAGAATGATTTCTGTGCCATGGACTTAGACATTCCTACTGCCACTTACTCTGGACACACCTTAGATTTCCTAGATGGCTTCCTCTCTTGCCACCCTCTTTGCTCCGTACTGGACAACCCCCCTCTGCCTCTATACTCCCAAAGCTTCCCCAACACAAGATACTGTATGCAGCAGGCATTTTCTGAAAATTGGAGAGTAGCAGCCGGTAATTTCAGCACAGGGCAGTGACCAATTTCAAAGTTGATGCCAGACATCATGCTTCTGGAAATGTCTCAGCCACGACCCATAAGCAGAAATTCTTTCCTTTTCTTTGAGATAAGACAACCACACATTTGGGTAGTGTTTCTATATTTACCATCCTTTTTTTTTTTTTTTTTTTTGAGACGGAGTCTCGCTCTGTTGCCCAGGCTGAAGTGCCACAGCACGATCTCAGCCCACTGCATCCTTTGCCTCCTGGGCTCAAGAGATTCTCCCACCTCAGCCTCCGAGTAGCAGAGACTACAGGGATGTGCCAGCACACCCAGTTAATTTTTGTATTTTTAGTAAAGAGAGGGTCTTCCCATGTGGCCTGGGTTGGCCGCAGAGATTATTGTTGGCACTGTCCCTCCTTTGACTCTTTGTCAAAGACCCTGTTTCTCCCGTTTCTCTCGCTCTGCTGCAGCCAATGGTCCCCCAGTTCCAGTTCCTTTCCCATGCAGAGCAGGTGGGCCCTGGGCCTCCTTTGTACAGAGCCACTCGCTCCCAGTCTTCATTCACGTGTAGCTTTACATGAAATTATACTTTTTCTTAATTTATCTTGGATCGAGTTCTTAGGTAGGGCCTATTCCCCTGATCAAAGCAAACTCCGGGGCTGGTGGGTTGGGGGCTCTTTTCAGACCTACAGAATCAGAATCCCCCAGGTGAGGTCCAGCGATCTCTTTTGTTAATGGGTTTCCCAGGTGAGGCCCGGGGTGGCCTTGGGGAGCAGACCTTGGATCTGCTGATGCCTCTTCCAACACGCTTAAACGAATCAAGGCCACAGTCTGGACTCTGGGTCTTCCCTGTGACATCCCAGTCACCCAGATCCCAGGCTCCCTCATCTGCTTCTGCAAGAGTCAAGGCTTGCTGGCTTGTCCCCACAGAAGGGACACATCCCTTTGAATTTTAGATTGGGAACATCGAAGAGAAACCCAGGAGCCCCTCTGGATGTCCTCACTATTCTGGAAGCCTCCCTGCCACAGGCCCTGTGGAGATGTAGGGTGTGTGGAGATCACCCTTGGCCCAGAGGGAAAACTGAGGCCCAAAGAGAGACAGACAAGCTTTTGCTATTTGGCAGTGTGCTTCATCTGGAAATGGCAGTGCTGCAGCTACCAGAAGCTGTACAAACCAGAGGGAGGGTACGTTCTGTTACTGTTTCTGTTCACATGAGAAAAAAATAATAATAATAATAGGGAAGGTTTAGGCTAAGTGCACAGAAGAAAATAATGGAAGTGCACTTAAAATGGAACCTGGGGCCAGGCGCGGTGGCTCACGCCTGTAATCCTAGCACTTTGGGAGGCCGAGGTGGGGAGATCACAAGGTCAGGAGTTTGAGACCAGCCTGGCCAGCATGGTGAAACCCGGACTCTACTAAAAATACAAAAAAATTAGCCGGGCGTGCTGGCACAAGCCTGTAATCCCAGCTATTCAGGAAGCTGACGCAAGAGAATCGCTTGAACCCAGGAGGCGGAGGTTGCAGTGAGCCAAGATCACGCCATTGCACTTCAGCCTGGGCGACAGAGCAAGACTCCTCAAAAAAAAAAAAAAAAAAAAAAAAAGGAACCTAACAAAATGGTTAGGGCTTATCTCTGCTGGTGGAATTAGAGTAGTTTTTGCTTTTTTCCCTAAATTGTCTGTATTACTTATAACAAGATATATTTGAATTTAGGACCAAAGGGAGGAAACCTGTAAGCTCCAGGGATAACTGGGAACTTGGGGAACTCAGGCTTCAGGGATTGTGTGCCCCTTTCCTGGCTTTGTGGCTGGCTCTGTGGGCCACCCTTCTGCCTCCGGGGCAGGTGGGCCAGAGAGTCACATCCCCGCCTGTCTCCTGGAGCAACGAGGACTCCCACTCCCCTGGGGACACTGGCACCTCCTGGCCCCTCAGTTCAATGTGTTGACACCTGGACTGGGGCTACAGGGGTTTGGCTTGTCGGATCTGTGCACAGACCATCTGGCCCTTTGAATCTGAGCACACCCGGCTGTGGATACACAGATTTTTGATTATAGACAGATGCACAGAGAGCTGGATCTGGCTTGGGAGACACACGCAAATGGTGGCCACCTCTGGCTGGAGCCCTGATGTATGTGGCCTTATGGTCACTCCTGCTGATAGTCTTGGGGCTAATTCTCCTCACCCCACCATGCCACAGGCAGAGTCAACATAGAGATCCGTAGGTTAAGGGGTTGGGGACTGTGGTTCTGTTTGTCTGTGTTTGTGTCCGTGTCTGTGTCTGTGTCTGTGTTTGTGTCTGTGTGTGTCTGCGTCTGTGTCTGTATCTGTGTCTGTGTCTGTCTGTTTGTGTCTGTGTCTGTGTCTGTCTGTGTTTGTGTTTGTGTCTGTGTCTGTGTTTGTGTCTGTGTGTCTGTGTTTGTGTCTGTCTGTATTTGTGTTTGTGTTTGTGTCTGTGTCTGTGTTTGTGTCTGTGTGTCTGTGTTTGTGTCTGTCTGTGTTTGTTCCCATGTCTGTGTCTGTCTGTGTTTGTGTCTGTGTCCGTGTCCGTGTCTGTGTGTGTGTCTGTGTGTGTCTGTGTCCGTGTCCTTGTCTGTGTATGTCTGTGTCTGTGTCTGTGTCTATGTCTGTGTCTGTGTCTGTGTGTGTGTCTGTGTCTGTCTGTGTCTGTGTCTGTCTCTGTTTGTGTCTGTGTCTGTCTGTGTCTGTGTCTGTGTCCATGTCCGTGTCTGTGTATGTCTGTGTCTGTGTCTGTGTCTATATGTCTGTGTCCGTGTCTGTGTCTGTGTCTGTGTCTGTGTCTGTCTGTGTTTGTGTCTGTGTCTGTCTGTGTCTGTGTCCGTGTCCGTGTCCGTGTCCGTGTCTGTGTGTGTCTGTGTCTGTCTGTGTCCATGTCTGTGTCTGTCTGTGTCTGTGTCCATGTCCATGTCTGTGTCTGTGTCTGTCTGGGTCTGTGTCTGCCTGTGTCTGTGTCTGTGTCCATGGCCGTGTCCGTGTCTGTATGTGTGTGTCTGTGTCCATGTCTGTGTCTGTCTGTGTCTGTGTCCATGTCCATGTCGGTGTCTGTGTCTGTGTGTGTGTCTGTGTCTGTCTGGGTCTGTGTCTGCCTGTGCCTGTGTCTGTGTCTGTGTCCGTGTCCATGTCCGTGTCTGTGTGTGTGTCTGTGTCTGTCTGTGTCCATGTCTGTGTCTGTGTCCGTGTCCATGTCTGTGTTTGTGTCTGTGTCTGTGTCTTTGTGTGTGTCTGTGTCTGTATCCATGTCCATGTCCATGTCTGTGTCCATGCCCGTGTCAATGTCCATGTCTGTGTGTGTCTGTGTCCGTGTCCGTGTCCATGTCTGTGTCTGTGTGTGTGTGTCTGTGTCTGTCTGTGTCTGTGTTTGTGTCTGTGTCCGTGTCCATGTCGTGTCCATGTCTGTTTGTGTCTGTGTCTGTGTCTGTGTCCGTGTTTGTGTCCGTGTCTGTGTTTGTGTCTGTGTCTGTGTTTGTGTCTTTGTTTGTGTTTGTGCCTGTGACTGTGTCTGTGTCTGTTTGTGTATGTGTTTGTGTCAATGTTTGGCAAATCATTTAACTCCTCTGGGCCTCAGTTTCCTCACCCATAAAGCCATGGAGCAGGGCAGCTGACTGCTGAGGTCACTTCCAGGGCTGACATTCTGGGATTCTATTAACATTTAGCCTCTGCTGGGCTGCACCAGTAGCCAGGGCCCCAGGGAACTGTGGGAGTGTTCCTGCGTGGAATTGCGTCTACCCTGGTGGACGGACCCTGATAGGAGGTGGGGGAGGGACAGGACCCCAGCTGCAACGGCAGCCAGGCCTTTTAATAGCTCTTTTGGGGTGACGTGGGATGTGGTTGGGCAGGCTTCATGGATGAACTCAGGCAATCGTGCTCCTCAGAACGTTGACTGTTTTTAAAGAATCTGAATTACAGAGCTCAGGTTGAAGAGGGCATGGAATCTTGTTCACAAGGTAATAAAGGCAGGACCATGAGTGAGTCACTTTCCCTCTCTGGGCCTTGTTCCTCATCTGTTCAAAGAAGGGGCTAAACGTCTAGGTCTCTTAAAATCTCTCCAAACATACAACACCGATGCAACACTACTGCAGCTGTCGAGGCTGCCATCGGCCGAGCAGAGCCTGTTTTCCAGAGGAGAACTGAGGCTCAGAGAGGTGAAGCCGCTTGCCAAGGTCACACAGCGAGTAGAGCCTGGTCATTTCTCGTCAGAGCCTGGGCTCTTTGTGGCTCTGCTCTGCTGTTCCCTGCCCTGAGCTGTCACGATGCTCTCCCACCATCTGGGCAGCTTTTTTCCTCCCTCCTCATCCCCCTTTTCCTCCTCCACCCTGCCTCTGCCTTCCCTAGCTCTCCGATGTCCACTGAGCAGGAAAGATGCTCAGTCCTGAAGTGCTCACTCTGCCTGCCCAGCAGCAGCCTTGCCTGCTCCTGGGCCTTTCTGGCTTGTGACCAGTTGCTGCAGAGAAACCCTGAGCTCGATTTTTCTGACCACCCAATGGCCACCGTTACCTCCACTTAATAAATTGCACGGGAGCAATGGGTGGTCGACGGCAGAGGCCTGCACGGGCTGAGTTGGAAATTAAAAGCAGCGGCTGAGAGTGGGTTTGAATGCAGCAACAGGAACCATGAATATTTTACAAGAAACCAGAATTATTAATGTTTCAATAAAAAACAAAACCCCAATGTCCATGCGAAGATTACATGTGACTTAAAGCCTTCAGAAAACCACTGTGGTCCTCCTCCGCTCTGCCTTAAACCACTCAGCATGGTTTCGCTTAAACCATCCCCATCTCGCCAACCCTCAACCCACCCATCTAAATGGCGGTGGGGCGCGCTGCATCCGCCCAACCGCCCCGATAATTAGCACAGCCCCCCCTCCTTCCTTCGGAGCTACGGACGATCAGAGAAATATTTCTGGAAGACTATTTACGAACTTCCCCATAATCATCAATCATACAGTTAAGAAGGAATGGAGCAAGATTTCTTACCTCAAGGAGCCTCTAATGTAAAAAAGCTATTTACTGGGCACGGACGGGGGCTGAGATTTCTGATGCCATTACTATAGAATACATAATAGCATCAATAATTAAGTATAAATTGGATTTAATATTTTATGCTGGCGACATGTAATTTACACTCTACCCGAGAAATCAAAGGTCATGTCTGAAATAAATGAGCATGGGGTCGAGCCTCCAGTGGAATGAGCAGAGGCCCCTCCTGCAGCTGGAGCCGGTGACAGAAGGGCAGGGGAGGAGCGCTGGGCATCGTGGTGGGAGGGGGGACTGGGTTCCAGGAGCCTTAGAGAGATGCAGGTCTCTGGAGTGTGGCTCTTTAACAGAGGCCTCAAGCCTCCCTGGAGTGAGTGGCCCAAATGGAGTGGATGCTTCTAGAGGCTCTGGGAGGGCAGCCCTGGAGCGCTGTCTTGGGAAGGTCAAACCCAGAAGCAAGTCCGCTATGGAGACAGAAGGACAAGGTGGGATTGTGGCATTGAAGACCTGGAGGTGTCCTCATGGGGAAACTGATATCCAGGGAGGGGACGGGGCTCCCCCAGGCTCATGGGGACTTGGGGGCAGGGTCAGAACAGAACCCAAGGTTCCCAGTTCCTTCCCTTTGTCAGGTCTGCTCTGACCTGTGAGTGGAGGCATCGTCAGCCCAGACCTCGGAGTGTGTCCCTCAAACATACTGGCCCCAGTGTGGTCTGGCACCTGCCTCTGTCCTGTGTGGATCTGAGAGCCATTGGGCCACGGCTCAGGGCTGGTGGGGATGCTTGGTCTTCCCAGGTGGAGGTCTGAGCACAACCAGTGTGTGGTGGTATTGGGGGATGGGTAGGCAGGGACGACCACGTTTACCCCACGCCTCCCTGCCATGCAGGACAGGAGATCTGGGTCGCTGTTTGGCATGAACAAGAGAAGCACAAGTGCTCACTAAACGCTTCCAAAGCCTCCACTGCCCCCAGGAGAAAACCCAGTCTTCTTACCTTCCAAAGCCCCTCTCCAACCTGCTCCTACTCAGCCCTTCCTCCCCTTTTCCCCTCCCCACTTGCTCTGGTACACACGCCGACCCCAGCTATGCCACACACCCTGCACTGCCTCCTGTGGGCCATGCTTGCACACTCCCAGGCCTGTGCCCTGGCTGTTCCCTCTGCCTAAGACACCCTGCCCTTAGATGCCGCGTGGTGCTCCCTCGCTCCCTCAGGCCTCTGCCCAGCGCTCTTTCCCACAGAGGCCTTCCATGATCACTTGATCCCAAACAGCTCCTGCCTGTCCTCCCTTCTCCCTCCCATCCATCTGTTCCTGCTTCATCTTCCTTCTTGAGCCCATCAACACCTGCCGTTTCATCTACTTGTGGGTTTATTGACTGTCTCCAGGAACCTCATCCATTTTGTTCACTGCCATTTCGACATCATCCAGAGTAGTGCTAGGTTCATAACATGTCCTCAGTTAGTATTTGTTGACTAAAAGAATGAAGAAATCTGATTAGCTCGAAGACATCTTTTATGTCTTTGCACCAAATACCAGCCCCAGCCCAGGGGAGGCTGACCAGCCCCCTCTCACCCCTGCCCCCCCGAGCTGAGCCCGTGGCTTCCTCAGCACCCACGGGCCATATCCTGGCACCGACCACGGGGGTTACATCTGTCTGTTTTCTTGTCTGTCTCCTTGACCCATGTTCTAGTCTCTGAGGCCTCCTCAATGCAGGATCTGCATACAGTAGGTGCTCAGTAAATGAATGCTGGGTAGATGCAGGCATGTCCTGGGTCACAGACTTGTGGCATGATGGTGGGCCTCTTGGCTCAGGAAGTGGACAGGAACAGAGAGCGATCTGGCTCCAGCCCCAAATCTAGGCTGTGGGGACTTCTAGGAGCCGCTAAGGCTGACTCTGGAGGTGGCCCCAGTGAAGAGGCAGAGGTAGGGGGCAGGAAGTAGAGCCCCCCCTTTCCCACCCTCCCCACCAGCACACCTCAAGCGCACAGGGTTGGGCAGGGAGCTGGGAGGGGCCTAGCCAAGGGGCTCTGTTTCAGCACCTGTGCTCTGGCAGGTTGGACTGGCCCACCCCAAGCCCCTTCCAGCTTGGCTCTGACCTAGGGGTGAGAGTGGGTCCTGGGAGTAATGGGTGTTTGCTGAGGACCAGACACAGCTTTGGAATTTTATAAGTCTCAACTCATGTCATCCTTACAGCCCCATGAGGCAGGCACTGTTGTTATCCCACTTTACAGAAGAGGAAACTGAGGCACCAAAGGCTAAGTCACTTGCCCGAGCTCACACACAGTGGGTCTGCAGTAGAGTCAGGAATTGAACTAGCTCTAGAGTTAGACACCCAACACCATTGTCCTGCCTGGTGGCTGAGGTTTATCCACAGATACCAGCCTGGGGTTGGGGTAGGGGTGAGTGAGTGGTCTGAATCTTTGTTGAGGAGTATCCATCCCAAATGCAGGGGCTGGGGAGGGTGACTTCAAAGGCTGAGAGAGCTGGAATAAGTGCCCTTCAGCCTGCTCCTCTCTCCTGGAGCTCCAGCTCCCTGGGGGCCCAGGGTGGCATCTTTCTTGCTGCCTCTCCATCCTCCCCACCCACAAATGTTGACTCGACTGAGAATTAGCCAGCCACCTGCTCCCTGTGTGACCCTGGGCAGGGCCCCCTTCCATCTCTGGGCCCCAGAAGCCTCGTTGGTGGAGGTGGACACAAGCTCTCAAGTGCCCTTCCAGCTCTCCCAGTCTGGGATGTTGGGTCGTCTCTGTGAGCTCCAATCTCTCTGCCTTCCTCTCCAGTCTCCCGCCTGTGACTCCAGCAGCCGAACCCAATGGGAACTGCAGGGTGTAGAGTATATTGATGTCACCCTTTCAGGTCAGCCTCCCAGGCTCAGAGAGGGGTGGAGAAAGGTAGAAACTGGACCCTGAGGTGCAAGTGGGAGGGACAGCACATCCTGGTGGTAGATGTGGAAGTGAATTGAAAAGGAGGAAGGGAAGGAGTTTTCCTCTAGAATCCTCCATCAGGTGCCTTCAGTGGAGGCAGCTTAGCCAGGCTGGAAACTTCTGTCTGGTGGAGGCTTTGTGTGCCTGGGGAGAGGTCTCCATCCGGAGGGAGTGGGGACAGTTTGCTCAGGGGACCCAGAGGCTGAGTTTGGCCAACCTCTGGTCCTTGGCCTTGTCTGGACTCCAGACCCCTGGCTGAGCATTGAACAATTACAGAGACAGATTCACAGCATCCCAGGCTATGAAGCTGGAAGGATGTCAGGCTGGTCACTGATCCACTCTGGGTATCCTCTTGGCAAAGCAGGCATGGATCATCTCATGATGAAAACACAGTACCTGTATATTCTTTACTCCCCATAAGAACCCTGCATCTGCATCCCATTTCTCAGATGAGGAAACTGAGGCTCAGAGAGGTAAAGAAAGCTGCCCATAGAAACACAGCCGGTGAAGGACAGAATCCAGATGGGGCCTAGGCCTGGGTGCTCTCCATGGGTGACTCTCTTCCCTGCTTCAGCCTCCCCAGAGAGAGAGGTGGCCTGGGGAGGGGAAGTCAGTGAGCTCTGCCTCCAGTCATGGCCCTTCCCATCCCATGCCAGCTGTGCAGCCTTGGGCAAGGCACTCAACCTCTCTGAGCCTTCATTTCCTCATTTGTGGAGTAGGGCTCATGATCTCCAACCGGCAGGATGTTTTGGACATCACAGGGATGTATGTCAAATACTGGTATGAGGCTGACATGTCCTCAATATGGGGAGTTACTCTAATAAGCCAGAAATCGATGATTTTTCTAAACTTCTTGTTTTAGAACAGTTTTAGATTTCCAGAATTCTTTTGAAGATTGTTCAGAATTCCTGTATATCTCCCACCCTGTTTCCTTTATTATTAATATATCTTAGTGTGGTACATTTGTCATGATTACTGAATCAGCATGGATGTATTAGTATTACCTGAAGTCCATACTTTATTCAGATGTCCTGTTTTCAGGAAATGAGTTTTAACAGGAGTTGTAGGGGCTGAGGCCAACAGCACTCCTCAGACCTCATAGGGGCATGGGCTTTCCAGCGTTTCAGCCGGTTGGTGTGGACTGTTACCATGTAACAGACAGCTGCGTGCATCCTTTGGTTCAGCAAAGGATAGAATAGAGGGAGGGACAGTCCAGGGTGTGGCAGGCCGTCCTCAGTCCTGCAAAGGTGATTTGCAAGAAGCTTCTTGCCACATATTCCTAGTGTCTACTACTCACAAAATATCATTCCCCCATTCAGTCAAATTAAGACAATGATAATCATTGTATTATTCTCTCTCTTTTCTGGGTGTTGACTGGACTCAGCTGGTCAGTTCTTGCTCGGGTTTCTCATGCAGTTGTGGTCAGGTTACAGCTGGGGCTGGAGTCATTTTGAAGTCTTTCTCAAATTTATGTCTGAGGCTGGCATCTGCTGCACCTCAGCTCAGCCTGTTACATGCGGTCTCTCCAGGTGGCCTGGGCTTCCTAATATCATGGTGTCTGGGTTCTAAAATGGAGCATCCCAACAGGGCCAAGGGGAAGCTGTGTCGCTTTTTATGACCTAGCCTCCAAAGTCGCATAGCGTGTCTTCCACCATTGTCTCAGGCCCAACCAGGATCCAGGGAGGGAACAGAGGTCATGTCACAGTGTGAGAAGAGCGTGTGGGATGGAAACCGTGTGGCCATCTTTGGAAATACAATCTGTCACACTGCATGAGTTCTGTGGCCCTGGAAAATGTACCTAAAAGGAACTTTGACGTCCCATTTGCTTTCTCCTCTCACAGGAGATCCACGTTTACCAAATTACTTATCTTCATTGAAGACCACAGCAACTGGAGCTACAGACTGGCCTTCAGTAAGACAATCATGGCTTTGCAGAAGGGGGTAAACTGAGGTTCTAGCACCTTGCACAGGGCTGACACAGAGGAGGTATTTCATAAACCTTGGCTAGTGGGAGCTCAGGACACCTCACACATCAGCCCAATATTCCTGGGAGAGCAGCAGAAGATGTGTGTCTGTGCAGTGGGTTCCCTGGGGTTCGGAGCTCCGGGCACCAGCACAGACAGATCGAAGGCCTTCCCTGGGTCACGTAGCAGGCCACTAGGAAAAGCAGGAGCAGAATCCAGGCCTCCATTGTCTTGCTCGGGGCTTCTGCAAGAAAACTAGGCAGCCTGTGAATTTGCAGAAGAAATCTTCAGGGAGCAGAAGTTTCCGTGTTCGGGCTTCTGAGAGTCAGCTCTAACAAGAGCGTAAGAACTTTCTTCCATGGCTAAATCCCTGCTCTACCAGAGTTGGGTGGGGTGGGGACTAGAGGGCACCCCATATGCTCTTCTCACCATGTGGCATGAGGCCCTCCTCGCATCTAGGTGTGGATGGATCTATGTTCCCTTCCTCAATTCTGGGTGAGCCTGTGACGGTGACCCTTACATTCACCTGTCACTGAAGGCTGAAGTCACCCTTCCTCTCTTCACTGGCTTTGACCAGCCTCATAATTGGAGCTTCTGACCACAGTTGGGGCTTAGGGGAAGGAGAGGGACTCAAACCCCTAAAATGTCATTTCCTGAAGGGTTTTCCCTGGTGTACTAGGCTTTCAGCATATTAATGGATGCTCTGCCAAGATAAGGGGAGGATTCTGTAATGAGCAAGTCTGGGGAGTGGGTTAAAGAAAATCCAACTCGACTGCAGGATTCCTCAGAGCATTTACTAGACTTGTAACTCTCCAAAAGGGGAGTCGCATTTGCAGTGCTTTTCCTAAACTTGCTTGACTGTGGAGCCCTCCCTCCTCTTTTTGTTTTCTATGCATCTTGAGAGATTAATGTTTCCTGGAACACATTTTAGAAGATTGTGTCTAGAGCAACTTGGATGTTAACAATGGCAATTTTTAAATAGTAAAAGGAAGTAGCAACAATAGTGGCACATCATGCATGAGCCAGGGCACCATTTGAGGGACAGACACTGATGCTCTCTCGACTTCTGCAACAGAGGGAGCCTCAGGCCTTAGACACATACCCAGGGTGTATCTAGGAGTGGAGCCCTGAGACCAGAAGTGGTAGATTTAACCAATGAGAGCTGCTGCCTTGCCGCCTGTTGAGTGGCACCAAGAATCCCTGGGGCCCTGGGCCTTGAGGATGGAGAGGCAAGTGCCCCAGGCCAAAAACCCTGGTGGCTCCTCCCCTGCCTGGCCTGCAGGCTGATGTCGCCTTAATGCTGTGGTCTGGTGGCCGTGTGGCTGGGCTCCCTAGGCGGGCAGGGCCACATAATGGACGATTCAGACCCGCCCGCTGACGGCTCCATTAAATGTGGTCGATTTTTTTTTTTTTTTTGGTTCCTGGTGTTTTAAGCTGAGTATCTCTGGGCAGGCATTCAAAGCCCCGGTCCAGAGCTAATCTCAGAGGCAGGGACGGAGCAGGTCTGGTTGCATTAAATGGCTAAATCTGGCACAGGGTGGGCAGAGCTCACTCGAGGAAGGAATAGCATCACTGCGGTCTTGGACATCGGTCAGCGGGGCTGGCTGCTCTCCCTGTCCTTCAGGCTGTTGGAGAAAGTTCCTGGGCAGGGGTAGCAGGGCTGAGGAATGGTCTCAGATGGAGACATTGAATTTTGGAGCTTCATGCGTTTGCTGTGTGATCTCCAGGCAATTGCCGACCCTCTCGGTGCATTGATTTTTGTAGTAGGACTCACTTCTTTGTAGGCCTCTCTACAGGGATGGGATCTGAGAGGTTTAGGGAGCTGGACAGTCTCCGTGGTTGAAGGATACCAAGATGTTGGGGTTGGGAGGAACTTGAAGGCTTCTGAGGCCTTAGGAGACAGCCTAGGCCAGGCTGTAGGGGACAGAGCCAAAGGCTGGGGCCCAGGTGGGCGATGATCATAGAGGGCCTGAGAGGGGGGCAAGGATGGCCCAGTGATGGGGAGTTGGGGGCAGGAGAGACTCAGGCATCGCGGCCAGATCCTACTTGACATTGAGTAATGTGAGTCCACCCACTACCCTCTGGGTTTAGAATCCCAGTTTTTGGGGCTCAAGCCCCAGGAAGCTAGGCTGGAAGCTTGACTGTGCTGGTAGGTAAAAGGGAGGAGTGGGGCAAAGTCAGGACAGGGTGGGAAACACCTGTCTCTCAGCCCTGGGTTGAGGATGGGGCCACTGTAGCCCCGCTGGTGCAGGCCAGAGCCTGGAGAGGAGCTGAGCTGGCTGAGACACTGCAGGGGCCTAGCGGGTTGTCAGGGACAGGGGCTGAGAGCAAGGCCAGCCTGATGGCAGAGCGTGCCACACAAGAGCCAGGAAAGGCCCTGCAGATCAAGTCCAATCTGTTGATGGGGAAACTGAGGCTCAGAGAGAGGAGCTTGCTGCAAGTCACACCTCAGCAGGTCTGGCGCTGGAGCCGGGGCTCTACTCCCTGTCTCATCACATTCCCTGCTCCGGGGTGCTCTGGGGTGAGGCACTTGCTTGGATTCTCAACAACCCCCCAACCCCCACCTGCTCCTGGCCCCCAGCCCCGCTTACCTCAACAAGGGAGGTCTTCACCACCTAAGGTGGGGCAGGGCTGGCCGCAGGCATGGGAACAAGATGGGCCAGGAGTCACGTGATGGAATTTTGAATCCCATCTTGGCCACCGGCTTGCTGAGTGACCTTGGTGGAGCCATTTGCTCTCTCTGGGGCTCAGCGTTTGTGCGTGTAAAACGGGAGCCATTGGCCGAGCTTGCGGGCTCCTTCCAGCCGTGGGTTTGGGTTCTCTGCAGAAGCGCAGGGGCAAGCACTGGGGGGCCTCTCCAGCCAGCTTCCTGCTCCCTCCACCTTGTCTGGTTTCACCCACATGTCCTCTCAAGCTCCCTCGCCTTGGATTCACTGAATCCCTCTCACCACTGCCGTTGAACCGCAGCCCCTGAGTCATTATTAAATGCCTGTGTGTGCCACGTCGCCATTTGCCGGGTGCCTGTGATCAGGGAACCCGCGGTTCAGTTGCGGATACTAGGGAGACAGGATATATCCCCAGTACAACGAGGGGTTTGTATACTCTCCTACTGCTGCCGTAACAAAACAAGTCACCACTGGCTTACTGGCTTTGAACAGCGCAAATCTCTTATTGTCTAGGTCGGTAGGTCAGAGGCGTCACTGAACTAAAATCCAGGGACCAGCAGGGCCATATTCCCTCTGCAGGCGCTGGGGAGAATCCGTGTCCTTGCTTTCTCCAGCTTCCGGAGGCCACCCATCTTTCTTGGCTGATGACCTCATTCCTCTGTACCTAAGGCCACCAGCCTAGTGTCTCCTGTTCTCGCTGACTCTGTACACCTGCCTCCCTCATCCAGGCGGGTTCCATGTATCACAAGGAATAACCCAGGATTCTCTTTCTATCTTGGGCCTTCATCACATCCGTGAAGTCCTTTTGCCATGGAAGTAATGTATTCACAGGTTTTGGGGATCAAGACATGGGGCTCTTTGGAGGCCATTATTCTGTGTCCCGCAGCTATGCAGACAGTCCCTGCTTCCAAAACTGTCAGATGGCACAGAAGACCCACCCAGGCATTGCTTGGAACCAGTCTCAGGTTCAAAAATTCCAGTTTTTCTGGCTGTGACCCTCACAGCCAGGGCAGGCAAATCTGCCAACTGCTCTGAACCTTTTTCCCTATCTGTAAATCAGGATACCTCACAGGCTTCCAGGCACTGTGATTAGGGTGCAGACCATAGCACCCAGTCCAGAGTGGCCACCTGATAAAATGATCACATCTGCTTGTAGTTTTTTAAACAGCACATAATGTACCTTCTGGTTGTGAGTGGAGTGACGTGGGTGGGCGAGGACAGGGAGGTTTGGGCTCTACCCTGCACACCCTGCAATGCCACCCTAGGTGCGGGAAGGGTTCGTGATGCTGAAATGCACTGGGCTCTCGGGACCAGGCTTGGCTCCTCCTGTCTCAACCCAATTATTTCATTTGTGCCACCAACATTTGCTGAGCTCCTACTGAGAGAGCGGTACCGTGGCGAACAGGACAGATACATGCACTCCTAAGAAGCTTGTGTTCTCGTGTGTGAGTGTAACACATAATACGTAATAAAGCTGTTACAGAAACAAGCGAATTCCAGCTTGATTAGTGTTAGAAAGGGCATAAACAGAGTAATATGGGAAAGAATAATGGGATGGTCAAGGAAGCCTCTCTTCTGTGACATTTAAGCTGAACTCTAAACTATGGGAAAAGGCAGGCCTGAGGAGAGTTGGGTTAAAGCATTGACCTGGGCCTGGGGAGCAGCCTGTGCAAAGGCCCTGTGGTGGGAATGAGTTTGCATATTTGGCAGGCTGCTGGAGCAAGTGGGAAGCAGGAGAGGAACTGAGAATGAGGAGTGCATGAGGCAGGGCCAGGCCTGGCAGGAGCTGGGGTTTTATCCTAAGTGTGAGGAAAAGTGGAGGTTTGAAGCAGGGGACATGATGATTTCGTTTGTCCTCAACTATTTGCTTCTCTTTCCTGTGGGAGGATCCTGCTTTCTTACCTCATTGACATCAGGTTTAGTCACATGACTTGCTGGGGCCAATGAAGTGTGAGTAGAAGTGCCATGTGCTACTTTTAGGCAGAAGCTTTAGGGCATTGTATGATTTTGCAACATCTCGTTCCCCTCCTCCAAAACAACTTGTAGTGTTCTCGAAGGAGGCTCCATCCACCCTGGTTTCAGAGTGAGGATGACATGGATCAGAGCTGCACCTGACCAGCAACGGACAGAAAGAAATCTTTGTTCCTTCAAGCCAGCCACTGAGTCAGCAAGCCCAGCCTGGCCTGACTCATACAGGGGCTAAAAGTGAAACTGGAAAGACCGGCGAGAAGACAGTCTCTCTGGTCGAGGTGAGAGTTAAAGTGGCCTATGACCGAAGAGGTGGAGGAGTGAGGACCTTCCACCCATTATTAAGTCTTTGTGAAGAGTGTTCACTTGCCAGGGAGGAAACGGCTGAGTGTTCTTCTCTCTGCCTGTGAGTCCACAGGAACAACAGAGCCTATTTCCTGGGATTCATAGGCCTTGCCCTTGGCCTTGGCCTTCTGGCTCCTCTGGGCTCTCTCTGCCACCCAGAGATGCAGGCTGCTTGACTCCACTCCCAAAGGGCCTGCCCTGCTTAAAGAGAAAGATATCTCCCTCTGATATGAAGGCCAGCTTGTATGTGACATTAGGACTTAAGTTACTTTTTCTTTTCTTTTTTTTTTTTTTTTGGCTTGATGCCCAAGAGCCTAGATAGAGCCACCACATTTTGGTGACCTTTGTATCCTGGAGGGGCAGGTTGGGACTTCAGGAAGAAATGCTCCATTGAGAAAGTCAGGGGAGAGGGTAGCACAGAACATGGTGGAGGAAGGGTCTCTGTGCCTTTTGCATTAGCCAGGGAACCCCTGAATGTCTCTAAAAAGTCACCTGCTGGGCCAGGCGTGGTGGCTCATGCCTGTAATCCCAGCACTTTGGGAGGCCGAGACGGGCAGATCATGAGGTCAGGAGATCGAGACCATCGTGGCCAACATAGTGAAACCTTGTCTCTACTAAAAATACAAAAAATAAGCCGGGCGTGGTGACGCACCTGTAGTCCCAGCTACTTGGGAGGCTGAGGCAGGAGAATCACTTGAACCCGGGAGGTGGTTTCCTACAACCACAGAATCTTTGCAAATGCTCTGTTTTAAATTCAGATCTCAGGTCTATCATCATTTCATCAAGGAAGCATTACTAATCCTATGACAAAGTCAAAGGACACTCATTAGATGCCCTTATGTCACTTATGACTGTGCAGTGGGTGAAAACCTCAAACAGGTGTATAATATGTGCAATATATTCCATTGGTCTATTTTTCTTTCCTTACATTAATACCTTAACACCACACTGCCTTGATTACTTTATAATAAGTCTTGATTTATTCTGGGTTAAGTTCTTTAACTTTGCTCTTCTTCAAGATCATCCTGTCTATTCTTGAACCTTGCATTTTTTATAAAAACTTTTAAAATTAACTTGTCTATTTCCAACAACAAAAAAAGCCTGCTGAGATTTGGATTTAGATTGCAGACTAATTTATGGAGAATAGATGGTTTTTAAAACATTGAGTCTCCTAATCCATGAATATGGTATATTCTTCCATTGATGTAGGTCCTTTCTTTGAATACTGTTTTATAGTTTTCTGTTTATAGGTCTTATAAATCTCCTTTGAAATTTATTTTGAATACTTTTGGTTCTGTTATAAATTATATATTTTTACATTTTATGTTCTAATTATTGTTATGGATATATAGAAATACAATTGTTTGCTAAATCTTCCAATTAATTTTAATTACTTATAAATTACCTCAGAATTTTTTTTTTTTTTTTTTTTGAGACAGAGTTTCACTCTTGTTGCCCAGGCTAGAGTGCAATGTTGCGATCTCAGCTCACCGCAACCTCCGCCTCCCTGGTTCAAGCGATTGTCCTGCCTCAGCCTCCTGAGTAGCTGGCGTTACAGACATGCACCACCACACCTGGCTAATTTTGTATTTTTAGTAGAGACAGGGTTTCTCCATGTTGGTCAGGCTGGTCTCAAACTCCTGAACTCAAGGAATCCACCAACCTCAGCCTCCCAAAATGCATTACAGGCGTTAGCCACTGTGCCTGGCCTACTTTAGAATTTTTATGGACACAACCACAATGTCTCCTTCTTCCTTTATAATCCTTAGATCTTTTTATTTCTTTTTCTTTTTTAATTTAAAAAAATTGTTAATTTTTTTTTTTTTTTAAAGAGATAGAGGTCTTACTATGTTGCGAAGATTAGTCTTGAACTCCTTGGCTCAAGTGATTCTCCTGTCCCAGCCTCCCAAGTAGTTGGGATTACAGGCACAAGCCACCATAACCAGCCTATTTATTTTACTTATCTTAGTGTTGTGACTAGAATTTTCAGTATAATGTTGAATAGAAGTGATAGCAGGCACGACTGCCTCATTAGAAATCTCAGGGGAAGATTCTCAGTATTTTACCCTTTAGGTATAATGTATGCTGGGGTTTCATGTAGATCAGTTTCATCAGGTTAAGAAAATTTCCTTCTTTTTTACATTTTTAAAAGTTTAAAAATCATGAATGGGTGTTGAGTCATCAGATGATTTTTAAAAAACTACTGAGATGATTGTATGATTTTATCTTTTATTTTTCTTATTCTAGTAATATGATCAATTACAATAATTGATCTTAAAATGTTAAACCAAACCTCTCATTATTGGGGGAAATATCCAGTATAGTTGTGACTATAACAATCTTTGTACATATGAATTTTTTCAGTTCATCTAAATTATCAAATTTATTATTGTAAAACTTTGCACAATAACTTATTAATTTTAAAATATTTTATTTATTTATTTATTATTATTTTTTATTTATTTGAGACAGAGTCTTGCTCTGTCGCCCAGGCTAGAGTGCAGTGGCACAATCTTGACTCACTGCAACCTCTGCCTCCTGGGTTCAAGCAATTCTCATGCCTCAGCCTCCCAAGTAGCTGGGATTACAAGCGCGCACCACCACATCCTGCTAATTTTTGTATTTTCAATAGAGATGGGGTATCACCATGTTGGCCAGACTGGTCTCGAACTCCTGACCTCAAGTGATCCTGCCTCAGCCTCCCAAAGTGCTGGGATTACAGGTGTGAGCCACCATGCTGGCCTAAAATATTTTTAATATCTGTAAGCTCTGTAGTGATGTCTCCTTCTTTTCACTTCATATTTTGGTTATTTGTGCCTTCCACACAAAACCAGCTTTGGGAACCTTGATGAAGCTATCCATGGTCCTACCAGCCCACAAACCATCCACCATTTACACTCTGGGATTTTACTGCTTCCCTGGATTCTCCCTGGGAATGAGAATTCTAGATTTTTTTCAGATCCCACGAAACTATCTGCATTCTATTGTCCTCCCCAGTACTTGGCCTGGGGGAAATATAACATAGGGTCCACCTTTCTAGGGAGCTACAATCTCTACACCACTCCACTGCTTCTGACTCCCCGCAAGCCTTGTATGCCCACTGCACACATCTCTACTTACATCAGTCCAGGGATCAGTACATAATCTGAGGGATAGGGGAGTTTGCTCTCACTCTTTATACAATCGCCAACATTCCTCCATGACCTGAGGTTTTGATTACCTTTTCTGAAATTCAAAACCAGGATGAAATTCCTATTTTCTCTCTTGGCTGTCTCATTGCTTCCTTGAACTGAGTCAGGTCAGAGCACAGAGAAATGGGGTGAGTGGGTAGAGATGAGGCTTGGGAAGTAGGCAGGTGGGCTTCAGTACATCATTTAACCCCTCAGAGCCTCAATTTCCCCAGTTATAAAATGAAGGTAAAGGACCTTATACTGTCTTTCTCACAGTGTAATGACAGAGGAAATAAATGCTCAAAAGCAAGGACACTTAAATAATGTTTATTTTATTATAAACTATACAAACCACTCAAAAGGATGTGTAAATATACATGTACAGTTTAAGCTATAATGGTACATAATTAATGTAAGACATCTCTATAATAATAATAATAATGATAAAACAGACACCTGTGCTCACATCACTCAGTTTAAGAAATCACTGTACTTTAGAGGCTCCATGTGTGTCTCGATCCCTTATTATGTTTCTCCCGAGAGATGGCCAGCATATTCAATTTTGTATTAATCATCTCTTTTTTCTGCTTACAGTTTTACTTTTTAAAAAGCCCGTAGCAATATGCTTTTCAAGTTTTGCCTATTTTTGAGCTTTATATAACTCAATTTCACTCTATGTGTTTTATGTGATTTGCTTCTTTCATTTGACATTGTGTATAGTTATAATACATTCGTTTTCACTGCTGTATAATATTCTGTTGTAGGAATATAACAGGATGGAGTATCATCCTGTTGATGGACCTTTGAATTGTTTCTAGTTGAATCACTTCAAAAAATGCTACAATACATATTCTTGTATGTGTCTCCACACCACAGCTGTAGCCTAATGCAGACTAAAGATTTTCTTTAGGAGTGAAATTGCTGAGTCTTAGGGTGCATATTTAACTAAAAAATATTATTTACTAGGTGCATTAGTTTCCTATTCCTGCTCTAATAAATTACTACAAACTTAGTGGTTTTTAAAGAACACACTTATTATCTTACAGTTTCAGAGACAGAAGTCCAAATTAGATCTCACTGGGCCAATCCAGGAGTCAGCAGGGCTGAGTTCCTCTGGAGGCTCTAGAGCAGAAAGTTTCTCAGCCCTTTTAAATGTCTAGAGGCTGCCTGCATGCCTTGGCTTATGACCCCTTTCTCCATCTTCAAAGCTATCAGTGTAGCATCTTCAAATCTCTCTCTGACTCTTCTTTCTCCCTCTTCCCCTTACAAAACCCTCATGAATACATGAGGCCCACCAGATAATCCAATCTCCCCATCTCAAGGTCAACTGTTAAGCCACCTTAATTTCATGTGCAACATTGATTCCCTTTGGCCATGTAACCTAAGGTAGTCATAGGTTCTGGGGATTCGAATATGCACACCTTTGGGGGTGGGGTGGAGTTTCATTTTGCCTACTATACCAGGCAATGCAAAATTTTTTCCTAAAGCTGTTGAGCCTTTTTATGCTTCTGCCAGGGGAGGCCCAGGACTTTGCCCCTGCAAAAACAGCTTTTCAAATTTTAAATTTACTTATACTTTTAATTATTATTATATAATTATTAATTATTATTATTATTATTATTATTATTATTATTGAGACAGCACATGGCTCTGTTGACCAGGCTGAAGTGCAGTGGCACAATCTTGGCTCACTGCAACCTCCACCTCCTGGATTCAAGCGATTCTCCTTCTTCAGCCTCCTGAGTGACAGGGACTATAGGCATGCATCACCATGTCCTAATTTTTGTATTTTCAGTAGAGACGGGGTTTCTCCATATTGGCCAGTCTGGTCTTGAACTCCCGACCTCAGGTGATCCACCCGCCTTGGCTTCCCAAAGTGCTGGGATTACAGGCGTGAGCCACCACGCCCGGCCTAATATTTTTTATTATAATGTCTTTATTTTGAAATAGTATGATTCACACAAAGTTGCAGAAATAGTACAGAAATGTCCCCTTCACCCAGCTTTTACATGCACTTTATTTTTTGGAGAGTGTAGTTTTATGATATTTTATCACATGCACGCTAGAGTAACCATCACCACAGTCAGGATAAAGACCCTTCAAACCCTAATCATGGTACAAATCTTAGTGATTGTCATGACAAGGCCAGCCCCTGAGGCCTCGTGTGTGTAAGAGGAATGGCTCAGAGCCAGAGGATGTTCTGGGGTGAGACCGCAGGGGAGGTAAAGAGAGGGTCAAAGCATCTGAGGTGTTGACCCACTGGGAGGTTAGCCTGCCTCCAGGGGTCCTGGTGAAGGTCACCTTGACCAAGTCCTTCTCTATGCACCTGAGCACGCAGGCAGCAAGGAGACGCAACGCCTTTAACTCTTCCAGATTAATCCTCCTAAGTTGCAACAATATTGATATGCTATTATTTTCCATCTTTATTCATCCCCCGGCGAAGAAAGAACGACTCCCCCCAGGCCATTCATAATTGAAAAATGCTTTTAAGGCCTTTATGAGTTGAATACTAAATTTCGCGAGGTGCCTGCTTTATTGGGCCTCCAGTCACCGATGATACATTTGCTCCCTAATGTTCTTTAAGGAAAGGAGCTTGAGCGGTATGATGGATGTGTCCGATTGGAATCAATGCTCATTAGTGACTCCAGTGGCCAGGTGGGCCTGGGCTGCTTGCTGGGTAAGGGACGGGCTCTCAGCAAGAGACAAGGGCGAGGCATGATGGCCGCCATTGGCCTTGGACTAGAGCTTTGCTTCCTTCCTTCCTTCCTTCCTTCCTTCCTTCCTTCCTTCCTTCCTTCCTTCCTTCCTTCCCTCCTTCCTTCCTCAATAGATTCTTACTCTGCCAACTGTGCTCCAGGCCTAATGCTGGATATAGGCCTGGATCAGGCCCAGACACTGTCCTCAAGAAGCTCCCAGGACACACATGCAAACATATAAAGACTATTTAGAGTGCTCTGTGTTTGACACTGAGTGTGCTTGGGGCCTGGGAGGCATGAAGAAGAGAGAGGTGAATTTTACCTGGGGGCTAGAGGTCAGAAAACACTTCCTATCAGAGGTGACAGTGGTGTGCAATCAATATGTGTGGTGTGAACGAAGGGACCCGCCAGTGGAGGAGGAGAGAGTCACGCGGGCACAGGCAGGGAGGTGTGACCCGGCCCGGGACTAGGTGAGCCATCAGCTGACTTCTTAGATAAGTCACCCAGGTGGCCAGAGCTGCAGCCCTGCCAATCCAACTCATAGAATCCCTTACCGGACAAACAACAGAATAAGAGGGGCCCTCGGAAAATACCTGACCCCACCCCTCATGATTCTGATGGGCAACCGAGGCCCAAAGAGGGGACAGGACTTGTTCAAGGTCTCATAGTGGGGTGCTGGAGAGAACCAGGACCCGGGGAAGGGTCTCTGGCTGGATCACCTCAAGACTAAAGCTCTGCTTTGGTGCTGACCTTGGAAGTCTTAGTTTGTCATTGCATGAGAATGTGGGCTCGAGACTTGAAACTTCAAGTTCCCTCAACTTCCAAATGCTATGAAGACCAGAGAGAGAAAGGTCTGATATGAGGTCACCACAGCGAGTTAGTGACATAGGTGGTGGTTGCGGTGGTACAAATAAATTTAAGCCGAGTAAAAATAAGTGGAGAGAGGAGGCCAGCGTTCACTGTGCGCCTGGGGCAGTCTGCTCCTTACCTGCGTGCTCCGTTGAATCTCTAGCTAGCATTGGTGGTGCACAGCGTAGCTCCGGTTTTGCAAATGAGGAAACTGAGGATAGAGGCAGGATGACTTGCCCGAGGTCATACAACTGGAATCAGGATTTTAACCCGGTTTTTAAAAAATTATTATTATTATTATTATTATTATTATTATTATTATTTTGAGACGGAGTCTCGCTCTGTCGTCCAGGCTGGAGTGCAGTGGTGCGATCTTGGCTCACTGCAAGCTCCGCCTCTGGGTTCACGCCATTCTTCTGCCTCAGCCTCCCAAGTAGCTGGGACTACAGGCGCCCGCCACCATACCTGGCTAATTTTTTTTTTGTATTTTTAGTAGAGATGGGGTTTCACCGTGTTAACCAGGATGGTCTTGATCTCCTGACCTCATGATCCACCCGCCTCGGCCTCCCAAAGTCCTGGGATTACAGGCGTGAGCCACTGCGCCCAGCAAAAAATTATTTTTTACTATTATTTTTTAAAAGTCAGGCCCTCTCTCTGTTGCCCAGGCTGGAGTGCAGTGGCATGATTTTGGCTCACTGCAGCCTCAACCTCCTGGTCTCAAGCAGTCCTCCCACTTCAGCCTCCCAAGTAGTTGGGACTACATGTGTGCACCACCATGCCAAGCTAATTTTTTAAAAAATGTTTATTTTTTATAGAGATGAGATTTTGCCCTGTTGCACAGGCTGCTCAAACTCCTGGCCTTAAGCAGCATTCCTGCCTTGGCCTCCCAAAGTGCTGGGATTACAGGTGTGAGCCACTGCACCTGGCCTGAACCCAGTTTTTTGAAAATGTCAAAGCCCCTGTGCTTTCTCCTGTCCTGGGCTGTCCCCTTATGTGTCTCAAAGAGAAGCTGAGGCTCAGACACGGGAGAGCTGCCCCCTCTAGAGTTCCTAAAGGGCCTCAGTCCAGGGTCTCTGACCATCCTCCATGAGGCATTAAAACCTGTCCGATAGTAAAGTGACCAGATAGACCTGGTCCTTTGCCCTCCCCTGAGGAGGCTGAAGCTCAGTCTCCACCCAAAGCTCTGGGGTTGGGGGAGGGTGCCGCAGGGAGACAGCTGCCAGGATGGGCAGAGGGGCAGGGCCAGTGCCCAAGCTCTGCCTCTCCAGGGGCCTCCCTGGGCAGGCCTCTCTCCTCACGGCCTGCTCAGGATCCAGGAGGTCTTGGTCTAGCACAGACCTGGCATGCAGGTGCTAGGGGGGCAGTCAGGCCCCTGACCCCTGCAGCTGGCTGTGAGCCTCACACCTGAGCTGTGGGCTTGGGATCTAGTCTCTTTTCCCCGAGGGGCACCACCCCAGTGGTCCATGTGGGCCATGTGTCTGCAGTCACTTGCCCCTCCTTAGGCCCAGGGAGCCAGCCACAAGTTGAACAGGCCCCTGGCAGTCATAGAGTCCAGCTGGTCTCATTCACAGGCTGCCTTAACTCAGCAAACCTGAGGCCTGGGGGCCTCATCCAGCACACCTTCTCAATGCGTCCAGCCGCTATATCAAGGCCCCTCCAGCATGGACCCGGACATGGCCAGGCCAGCCGCCCAGAAGGAGCAGTGGTTTCTTGGGGTCCCCCAACCCAAGAGACAGGCAGCCTGGTCTCCTTCCTTCCTTGATCCATCTCTGCCCCTCCAAGATACTCTTTCTCTTCCTCAAGATGCTGCAATTCTCACTTTGGGGTCTTTCCCCAAATCTTTGAGTGGCCCTCGGCTTATAGCTCAAACATCACATCCCTAGCTAGGATCTCCGGGCTAAAGCAGTGTCCCTTGCCCCGGTCACTTTCTGCCACATCACCCTGTGTTGTTCTCTTTAAGGCATCGTGTCTCTGAAATCACTTTGTTGATGTGTGTGTTGATGTGTGTGTTTACCTGTGTGTTATCCATCTCCCCCGCAGGGAAGTTGTATTTAGCACGGGTTAAATGAGTGAAGGAAGAAAGAGTGAACGAGTGAGTGGATCATGGCCTGACTCTTGCTCAGAGCTTAGAAGGGACACTCTGACTCAGTGGGCTTAAATCCCTGCCCTGCCACTAACTAGCTGAGCAAATAGTAAAGAAGCGACCTCACGTCTCTGGGCCTCTGTTTTCCCTTCTGCAAAGTGGGACCAGTGACAGCTTCCTCCCAAGGAATGGGAGAGTGAACACAGAGGTCAGGTGAGGGTCTCAGGACGCAGTGAGAGCTCACTGCCAGGGGCGATGAATTGCTGGGCAAAGAACATTTCCTCAGGGTGTGTGGGGCTGGGGTCGGGGCAGGCTGAGTGTAGTGAGTGAATTCGGGAGCAGCGGGAATCTTGGATTCTGGTCCCAGCAGCTCCTCGCTGGCCATGTGACTTTGGTCTAATGACTGTTCCAGGCCTCAGTTTCTCCATCAGAGTCATGGGAAGACTCATTTTTCATGAAGACACACAAGAGAAGGTTTGGGAGCACACATGAGACATGTATCTGTGGGGCAGAGGGAGAAGGAGCACACACTTGGGTGTCTGATGGGCCTGGGCTCGTGCCTTGGCTTGGAGAACCACCAGCTGTGTGGCCTTAACTACAGTGAAGGTGGGCCCCATTGGGAGTGGGACCTGCCTTGAGGGTGCCAGCTCCAGGCCTGCCCTTGGGTGCTCTCAGGAGGCGCTAAGTAGAGACAGATGGTAAAGGAACAATGTTGGCCCAGCAGGGAGAGTACACTCACACAGGAGGCCCAGGGACTGTGAGAACCAGCCCTAACCCTGTGTGTCCCTAACCCAGATGCTGGGTCAAGGAAGCCAAGACCCAAAGGGCGAGGAGGAGCTGGCCAGTGATAGAGTGAGGAATGGGGAAGGGGAGTGCCAGGCAGGAGAAACAGCTGTGCAAAGGCCTGGAGGTGAGCAAGAGCTTGTTCTCCATAGGCCCCATCTGATAGGTCTCCACTCCCTCCCAGGAGACTCCTGTTGTGGAACACCCCAGCCTAAAGTGGAAGCTGTGGATCTCTGAACTCAGGCAATTGGCCATCAGTATTTGCCTCAGTCTGCTCAGTCTGCTCAGTCTGCTCTGGTTGCTGTAAAAAAAAAACACCACAGATGGGATGCTTAAACAACACATAGTTACTTCTCACAGCTCTAGAGTCTGAGAAGTTCAAGATTAAGGTGCTGGCCAATTTGGTTCCCTTCCCGGTGAGGGCTCCCTTCCTGTCTTGCAGATGGCCACCTTCTCGCTGTGTCTGCATGTGGTGGAGAAAGAGTGATTTCTCCCTCTTCCTCTTCTCATAAGGGCACTAATCCCATCAGGAGGGGCCAGCCTCAAGACTGCATTTAACCCTAATTACCTCCCAAAGCTCCCATTCCAAGTATCATTATGTTGTGGGGGTTGGACTCCAACCAATGAATGTTTGCAGGGACACAATTCAGTCCATAGCTGCATTTGTTGGAGGCCTGAGGGCCAAGTAGGAGTACATGGGATCTGGAAGGACCCTCAGTGGTTTTATTCTAGAGGGTCAGCGTCATGAGGGCAGGTGCTGTGTCTGTCTGGGGCCCAAAACACAGTGTGGCACATGACAGGTGCTTGGGACATACTTGTTAAATGGAAGGAGGAATCCAGCACCCTCCTATTAGATGGAGAAACTGAGGCTGAGCTAGCTAGGGCAAAGGGCATGTCCAGCATCATACTGAAGGCTGACGGTCACACTGGGAAAAGGGCTGCCCCTCAGACCAGCTCAGCTCCACTTACATCCTTTTATTTGACAATTATTTATTAATACCTACTGTATCCCAGGTAGGATTTCAGTGCAGGGGGTACAGCAGTGAGCAAAACCGACAGCCTACTCTATGGGGGAGAGGTGGGCAATAAACAAGATTAAGAATTAAAATAGATAGGATATCAGGTGCTGATAGATGCCGTGGAGAAAAGGAGTAGATCCAGAGGGGAGAGACAATGAAGAGAGGGCTGGGGTCCTTAAAACAGACACGTCAGGGAAGGCATCTCTGGGAAGGTGACATTTGAGCAAGGCCTAAAGAAGAATGGTGGTTTAAAACTATGCCCCCAAATTCCTTGATATTCTTCCCTTCAAGAGACGAGTTTAGGCCAGGCACTGTGGCTCATGCCTGTAATTCCAGCACTTTGGGAGGCCGAGGTGGGTGGATCACCTGAGGTCAAGAGTTCAAGACCAGCCTGGCCAATATGGCGAAACCCTGTCTCTACTAAAAATACAAAAAATTACCTGGATGTGGTGGCAGATGCCTGTAGTCCCAGCTACTTGGGAGGCTGAAGCAGGAGAATCGCTTGAACCCAGGAGGTGGAGGTTGCAGTGAACAGAGATTGTGCCACTGCACTCTAGCCTGGGTGACAGAGCAAGACTTCATCTCATTTAAAAAAAAAAAAAAGAGAGACGAGCTCAATTTTCTTCCGTTGGAGTGTGGACTGAACTTGGAGACTCACTTCAAACTAGTAGAATGTGCCACAAACCATGGCCTATGACTTCCGAGGGTAGGTCATGAAATACGTTGCAGTTTCTGGTTTGCTCTTTCTCTTGGATGACCTGCTCTGGGCCAAACCAGCTGCCATGCCATGGAGAGGCCCACCTAGAGAGGAACTAACCCCTTCTTCCAGCAGCCAGGGAGGAACCGAGGCTTCCTGCCAGCAGCCTTATGAATACACCATCTGGGAGGAGGAACCTTCCGCCCCAGTCAAGCTTTCAGATGGCTGCAGCCGCTGCCAACATTCCCACAGCAGTGTCATCTGAGGGCCTGAGCCGGAATCAGCCACTCCTGGCTTTCTGGCCCACAGAGACGATGTGATAATAAATGCTTGTTGCTTTAAGCTACTAAATTTTGGGATAACTTGTTATGCAGCAGTAGACAAATACAGAAAGTGAAGAGTCAACCGTAGGGAAATGGGGGGTGACAGTGACCAGCAGAGGGAGTAGCAGGAGCAAAGGCCCTGAGCCTCCATGTAGGGAAGGTGGAGACAGCACCTGTGGCCCAGCCCCCATCTGGTTGGGCCTCAGTGTCTTCGTTTGCCACCAGTGCTCTCTTGACCCCTTGAGGGATGTTATTGGATGAGAAATTTGGTGACAGACCCAGGAAGGCTCAGAGAAGTTAGCGACTTGCTCAGCCACACGGCCAGTTGTGGTGAACCTGAGATGCGGGCTCACTCCAAGCAGGCATCTTCCGTGTTATGGCCACTGACACTGATTTCTGACCCCTTCCCCCACCTCCTGGATCAGACTTCCCAGGGGAGGGGCCTGGAATCCCCACTTTTATCACTTCCTGGGTGATTTGGATCCATGTTCCTGATGGCGAGTGCCTGCCCTGCAGACCTCGGTTTCCTTGGGTTCTCTGCAACTCCTGATCTCCTTCACCCCTCCCAGCCAAGACAATCTCATCCTTCAGAACCTACCCCAGCATTACCTCCTCTAGGGAGCCTTCCCCCTACCCTTCCCTGATCCCCAGGGTCAGAACTCCCAGCCACAGGTGGGTCCTAAGCCCTGCTCTGGCCTCTCTTCCACAGAGGTATTGATGATTGTCCATGTCATTGCTCTAAAACACTGGCTCGCCATTATTCATTTAGATGTCTGAGTCCCTGAGGCTGGAGAACATGTATGCCGTACCCCGCATAAGCCCAAAAGCCAGCGTAGGGCCTGGAGCCTCGTAGACTCTGAGGACAGTATTCTGGATGGGAGAAAAATCAAAGGATGGAAAAAAACTGGAAGAAAGGAAGAAAAAGATGGGAGGAAGATGGAGAGAAGATGAAGGAGGGATAAGAGGAGAGATAGGAAAATTGGGAGGAGGGATGAGAGGAAGAATGGGGGAAGGGTTGAGAGGCGGGATAGGAGGAGGGACAGGAAGAACCAGGAGGAGGGTGGGAGGAGGAATAGGGAGAGTCCAAAAGAAGGTTTAGAGGAGGGATGACAAGGGGCTGGAGAGTGAGAGGGTGGATAGGAGGAAGGTTGGGAGGAGAGGGACGGGGAAATGAATGAATGAATGTGTATCCGAGTGGGTAAACACAGTCTCTCCAACCACCGTGGCTCCCGTCTACCCAGACAGGAGTTGCAACTTGCCATAACTCCAGGCGGGCTTGGCTAAGTTAACCAGGCCTCTGTTTTACTAACGCCCTCTTTTGCAGCAGAGGCAATTAGAGCTAACTGGCTATCAGCTTCTCCCCAGGCAGCCCCACCTGCCCTGTCCTGTCCCATTAACTTCCAATTCAACAGCCATCCCCGACCTGCAATGTATAATGAAAGACATTCAAAATATATCCAAATGGCATGAGTATTGATTTATTAATGCTGGGGAATGTTGCTCTAATTGAATTGAGATCCAGGAAGTAAGTTAATGTAGCTGACGGTGCTACAGGAATTGAATTACCCCAGGGCCCGGAATTATTACCTTTTCACTCTCTTTGTTGTCAGTGGGATAAATAACAAATCAATTGACAATTCACCCCGGTGGCAAGAAAAAAAGGCCCACGGAGCCCTGGGCACAGGGCTGGGGAACAGGCATGGGTGTGGGGTGAGGAGCTTCCTGGAGGAGGTGGAGCGGGAGGGGGAGAAGAGGAGGGTTTGCCCCTAAGCTTAGAACCCTCCCTGGACTCCCTCCTCTTGTCAGCTTCTCTACTCTAGTAGCCAGACTTCCATAACCCACAAGCTTCCCGGGCTAGAATGGCCATTTCTGCCCACTGAGGGCATCCCTCATTGCCTCTCTGGGGTCCAGAGAGTGGGATGAAGTTGCCCCAAGTCACCCAGAGAGTCTCCCGTAATTCTCGCCACATCCCTGGCCTGGCCTCTGTTTGCTCATCCTCAGGTGTCTGCACCTGGTCCCTCTCCTTCTCCCTCCCGCCCTGGGCTTTCCATCCCTAAGGGTCCTCTGTGGCTGGAGGCCTCCACTGGGCAAGGGTTTCTGTCCCTCTGTGGAAGACCCGATGTTCCGTTCACCTTGCCGCGGAGAGATTCGGTGCAAGAATTCTGGAAATGACTGAGAGGAAGAAAGATTCTGGTTTGCTCTATTGTAAGGAAGAACCCCAGGAGTGAGGCCAAGAGGTTACAGCTTCAACTAGCATCTTCCTTAAAATCCCCGGCACCCCTCTTCCCCATTGTATCTTCCAGCTTTCTCTCTGCCTCACCTCCAGTGCCACACCTTGTGGGGGCGTGGCAGTCTCTTCAAAATAGAGGCTTGTGGACAAAGGCATGTCTGGTTTGCAAACCCAGGAATGCTCGTTGCTAGTTTTGCAAGCTTATTGAATTCTCACCTCGGAGCCTCAGTTTGCCCACCCATCAAATAAGAGCAACCCCCCCTTGAACCTCACACACTGGTGGCTCAGAAGTGCTGCAGAAAACAGCCAGCTGTCAACGACGGCGGGGCTGGCGAGTGGCTGCCAGGGACCACATGCTCCTCCTGCCAGACGCCTCCAGCCCTCGGCTGTCCAAATGGGTGTCTGCAGCCCGGCTGGCCGTGTTCTGGTCAAGGAAGAGAAAGGCTGAGTTAATTAAATCAACAGCTAACAGTGCAGGTTACCCACAAAAGTGAACTTTAGTGCCCCTAAAACCACTGACCAAAGGAGGGCTGGGAAAAAAAAAAAGAAACCACAGTTGGAGTAAAATGGAAAAAGAAATCATCAGCTCTCCATCACTTCAGCTGGCCACAGGTATCAGCATATTAATTGGTCTTTGACTCGATTTGGCTGTGGGAGTCAGGGCAGGCTGTGGCTTCTGGGAGCCCGACAGCGCCATGGGGCCAGCGCAGGGCAGGCTGGGAGCTCACTGGCCGCAGGGGAGGGGAGAGGGGCGGGAGCCTGGGGCCCAGAAGGACGCACTTGTGAGCAGGGGAGTGGGCGGGCGTGAGTGTGGAAGTGGGTGTGGGTGCCCTGCGGGTGTGAGGTGTGGGAGGCACATGTGACTGTGGTGAGCAGGCCGTGCCACACGCAGCGTCACTTGAAAAGAGCCCAAACTGTGCTGGGCGCAGAAAAGCTCTCCAGGCACGCTGGCTGTTGTTCTCATCTGGTTCTCACAACAGCTCCAGCAAGAAGGCAATTCTGTGAAGGAGGCGTGCAGGCTCGCAGACAGGGCTTGCCAGGTCTCTCCGGAGAGCTCCCGCAGCAGCTGCAGCAGTCACGACACAGATCATGATATGGTTAGTTCATATTTAGGAAGTGACCGGTGGGACTTGAGCCCAGTGCCAGGCACAGAGGAGGCACTGGAAGCATTTGGGTTGAATTTGCTCAGACTCTCAATGTGTGCTCTGGACAGGCACCGGTGCCCGGCCCAGGCCCTGCGCGCTTTTCCGGTGGCTTCTCAGGAGTCGGCCTGCAGCAGCCAGCGGTGGGTATCCACACCACGGCGGAGAGATCAGAGTTGCACTGTGGGGAGTGGCTTTTTTTCGGCTGCAGCTGCTGCTTGGTGTTCTCTTCAGCTCATGGCCCATGGGCACAGAGACTGTATCCTGCCCTTCCACCTGCTGCCCACCCATTACATGTGCCCATGGAACATAAGAAGAGCAAGTCACCTATCCAAGGGGCATCCCCACTGCTGGGAACAGGGTCAGTGGAACCCATGAGTGGTGTGGAGAGGCAGCAAGCGCCCAGCAGACTCTCAGGAGCACCTGGATGCACTTTGAATTTGGGGGAGTCAGGAGGATGCAGTCTCTTTGCAGAGGTGCCCCCTGTGCCTGGACAGAGGCCTTTACCAAGGAAGGTCTGCTCAACTCCCCAGCCCTCTTTATTGATCCTGGGACACTGTGGGCAAGAAGGGCTCTTAGATCACTTGTCTGGCCCTTCAGTTCATGAAGGAAGTGATGAAGCACATAGAGGGGAAGGGACTTGCTTGAGGTCACACAGCAAGTCAGAACGCAGGGCTCCATGTTTCCAGCGCCAGGCCTCTCAGACTTCCATGCTTCCAGGGGCCGTGTCGGTGTCATTAAAATCATAGTGCAAGTGACAAAGTGGCAACTGACATTGGCTTTAGTGTCAGGAAGGCAAGAGGGTGTGCCGGAGACTGTGGCAGACTGGACAGTCCATGTCTGATCCCAGGGAGAGGGGCTGCCACCCGCAGGCAGGTGGGCTTTCTTCTGCCAGAGCTTCTGCTACTGCCAGCAACGTTGAAAATCTGGATTTTCATGTGATGTGAAGGTTTACAATTGTTAAATGTTGACAAAGCTAAAAAAACCTCAAAAGCATGGTGACGGTGCAAAGCAAAATGACTTGTTTGCCACCTGTGGGCTGCAAGTTTGCCACCTTGGGGCTGTCTTTCTGTGGGGCTTGGTGGGTGGAGTTGTGGGAGGAGGTGAAAGGCCTAGATGCTGCCAAAAGGATCTGAGCTTTGAGACACTGGTGTCTGATTATATTCATTCATTCATTCACCCTCTTGGTCTGGACTTGGCTGTCTCTCTTCCTTGTTTCAGGGGGCCTGCCTTCCCTTTAGCAAGATAACCTTGTCTGAGATTCCCAACATCCCAGCAGCCAGCCTACGGGCAGTGAAGGATTTCCGGGGAACATGGGAACCTGCTGGTACCTCTCCTTGCGTCTTTCTGGATAAGGGTCAAGGGCTTTCTTGGTGCGGTGGAGAGTGAAGCTGAGCTATAGGGCCCACTCTAGACAGACCTAACCCCTAGTCCTGGTCCCATTCCTATCCTGGAGGTTAAAATTTGGGATTGGCAGGTCAGGTTTGAATCCAGGCTCTGCCACTAACAAGCTGTGTGACCTTAAACCAGTGACTACCCCTCTCTGAGCCTCGGAAAGAAGACCCTGCAGATGCCTGGCCTGTGTCCCCTTGGCATTCACTTTTTCCCATTTGGTGCTGCTTACTGCACACGCCATGCCTCTGTGCCTGAGGGCATTTCCTCTCTGTATGAGTGAAATCGATGCTCAAGGGCTTTGAGCCCTGGAACAAACACGCCCCCTGAAGCAGCCCTCGGGCAGTATGGCATTAAGGTGTCAGTGGACAAATATCCCAGCCCCCTGGCCCCTCACTTCGGATGATCCTGGGGTACATTCCATGCTGTCTCCCAACAGGCCCCATCCACTTCAGTTGCCCGCAGCAGTCATTTGTTTAATGACTCAGCCTTTTATGACTTTCTTCCCTTCCCTGTCTCGTTTCTCCTCTTCCTTACCAGCATTTCCTGGTATCATCTCTGAAATGCACTACTCACAGGGAAGCGAGCCCTCGCCTAAGGGCTGCTTCTGGGGGAAACCATACTAAGAACCTCAGTTTATGCAGCTGTCAAATGGGTCCACTTACCATCGCTTCAGAATTGCTGTGAGGGCAAACAACTTACTGCATACGTAAAATGCCTGGGAGCTGCCTGGCACACTGCTAGCCTTTCTCCTGGGTTCAAACGATTCTCCTGCCTCAACCTCCTGAGTAACTAGGATTACAGGTGCTCACTACCACGTACGGCTAATTTTTTGTACTTTTAGTAGAGATGGGGTTTCACCATGTTGAGCAGGCTGGTCTCGAACTCCTGACCTCAGGTGATCTGCCCACCTCGGCCTCCCAAAGTGCTGGGATTACAGGCGTGAGCCACCGGGACTGGCCAGGTGGTAGGTTTTACTGTTGTTGATGAAGTCGTTGTGACATTGGGCTAACCCCCAGGTCCCAAGGTCAGGTCCACTAGGGCAGTTCAATGCCGGGGCCTGGCTGCTGCAGGAGGGCCTCAGGGGCTGACTTGTGCGCTGAGGGTGAAAGGGGCAGGAAAGATGGTGGCCTCTGTGGTGGGGACAGTGGGGACAGTGGGGTCTGGGTAGCAAGAGGGTTGGGCCCCCAGGGAAGCCCACTGGTACCACCCCTGCCCCCAGACCTCAGAGTTATTATTGAAAATGGTGCTAATGGGGCCGAGCCCAGCTGTCACCATCAAGGAGGTGGGCACCGCAATGGGAGGGGCAGAGGATGAAGGGGACCCTGTAGCCTGGTGTGCCCCGTGGCCACCTCATGCTTTAGGAGTTGCCTGAGCTGAGTCTCCAGCAGGGGCAAGGTTTAAGAGACACAGAGTCTGCTGAACTCAGCACAGGAGACTTCTGGGGCGGTGGTGCAAAGGACAGTACCCCGGCTGTCTCCCTGGAAGAGCACATACAAGATCTTCGACTTGCCCAGATTCTGGGGAGGCCACAGAGGTCAAGATCCCAGTAGGTTCTTGAACCAGAACCTTGGTCAAGACACTCCCCACCGCCCGCCCCCTAATCAGTTTCCTCATCTTTAAAATGGAACTAAAAAGAATCCCACGGACTTCCTAGGGTTGTTTTGAAGTGTTCATAAAATAAAATTGAGCCAGAGCAGCGTGGGCAACTCCTTCCCTAGGAAAGGGCATGGCCTCCCCTCTCTGCCCAGGCCCTCAGCTTGTCCCTTTCTCTGCCTCTGACCTTCTGCCTGCCCGTGCCATGGCCTGGAGGGTGGGGGTGCCGCACCAACATCTTCTTCTGACTTACCTGCCTTAGGCTGCAAACCTCACACAAACTCAGGGGGCCTGTGGCTGCAGCAGAATCTTTATGTCTGAAGGGATGTAGCTCCCTTTGGGATAAAGGGTTTAGGGTGACCCCAAAGCCTTTAAGGAATGAGGTTCCAGGTGAATCTCTCGTCCTCAATCAGTAGTATCCACCCCTGCCACTAACAGACCCCCCCGCCCCCCCCCCCCCACACGTGTCCTCTCTCCGAATCCTGCATGAACCTCCTGGGAGAGCCGTCCTGGACTTGGTCTCTGAGTTCCCACAGCCAGAATCACCCTCTCCTGCTTCACAGCCACCTTGCTCAAGAATCCTAAATCCAGCACCTGAGAGTGCGCAAATCCCCGTCGTGTACTCAACTCTCTTACTTGCTTGACAGAATCGCCCCTTGAGGGTTGCAGTTCACAGTTAAGATTCCCATTTTGCAGATAAGAAAACTGAGCCAGTGGCCAGGACTAGGGTGAGGCAGGCAAGATGCCCGGGGTGTAAAATCTAAGGAAGTGCTTGCGGTGTGGCACCTACCTGGTGTATCACACTCGCTTCTTCAAATGATAAAAGGTTTTGTAGCTACCATGGTTCATCAGAAAACTTAGCCTTTTTATAAACGTAACACCAGCACTCGTGGGAGCCTGGGGGTGAGCCGCCTTGTGCCCCTTGCTTGATTCATCCTCGCCCTGGGCCACCGAGTCCTGGCTCTGAAGCTGAGGCTGGAGGGGCTCCAGGACCTGCGCAAGTGTCTCAGTGAGGAGGTGGCAGAGCTGTCACCAAGGTCCCTTTTCCCTGACCCTGGGCTGGGGCTCTTTCCTTTACACCGCAGTGTGATAATATTTTTGGATGGAGGGATTTTTAGTGGGGAAAATGACCCTGGTAGAAGGAAGATGGGTTTGTGTGGGGTTTGGGTTTCTGGTTAAATATAAGACCTGGAAGTGCACCAGGAGTCTGTCCAGGAACGGCTGGGAACGCCCTTTGTGCGCACGGCATGGGGCCCGTGTGGGTGTTTGCAATTCTGATGATTCTTATCAGTCTTCCAGAAGGAGGGAACAGCTCAGCATTGGGAGGTACTAGTGTCCTCAGGGCTGTGGGAACAGGACTATTTGGCAGAATCTGGTAACACTAACAAGTGCACAAACCCTGAGGCGCAGCCATCCCACCTCTAGAAGTAACTGGAATGGCTGCTGAGGCTCCCGACACGGCAGGTGCTGTTCTTAGTGCTACAGACGTGATAACTCATTGCATGCTCACAGGGGCCTCTGAGGTAGGTGCAGTTATTGTCCCCATTTTCCAGATGGGGAAACTGAACTCCAGAGAGACTGACCTGTCCGAGGTCACTCAGCCCATAAGTGGCACAGCCGACTCCTGTAACTGTGCTCTGAGCAGCCGTCTTTGGAAGCGTTTGCCTGAGGGTGGTCACACTCTTAGGACTACAGAATGTTCACAAAGAGGGGAACTGAATCAGTGCCTCGGACGGGGGGCCAGACCCTCCAGAACATCCCACAGTCCTCCTGGACTGTGGAACAGAACGAACGCAAACTGCACACTGTTCCCCGTGCTTTCTACTGACACTATATATGACTATATTTTAATGGGAAAAAAGGAATGTGCTACTCTGTACCTGAGCCCGTTTGTTTAAGAGAAAAAGCAAAAGCACACACAGCTCTCTAAGCGTTGAACGGGCGGGGGGTATCCGGACCAGGTGAGTGCCGGTGCCGAGGCTGCCTCTAGGGATTGGTGGGTATGGAGAACCAGCCCTGGGAATGTGGGCAGTGGGCAGTGATCTGTAACAAGGAGCCAGTGTCACTTTTCTAATTAATCAGGAAACATGTATTTTTTAAAAGAAAAGGTATAAAAGAATCTTCCAAATGTGTCCTGAGGGGCCACCCTTAAGTTTTGGCTTTCAGACTCCGTGTGGGGGCCTCTGCCTCAATAACTCAGGTCTGTCCTCATGAAGAGGGGAGGGACCAACATGTCACAAGGAAAGATTTCTGCTTTTTGACTTTCTCAGCTCACCCTTTAGCCTGGGGCAGCTGAGGGGCTGGGGGCGTGGTGACCCATCTTCTGCTGATGGCCTCAGTGGCAGAGGGCAGTGGGCCAGGACCCTGGACTCTTCCTGGGAGCCCTTACCCTTCCTAGATCCTGACGTCCCTCCTCTCTCCTTCCTGCCCAACCCCGACCACTTGTGTACACTTGGGGGTATTGCTTTCCTCTGGCCTCAGTTTTCTCACCTGCAGAATGGGAATAATTTCTCTCCTAACCTTGCTCTAAGGATGAAATAAAATGCACTTGAGAACTGTCGAGAAGGGAAAGATTGGAGGAATAATTACAGTTTTTATTTAGTAGTAACCTTTTGGATCAGAGAGATCTGGATTTGAATTCTAGCTCTCCCACTGACTAGCTGTGAACAAGGGAGTGAACCTCTGGCCTGTTTCTTCATCTGCGAAATAGAAATAAAAGTAAGTAATTTGCAGAGTTGAAATAGAAATTCAATGAACTAATCGAGGGAAGCATTCAGCCTGGCTCCTGGCATACAGTAAGTGTTCAATAGTTGGTTGTTGTGATAAGGAGGAAGGGGCAAGGAGCTGCCCAGGTGGGGTGCCTGCGGGCGTTAGTGGCTGTGCTGCTGGGAGAGAGGACGGCCAGTGCGAAGGGCGGACACTCGGGAAACTGGGCCTTCTTTCTGCCGTGACTTTGAGAAGGGGAACCAGGGCTGGGGTTTGGCAGGAGGAGTGTGGCCACTATGGCGAGTCCCACAGTCTGAACCTGGGGGCTGCTCTCCCACCACACGCTGGTGGGCCGTCGGGGAATGGAGAAGTTAAGAGCCGTCTCCTGGGCAGGGCCAGACAGGCCTGGCCAAGGGTGGAAAATCCCTCTGGTCAGAAGACCTGAGGAGTGGGAAATGCTGGCCCCAGGCCTGGCCACCTGCACCCCCCACAATCCTCAGTCTCACACCCGATGCCCGGGCCCCAGGCTTCCCCAGCTCCACCCCACCAGGTCAACTGAGGCTAGGTTAACCTTCCTGAGGCCCAGCCGGGACCGGCGACTCTGCTGGTCAGGCCTCTCAGTGGCTCCCCAGTGTTCACAGACTCACCTCCTCACCCTGGCCTTCTGAGCCTGCCTCAGTGCACCCTCAACTTACCTTCAGCCTTCCCAGTGTGGCTGCAGGGGCAGCCTGAGGCTCGACCACCCCGGAGTCTCCCGGGCTGACAGGGGACAGCCCTCCCTTCCCCAGCTTTGCCCCAATCCGGCATCCTAGACGTCTCCCCTGCATGGAGTACGCGCTGGCGCCTGTGGGGACAGCACTTCCCAGCTTATGCAGCGCATCATCCATAGTCCCCCTGCACAGCAAGGCGGGGACTGGGACCTCCAGGTAGCAGCCATGGAGATGGCCCTGCAGCTCCCTTTCAGGAGATGCTGCCCAGAGCACAGCGACTGAGTTGCCAGCTCTCTGGACCCACCACATTTCCCTGGAGGCCACACGCCCTGCCCCAGTTTCTTCCTACCCTCCCTTCCCCTGCCCCAGTTTCTTCCTACCCTCCCTTCCCGAGCACAGTGGAGGTGTCACACCTACACCCTGGCCTGGAGCCCTCTCTGCCTGCTCCTGTTCCCTCTCCTGGTTAATCTGCCCAGGGTCTCCCCCAAGAGGCTTCTCACCCATCTCACCCCATCCTGGTGCCTGTTTATCAGAGGCCCAAACCAATGCACCCATTCAATAGCGGGGAAAACAGAAACAGAAGTGAGAAGTGACTTCCCAAAGCCACACAACTAATTATGGCCAGATCCAGGTCCAGAACCCAGGTTTCTTCCTTCCGGCACTTTTCCCCATGGCCTCACCCCCTTGATCAAATACTGGGATCCAGTGCCGGGACAGCCTCCCTCACAGGGACCAAGGCTGCCCTGGAGGCGCTGAACTCAGGCAAGAGATCCTTACCTGAACCTACATCTCCAGAGATCTGGCCTCCTGCCCCCAGGAGCCAACACCCTCTCCCCAGTGGCTGTCGGGGCTCAGGTCCTGTTGCCTGTGGGGGTCCTGCTGGGATGGGGAGGACTGTCTACGGGGAGCCTGGGCGCCTGAGCCACTGGCTTTTAAAGCTGCACAACATTATTAAGTCCAGGCCGCAGCAGGAGGGGCGGGTGGGCGCTGGGGCAGGGAAGACAGGCCCTAATGGCTTCTGAACGACTCTCTGTCGCCATTTCCCACTTCTGGGCAGGGCAGGGGCTGAGGGCTCCGCCTGCGGGGAGGGGCCACCGTCGGGTGGGAGCTCTGGGGAGTCTGATCTTGCACTTGGGAGGCTTCTCTTTGTGAAAGAGGCCGTCTGACCAGCTCCACCTTTCATTATCAAGGGCCTCATTCTCCAGGGAGGGAAGGCAAGGCCCTGGGTGCAGGGACTCACTCAAGGCCACAAGCTGAACCAGCACAAGAGGCTTCCTGACCGCCTTTGCCCCTTGCAGTGATGTGCCCCTCGCCCCAGCCTGCCCTGCATCAGATTCTATCCCCCTCTTCCCAGACCCAGGCCAACCATCTCCATCATCTCCCTGGAGGAGGCAGGGCTGCGGCTTCTCCCAGGGAGAAAATAATCCAGCGCAGCCAGCGCTTCTGCCTGCTTGACTCCCTCGTTTCAGTGGGGGTTTATCTTCATCACAAGACACACTCCTGTTACACATAAGTAATGCTATGTTAGCCTCTGCTCTCCAGGTGAATCACGAACCCAGGAGTTCCCACTTCTGCATCTCCCTTCTTGCAGTCATTCTCCCCAGCCCCCTCCTCTCCGTCCCTCCAGCACGACAAGCCTGTCCCTCCACTGGGCTTCGCTGGGCCCTGCTCCGCCTGCTCCCCATGCCCCACCACGGAGTTCTGCTCATCCCCCACACCCCAGCTCCAGGGCCACGCCTTTGGAAAGGCACCCCGCCCCGAACCCTTGATGCAGTGAGGCCACCCACATGTCTGTTCCTGACACCCATTCCTGTTTGTAGTAATTATACTCATTGTCAGTACATTTGGGATTCTTTGGTTCATGTGTTTCTCTCTGGGCTCTACAGTAGGCTCCAAGAGCACACAGGGTCAGCTCTTGTTGTGTTTACAGTAGCATATGATAATAATGAAAGGAAGGAAGGGAGGGAGGGAGGAGAAAAAAGGGGAGGGGGAGGGGAGAGGAGGAAAGGGAAGGGAGGAAGGGAGGGAGGGAGGAAGGAAGGAAAGATGGATGGATGGGTGGAAGGAAGGAGAAAGGAGGGGAGGTGGAGGAAAGGGAAGGAAAGGGAAAGGAGGGAGGAAGGGAGGGAGGAAAGAAGGAGGGAAGGAAGGAAGGAAGGAGAAAGGAGGGGAGGGGGAGCAAAGGGGAAGAAAGGGAAGGGAGGAAGGGAGGGAGGAAGGAGGGAAAGAAAAAAGGAGAAGTGAGGAGAGGGGGAGGGGAGGGAAGGGGAGGGAAAGAAAGGGAAGGGAGGAAGGGAGGGAGGAAAAAAGGAAGGAAGGAAGGATGCAAGGAAGGAAGGAAGGAAGAAGGGAAGGAAGGATAGAAATTGAGATTCGGGATATAGACTATCAAGCACACACAGAAAGGCAAGATGATTGCTTGAGTTGAGTTCCAAATTTGTCTTTGAGCTTCCCAGCAGCCAAAGCAAAAAGGAAGATATGGTCAGTGACATGAGTGTTGGTGTCAGAAAGGGGGAACCCACCAGTTCCTCAAGGAAGTCCAGCTGTTTGTGGGAGAGTGCTTGGTGGCAGGGTGGCTGGGGTCCTCAGCACCCCTGTGTGTGTGCACTCATGGATTTCTCGAGGCAGTCTGTGGGTGAAAGCTGAGACTCTGCTGAGCAACGGTGTGGGCCACGGCTTGCCCAGGGGAATGGGTGTGTGGTGCGCTCACTCCCCTACCCCGTGCGCTCCCAAATGCTCATGGTCAAGGGTGATCATCCCAGCCTGGGGGCCCAGCTCCATGTCTGGCTCTTGGCAAAGCCTGGCTCTCAGAAGATCCTAGGCTGTGCCCCAAGGAGTCACCTCTGGCCTGGGAGAAGGGCCACCTGTAGCTGCAGGGTGTGGAGTGTGGTGGTGGAGGGTGGGCCCTGGAGTCAGCCTCATTTACAGGCCTATTCCAGCTCTGCCATTTCCCACAGGTTCCCTCCCCTTGCCCTGCTTCCTTCCTCCTTTGTGGAATGAGATTGTCACAGCACTGCCCTCGGGAGGATGCTGGAAGGATTGAATGAGACAAAGCACATCCAGGGATCAACATCATAGGAGCCCAAGACATGTCAGCACTTGTTAGGGTCATCATAACTACAGGTGCCCAGTGCCAAAGCCAGAAGGTTCTCACCAAAGAGGCAGAGACTTGGTGAGAGGAATGTTTGCTTCTGAAACGAAAAAACCCTGGGGGGACATTTCTTCTGGTGGAATTGTAGACACTGTTGCCTTCGACATCTCCCATGGACTTGCCCTGAACTTGGTTTCTCTAGAAGGAAGTAAACTGAGGCTCAGAGCTGCAGCCTTGGGCATGCCTAGAATGTATGTGCAGGGATGGGGGTGGATGGAAATGGGATGGACCATTTAGGAAGATAAAAAATACCAGGTATCAGGCAAACACCCAGGCTCAGATATACCTAGGAGGGGTTCTAGGAGTTCTGGAGAGAAGGGGACCATGCAGGAGGCCAAGAAGGGTTCCCAGGGGTGAACTAGGAAGAAGGGTAGGATTCAGGTGCCAGGAGGGAGGAGAAGGGCATTGAGGGTGCAGAATTTGTCCAGGGACAGCCATGGGAGCAGCTGCCACCTGGTGCGGGACTCGACCCTGACTGAGCTTTGTCATGTGTACTTACGGTCGTCACAGCACACGTATGAGGAAACTGAGGCACGGGGAGACTAAGAAATCTGCCTGAGGTCACATAGCTTGTGTCTGGTCTGCGCAGGCTGCCATAACAAAATGCCATGGACTGGGTGGCTTAAATAACAGAAATTTATTTCTCACAGTTCGGGAGGTTGGGAGGTCCAAGATCAAGGTGCTGGCAAGGTAGGCTTCATTACGAGAGAGGTTTCACCCTTCTCTTGGCTGTGGGCTGCTGCCATCTCACTTTGTATGTGCATGGAGAGAGGGAATGGGTCCTCTGGTGTCTCTTCTTAAGAGGACACTAATCCCAATGGAAAAGGGCCCCACCCTTAGGACCTCGTTTAACCTTAATTACTCCCTTAGGGGCCCCACCCCAAAATATATCCACAGTGGGGGAGATGGCCTGTGAATTTGGGGGTCACAAATGTTCAGTCCATAACTTGCTATCGAATCCCTTGGTCCTAGCATTGGTTTAACCAGGTGCCAAGTCGAGATCTGAATCCAGAGCGTCTGTCCACAGCCCTGGCCTTGAGCACACATGTCCTGGGGGGATGAGTGGTTGGGGCTCCCAGGCTCAGGGGTGCCTGGACAGAGTGAGGTCTTGCCAGCGCCAAGGAGAGTCTGGGGTGAGCAGCGGCAGCAGCAGCCATGTAGAGGCAGAAGTGGAGGAGGGAGCTTCCCCAGGAAGGTCAAGGATCGATGCAGAGTAAGGAGAGCTGGTCTGGGCAGGGTGAGACACTCATTAGTGGGAGGCCCAGCTGGCCGGCTGCTCCAGACCGTGAACTTGGCAAAGGGCAGCCACCCAGGGGCAGAGGGTGGCCTGTCCATGCAGACGGGGCTCCCGAGGGGGTCCTGGCCAGATCAATGCGGGCAGCCTGGTCGATGACAGCTTAGCAGGCCCTGGGGACAAGACTCTGGCTCCCCACACAGGGGGATCATAACAGCACTCATGTGGTCTCAGAGCATGTGCTAAGCACTTCCCAGGCCACGGGTATTATTGCAGAAGCCCTCAATCAAGTCCACCGCCTTAGGTGCTCCACAAAACCAGCCTGCAAAGCTGCTCTTGCAATCCCTGTGTTACAGATGAAGAAATTGAGGCTTAGCGAAATCAAAGGAATTTGCCCAATGTTGGGCAGTGACTCAGACCCAGACAGCCTGACTCCAAACCCCAGACTCTTGATGATGAAGTGTTCCAGGACCCTCTCTCCTTGGTTAGGGCCTGGGCACCTGTTTCTCCTGTGGGCTTGGTGGACAGACTGGTGGGCGGTCTTATCCCCTCTCCTTTGACTGTCTCTGGTTTGGTTTCTTCAGTGAATGGCAGGTAGAGGTGGAGTGCAGAGGGGCAGGAAAGCAGAACTGAACTCCCCCGGGGCAGCTGAGCAAACAGACTGGCCTGAGACCCAGGGAGGAAGCCGGGGAGGAGGAGCTGGGGCAACTGCTATGCAGGCGTGTACACCCGCTGCCGTCTCTCGACCCTCATGCCCCAGCCGTGGACTGGCATGGCCCCTTAAGGCTTCTCTCCCAGACTGACCCGTGCGACTTTGCCCCTTCAGGTCACTGAAACCTGGAGCCCCATGTTGGTGGGGCGGAGTACTATCCCAGTGTAGATTGTTGTGTACCTACTGTGTGCCAGGCACAGTGGTAGGTGCAAGGGATTCTATAGCAGGTTAAACCAGGACAGTCTCTACTTATATGTGGCTTACCGTCAATCAGGGAAGTCCTGCATTCATCACCTAATCCCATACAGCAAGGTGAGATTGCGGCTGGGACCAGCACTGGGGAGGGGCCACAAGACAGAATAATGGTGGTGGTGGTGGCAGGGGGTGTGATCTAGCAAAGATGATGAGGGACGGCCTTCCTGAGGAAGCGGCAGTTGAGTCGCACTCTCAAAGATGAGCAGGTTAAGAAGGAAAGGAAAGGAAAGAACGTATGGCCTATGCGAAGTCCCTGTTTGGAGAGGAAACGAGGATACCGGGGTCTGAAAGAAGGCAGCCAGAGGGTGGGAGCGCAGAGGAGGGGAGAATGGTTTGGGGAGGTGGCTGGAGAGGTAGGCAGGGGCTGGACACACAGAGCCTTGGGGTCATGTGGAGGAGGTGAGGCTCACTCTAAGAGCTGTGGGACATCACTGAAGGAGGGGACCGCATATACTATTTTGTGGATTCTGGAACACACATTTCACCTTTGCCACCTATGAGACTGATGTGCATCTTATAATCCATGGCACCTGGCAGTGTCTTTGTGAGCGGCACATACCACCGTGGTGTGTCTCACAATCCATGGAAGATGCAGTCTATGGAATGGATGAGAGTCAGGTGCTTCCACTCTCAAGAGGTTCAAGAGGTGAGGAGCCTGGGGTCCCACATGCTCAGCTGCCCTCACCATGCAGGAGCCAGGGGTCCCTCTGCCGTTCCCAAGACTCCAGAGAACACAATTCGCTTGGAAATTAAGGGTCCTGAGGTTGGACATGCTTTCACAATACATATACTCAGCTGCCACCCCACACGTGCTGAATCAGACACCCTCGGGGGTGACCTGGGAGTCTGCGCCTGTCAGAGCTGCTGATGACTCTCATGTGCGCCAGACTTGGGAGCTGCGGGTCTATTTACTCTCCAAGGCCTCAGTTCTGACTTTCTAGGAGGCTGTTTCTGGAACGTGAGTTTTTTTTTTGTTTGTTTGTTTTGTTTTTTTTTTTTTTTGAGACGGAGTCTCGCTCTGTCTCCCAGGCTGGAGTGCAGTGGCGCGATCTCGGCTCACTGCAAGCTCCGCCTCCCGGGTTCACGCCATTCTCCTGCCTCAGCCTCCCGAGTAGCTGGGACTACAGGCGCCCACCACCGCGCCCGGCTAATTTTTTGTATTTTTAGTAGAGACGGGGTTTCACCGTGGTCTCGATCTCCTGACCTTGTGATCCGCCCGCCTCGGCCTCCCAAAGTGCTGGGATTACAGGTGTGAGCCACCGCGCCCGGCTGGAACGTGAGTTTTTAACTTACACAGGACATGTACTTTAAAGAGCACCCCACATGCTGCACACAGTAGGCTGGGTGCAGGACTGCAGACACAGTGCAGCAGAAGTGGCCTGAGGTTGCTTCCCTGACACCTGTGGGGAGGGAGGTCCCAGGAGCCCCCAGAGCTGCCCTGCTCCAAGAGCTTTTTCTATGCCAGCAAATCTTTTTCCTGAAAACCTTTCTGCAGGCAATGGAAGGGTTGCTTGTCCCCATCCTGGTTCCCACCCTTTCCTCTGTCTTTATCTTCACCCTTTTTTTTTTTTTTTGCACCGTCTGGGGCAAGGGCAGCCGAGTTGGGGGACGCCAGGCTCCTCCCATCTACAACTGAACAGAATCAAATAACCACACACACTCTTTGTTTTCAGGGAAGTTGCTTTTGGCTGGGTTGTGGCTAATACGGGTCACAGGAGTCACTCAAGTGATGAGGATCAATAGTAGATCCAATTTTTCCTGCTTCAATTTTAGAGCATTTCAGGTTCACATTAGTTTGATGCAATTGAACAGAAAAGCAGCTGGGCGGCTGCCCAGATCCCAGAGGTCGTGCTGGGTGCTCCCCATTTTGTGGAAATGAACCTTCAAAGTCCTCTTCTCCCAGATGGGCCTCTGAGGCCTACCAGGGCCATATAGGGGTCCTCCGTCCCCTTTCCTGCCCCAGGTAATCCCTCTGCTGAAGGAAGGAAGAAAGCAGTGGAGGGTGGGGTGTACAACACAGCCAAGGCAAGGGGGTGCTGGGAAGATGGCCTAGAAGCTGCTTCTCTTCTCACCCCCAAACCAGGGTGTGGGGTCGCCCTGGGCGATATAATTCTGCAATCTGCTTGTTAAATGCAGACAAAGGAGCTCATCTGTTTATTTTTAGTGCCTGGCAGCTGCCGGAGTCTTAACAGGCAGGCTTAACAGGTTTAACAATTCTGCTGCTTGGAGGAGGCTGTGTTGTGAGCATGCGTGGCGTGGAGGGTGATTTTGGGGTCCCCAGATTTATCTTCCTTTCACCGGGCAGACATGCTCACCATAACGACACCACACAATTGTCCCCAGTTCCTCAGACTTCAGACCTGAGATGAGGAGTGCAGAGATATATAAGGAAGGGTGTTCATTTCAGTAATAGCAAAAGCCTGGAACTAACTGAAATGTCCATTAAGAAGGGAACAGAGGTTCATGCAGACAATGGAATCATAGTGGATAAACAGAATCTAGTGACATCAAAATGCACCAATCTGGAAAAATCTCCAAGACAGACTGCTAAGTAGAAAAATTAATAATAAAGCAACATGACTGGCATGATTCCACTCTGTAAGAAAATGCATGACTATGTTTGAACCAGTGTGCATCCACACAGCTCTGCCTCCGTGATCTTAGGAAAAGGATAGGAAAGATTCATATGCTATGTTTGGAGGACTTTACTTCTTCATTCATGTACGTGACAAAAAAGCTAGGGGAGTATGGATATTTAGCCTTAGCCTTTCTGTTTTCTTTTCAGTATAAAATCTGCAATAGCTAAGAATTATGGTAGATGTGTATACACAAATATGGAAAGATTTCCACACTGCTAAAAGAAAGGCAAGTCAGAGAAAAATGTATATGGCTTGGCGCTATTTCTGTAAAGTAAATCCTACATATGTAGATCTCTGTAATGTCCATATGGAGTTTTTTTAATGCACATAAAAGGGTCTGTAGAATAGACACCAACCTGTTAACGGGGCTCACCTGCTTGGAGGGGCAGGGGATTGTAGGAAGGAGGAGAAGGTGAAGGGAACTCTCACTTTTTAACTCCTAGGGCTTGTGACACCATCAGAACATAGGGACCCTGAGAAATGGGGACACACGGGCAGTGAGGAGGGTTGTGGGGCCCAGAGGCCCTGGTGATGGCGACGGTGATGGGAGGCAGGTGGCTGGGGTGACTGTCTGTCTTTGAACTTCACATCCTGGGACCTTCTGCTGCTCCTCCTGCTGCCTGGGAGACTCAGGGGCCAGGAAGGGAGGGGGACACTGTAGGGAGGCTGCGTGTGTATGGTGGGGTGGGGAGCAGGTAGGGGGGTTTCTCCAGGGGCTGGCCCCTGCCTGTCCCTGAGGTTGGTGGGTAGCTAGGGGAGCTCTGAAGTCCTTACCTGCTCCCAGTTCCTCCTCCTCTCCCACCCTTTCTGGTGACCAGGGCGGGCAAGCATGGCCTTGGACACTGGCTCTCGCCCCAGGACTGACCATGGCAGACACATCCACAGTCCCTTTTCAGAGCCTTGATAAGTCATTAGTGTCTACCCACAGAGGCTGGACATAGCCTTTGGCTGATACCAGCCACTCCCAAGTCCCCAGGGCCTCCTGACTGCCCCTAAACCCCACTGAATAAATGAATAAGTGAAATGAGAGGAATAACAGATCTGCTGGTCACCTGGGAAATCGGAAGCAAAGAGAATCCTAGGTGGCCCTTGGGCTGATGGTCCAGCTCTGAACAGGAGGGTGGATGCTGAGATGAGAGGGCAAGGAGAGGGCCCAGGTATCCCAGCCCTGGAGTGGGGAGCATGGTCCCAGCAGAGCCAGAGGAGTAAGGAAGGGTTCGCAGGGCTGGGTCAGGGGGCCGCAGCACAGGGTTCCTGCTGTGTGCTCAGCCCAGGGCTGCTAGTTTGCTGTGAGGACAGTATCCCGATGGGCTAGGTCCAGGGAAACCTCAAAGAGGCTGTCGGGAAGGACTATGTCTGGAGGGACCAGTCTCTTGTAGCAAGTGGGTGCTACTCATGGCCTCTCTGCTTTCTAGTTGTATGACCTTTGGTAAAGGACTTCATCTTCTGAGCCCTAGCTTTCATCATCTGTAAAAGAGGGGGTAATCGTGGCCCCTCCCTCACAGGCCTGTTTGGGATTAAAATGAGAGGCCATATTTATTTAAAATGCTTTGTACAGCACCCAGCATTTATTAAGGGTTGAATAAATGGCAGCGATTTTCCCTGCCGTCCACCTCATTCATATGAATATTACGGATTTGGGGTCTCGGAAATGCACAGCTACGCAAGGGGCTAGGCTGGATGATGCAAGGACAGGATTTCATGAGGGGAGAGGCTGGATGGGGACTTCTGAAGGCATCCTCTGAAGAGCTGGTGCCCAGGAAATGCTGCCTCCCTGGGAGCCGCAGGCTGGTGTGGGCTTGGGTCTAGGCACCGCCAGCCTTGCCCAGGACGAGGTCAGAGCTGGTCAGCGGCACATGGATTTTCGTGCAAGAGTGGGTCCACAGAGCAGCTGGGTGAGGGGGAGGGCTTTTGTGCTCTGGGGCTGAGGCTGGGGTGTCTGATCCTCCTGCTCCAGCCCTGGGGTTGGGGGCTCAAAAGCCACTTCCTCAAAGAGTCTTCAAGGGGCCATGACCTTGACACGATGCCGTCCAACCTGAGCAGGGATTCCTGTGAATGCCTCCTTGAAACCATGTGCAGTGGGATGGACAGATCAGGGCAAAACCTTGGCCCGGGAGTGGAGGTGGGTGGTGTGGGAGCCAGCATTCCCCAGAGGAGGTCCTGCATGGCCGCTTTGGTATCAGTCTTGAAAAATAGAAAGTAGAAAAAAATAGCCCCCACATTGACTTCCAGGTGAGCAAATGGGCCTGGGAGGGGTGGGCCTGGGAAGGAAAGCGTTTCTTCCTAAACCTGGGACCTGGCCTCCCTCAGGGACCTGACCTCCCTGACAGCTCTAGTCCATGCTGGCCACTTCCCTGAGTCTCAGTGTCCCCGTTTGTGACATGAACTTCACAGCTGCCCTAATCTCCCCAAAGAGAAAGCTCTTTGGAACATGTAAGCCTCAGTTTCCACATCTGTAAAATGGAGAAAATCATAGAATGCACCTCAGGGGCTGTATCGAGGGTTAACGAGTTGATGTAAAGCACCAAGGCACCAGGCCCAGCCTGAAATACCAGACAGTGTCCAAAGCAAAGGGGGTGGGGATTGCCACTATCCCCTCCATTTTACAGAGGAGCAAATGAGGCTCAGAGAAAAGTGATTTGACAAAGTTCACCAGCAAGGCATGGGTGCAGCTGAGACTGGTCACCGGCCCACTGCCCTGCACCTCCCGGGCCCCACCCAGAGCCCTTCTTTGTCTCCCAGGTCTGGTGTCAGCAGAGTGAAGGCCCCTGTGGGAAACCCAGGTGCCAGCTCACACCCACCCCACCCGCTGTCACCTCCTCAATTCCCAGCTCCAGTCCCAGGTGGACCTGTGGTCTGGACCAGCTGGACTCCTGTGGCTGGTGGTTGAGACCCCAAAGCCACAATCAGCCAGGCTATTGATTGAAGGCCCCCTGCATGGTGGGACTCTGAAATGGGTGGCAGGGCCAGGCCCAGCCCTCCAAGAAAGCAGTTTGTCTCTGCTCAGCCCTGTGGTCGTGGGCAGGGTGCTGGGCTTTGGAAACCCAAGGGGAAGCGGGCCAGGGGCTCTTTGCCAGTGGTCAGTGATGATAATACCCAACAGTCACTGGGCCCACACTCCACTGTGAGCGTTTTCCCAGATGAGCTTATCTAATCCTCCTGGTTCTTGGAGGCAGGTAATACCATTCAACTCACTTTACAGGAGGGGAGACAGGAATGGATTGAATACCCTGCCCCGGGTCATACCACAAGGCAAACGGCAGAACCAGGGTTTGAACCCGGGCCATCTGGCTCCAGGCCCTGAGCTATTTGTGCCTACTCTAAAGGGAAACCAGGGCCCATTAGAGGCCCGTCCTTGAGCGGGGCAGAGGCAGCTCCTTGATCGGAGAGAATCACACAGAAGAGATAAAATGCTATTCCTACCTCACACCAAACATAATGTACATTTCAGATGACCCAAAGCCCTGAATGGGAAAGAGCAAAATATAAAATTTTTAGAAGAAAGTAGTTCTTCATGACATTGGGGTAGAGAAGTCTTAAAGAAAGAGACCAAAAAAAAAAAACAAACAAACAAACAAACAAAAAAAACCCTAGATACAACATTCAAATCATAAGATAAAAAATTAATAATTAAGACTAGAGGCTGAGGCAGGAGAATGGTGTGAACCCAGGAGGCAGAGCTTGCAGTGAGCTGAGATCGTGCCACTGCACTCCAGCCTGGGCAACAGAGCGAGACTCCGTCTCAAAAAAAAAAGACTATATCTGTGTTGAGCATATACTATGTATCAAGCACGATCCGCTCCACACTGCCACCAGAGCCATCCGTCTGACCACATCTGCACCTGATTGAAGCCTCCTGAGCAGGGTGGTGTCCAGCCTGCTAGGGGCAATGCAGGCCCACTCCTAGAGCAAAGGTTCCCACCCTCTCCTGAATGTATCACACCCCACACACCTTCATTGCTTTCCGGCATTCCTTAAACACAACACCCTCTTTCGTGTCTCTAAGCCTTTGCACCTGCTCTTCCGTCTGCCTGAAGTGCATTCTCTTATTCACCACCTGGACAACTCCAATGCATCCTTCAACACCCAGCTCAGGCCTCATGTCCCCAGGAAAGCATGCTCGCTTGCTGCGGGACCACTGCCTGCAGGACAACAGGCAACATTGCAGTGCTCTCATCTCCACAAGCACTTACCTGGTGCTGTTCATTAGGAAGCCTTTGCTGCTGCTTCCATTATAAGGGAGGTCCCTGGGGGTGAGGTGGGATGACGCATAACATGATAGTTGAGTGTTGGCTCTGGAGATAGACAGTCCTAGGGAGAAATTCCAGATCTGCTATTTTCTTAACAATGACCTTAAGCTTTCTGAGCATTTGTTTCTGTAGACTGGGGCAGCAGGCCCACCTCCCGGGAGTGCTGTGAAGGTAAAATGAGATGACATGTGTGATGTGTTCATACCTGAGTTTGGGCTGATCTGAAAGCAGACCCTACAACTCACACTAGGATGTGAGTTGCAGGTAGTTCATCTATCATCCCAAGGAGTACCTGTAAGGGGGTGAGGAAGAAGCCAGGGAGGAATGCATTAGCCAGCAAGTTACTGCTGTGGGCAATCGGGGCTCCATCCCACTGGGGAGCCTGGGAAGACAGCGTGGAACACACCTGCGTTAGCCCAGCCGAGCTGGGAGGGAGCTGAGTGTGTCTTCCTCGGCTCTGTTCCATCATTGCTCGAGAGTCGCTCCCAGGGGAATGCTAACTCCCAGGACTCTGGCTTGCCCCCACCACTGACCACAGAACACTGTCGTGGGGCGGGGGGAGTTGCAGGTGCTGCGGTTGGAAGCTGTCCCATGGGCATGAGCCACAGGAGTAGCCGAGGCACGCGGGCGGCACTGCTACCTGCTGCAACCACGCACGCACCTGTGCTCAGTCACCGGAAGTTGCCCACCTGTTTTCTCATTTGTTTCTACAACCATCTTGGGAAAGGCATTCTGCCCATTTTACAGATCAGGAGACTGAGGTCCAGAGAGGTTACCTAAGAAGGCATTTGTTGAATAAATGAATCAATGAACAAGCCAATGCACAGACCTCTCTGAAATGGTGAACTAAATCAATCTGTAAAGACCAGAATCCAAGAGTTCCCGATTCCCAGCTGAGCCTTGCGTTCTCTCCCCTCATGCCTGGCTATCTCTGCACAGTGCTCTGCCCTCTCAAATCCCTTTCCCCTCAGTAATCACTGAGCCAGTGGTGACTCCATGTTCAGGCTCGGGGGGAAAGCCCACGGGTGTAGGAGATTTGGTTCTGGTCCTGGCTGTGTCTTTATCTGCGCTATGACATTGGGCAGGTCCTGGCCCCACTCAGTTTTCCCATCTGTTAAATGGGAATGGGTGGATGTTAGATCAGCTAAGTCCCCCAAGCTGTTGGAACAGTGGGAAGGCTTTGGGTTGGGTTGCCCAGACTTGCCAGGTCTGGCATGGGAGATGGAGGGAACTGATGTGTCCCTCTACCAGCATCCTGCTTGATAGGGCTGGCAGCTTGGTAGTTACAGCATCTCCTGATTTGGCCTCACCTGGCTCTGAGGTCAGACTTTGGCCCAATGCGACACCGGTGGCAGTCTTCATTCCGCAGACGCACACTTCTGACGCTGGCCATGTTTGAGCCCTGACTTGGGCCCATTTGCTCTTTGACCCTGGTGATGGATGAAGTCCTGATTTGAACCGACTGCTGTCCCTTGTCACAGACTGGTCCCTCGGCCAAACCATATACTGACTCCTGCCTGGGTACCCACTGACCCCTGATCCAACCACAAGCCTCTGGCCCAGGCTGACTGCTGACCTTGGCCTCAGGCTGACCACTGGGCTGCGGCTGGGCAGCCTGAGATTAGTCACTGGTGTCCCTCAGCCACTCTCCCCTGCTGGTGGACTTTCGATACAGCCCTTATAAGTAGGAGGGTCCCCTTACTCCAAAGGGGGTACACTGGACGAGGCAGCAGGAGACACCATTGGCTGGGCCTCACTGTCCCACCATGGCTGAGCACAGCCACCCAGGCTGGCTCTGCCTCCCCCAGGCTGGAATTCATCGCCTGTGCTTGGTCCAGTAGCCTTTCTGGAGCCTGCACCCTGCCCCCGTCCTTTAGGGTCCCTGAACTTCGGGGGTGCCAGAAGTGATACATTCCATTAGAAACTAAAGAACCTTAAGTCACTCTCGGAAGAGCTCTGGTATGGAAGGCAGAAGACCGAGGCATGAATTCCAGCTGTGCCACAGACGCACTGTGTGACTCTGAGCATGACCTTTTTGGGCCTCAGTTTCTCTATCTGCCCAGCCTCTTCCCTGCCAGATGTAGAAAGTCCTCCTTGACTAGGGGCATATATGAAATGGGAACGACAGTGGTTTCTAACTCAAGGTTGAGTGAGATGAATCAAGGAGACAGTTGCCTCAGGGCCTTTGCACGGCAGTTCTCTCTGCCTAGAATGCTCTTCCCCCAGACACCCACGTGGTTCTTTCTGCCTTCAGCTTAAATGTCATCTCAGGGAGCCTCCTCTGACCACACAGCTTAAAATACTATCACCTTCCCCAAATGCCTTCTCTCCTCCTCCTAATTTATTTTTCTCCAGAAGTTACCACGTGATTACTGGCACACACTGTATGTTTTTATTTTGCTTATTATCTTTCTCCCAAGTCCAGAATATAAGTCTCATGAGGTCAGGAATTTTTGTCTGATTTGTTCACTGTTGTGACCCAGCACCTAGCACACAGCTACATAGGAGATGCTCAGGAAATATATAAGTGAATGAATTAATACATAATCCATGTGAAGTAAACTGCAGCACCCAGCACTAAGTACTTAATGCACGGTACTTGTTGTTGTGATGATTGTTGTCACCAGTGGGTGATGGCGAGGAATTGGGTCTTGTCTTTGAGATAGTGGAGCCCCACCTCCTCCTAGGAGCCTTCCAAGACTGCTACAGTCCAAGCCTACCACACCCACTCAGAGCTACAGGAGTTACTGCATGGGGCAGCTGAACCAGCCCTGGACCTGAAATCAGCCAGTGTGGACTCCAATGGCAAAGTTACATCCCCTTGCTAAACCTCAGTTTCCTCAGCTGTCAATGAGAGCGAATACAAGTACCTACCCCATAGGATGGTGTGGCCTAAAAGAGGTGGAGCATCCACAGTGCTGAGTGCAGTGCTGGGTGCATGGGGTGGCCGCTGGCTGTAATTCCTGGAACTCAGGCACACAAGCTCTGTGTTCTGTTCTGGGGCCATCTTGCCTCATCCTTTGGCCTGTGAGTCCCTGGAAGGACTCAAACCTGGTGCTCTTGGTCCCTTGCTACCCCAACAGCCTGTGGTCAGCCCTGGGCCTATAAGGTGGACATGCATCCTCATGGCAGATGGATTGACAAAATCAAGACTGCATCTGCGTGCTGCCAGTCACAGACACCAGGGGGCGGCCTGGCTATGTGTGTGGGGTGGGGAGGGGATGGTGGGGAATGGGGCTAGGGCATGGGGTGGGGTGGGGTGGTGTGGGGTGGGAGGGATGGGAAGCAGGGTTAGGGGCTTGCCCTGGCTGGTAACTTTCAACATCCCTCTTCCAGAGCCCACCTTGCCTTGTTTTGACAGACAGGGAGACGTCTGGTCTATCTTCCAATCTGTCAGCTGTTTCTTGAGTTCTGGTTGGGAAAGAGGCCAGGAGACCTAGGTTTTTCAGCCTGGCTCTGACACTCACTTGCTGCATGACCTTGGGCAATGACCTTTCCTCTTTCTGAACCTCAGTTTCCTCAGCTGTCAAATAGAAAATACCGGCCATGGTGTCCCATCATGTGGTAGGTCCCAAGGTTTGTCTCAATTTTGTTTTTAATCAATAATTGCATTCATGCCTGCCACAAAGTATTGCCTCCTATTCCTCCTAATTCCTTCTTCCTGGCTGCTGGCAGGTCTCACCCTATTATACACGTTGCCATCTGTTGGCTAGCAGTAGAACTACAGCTTCAGTGACTGCCCTCAAGTGTGGCTCAGGGGAGGAAGGAACAGGTGCTGGGGGAAGGGTTTGAAGCCCAGTGTTACCAATCAATTCACTTACTCAGCCAACATTTATTGAGCCCTTACTGTATACCAGGCCTGGTGGTAGACCCTGAGAACACAGCAGTGCAAATGGTATGGCCCATGCCTTCAAGAAGCTCATAGTCACTTGCAGGTTTGCACACCTGGGATTTTCTTTGGCGTGTCCCATGCTCCTTCCATCTGACAGTGAGTGTAGTGATTAGGAGTGTGGCCTCTGCGTGTTGGGATTGCCTGGGTTCAAATCTTGGCCTCGCCATTTACTAAGTGCCTGGCCTTGGACAAGCTATTTCACTTCTGTGCCTTTGTTTCCCCAACTGCAAAATAGCGATAATAATACTATCCACCTCATAGGGTTACTACAAGGGCTGATTAGTTCCTATATGTAAAGTACTTAAAACAGTGCCCGATCAGTGCTGCATAGGTGTCAGCTAAAATAATATACAGTAAATATTTGTGGAGAGATGGAGGGACCAACATGTACATTTCTCCTACTATCCTCAATTTTCACCCACCCTTGGCTGGTCGGTCCCACAGGGTTCTGAGTGAAGCCTGAGCTGGGTATCCTAATTACTACCAGTAGGGTAATGGTGGAAGCAAGATGACTAGCTCAGTCTCTAAGGCAGACCATGTGTCAGTGGTGGTGCTGGTGGTGCTTGTGGTTATGGTGTTGATGGTGGTGGTGGTGATGATGGTGTTGATGATGGTGCTGGTAATCTGATAGTAGTGTTGGTGTCAATAGTGTGGTGGTGGTGGTGGTGTTGATAGTGATGGTAGTGACTGTAGTGGTGATGGCGTTGATGGTGCTGGTAATCTGATAGTGCTGGTGTCAATAGTGATGGTGGTGATGGTGGTGATGATAGTGATGGTAGTGACTGTAGTGGTGATGATGGTGTTGATGACGGTGCTGGTAATCTGATAGTAGTGCTGGTGTCAATACTGATGGTGGTGGTGGTGGTGGTGTTGATAGTGATGGTAGTGACTGTAGTGATGGTGTTGATGATGATGCTGGTAATCTGATAGTGCTGGTGTCAATAGTGATGGTGGTGATAGTGGTAGTGAGAGTGCTGTCAATAGTGATGGTAGTGATGGTAGTGGTGATGGTGATGATGGTAGTGGTGATGGTGATGATGGTAGTGGTGATGGTGCTGATGCTTGTGGTAATGGTGTTGATTGTGGTGGTGCTGGTGGTGCTGGTGGTTGTGATGTGGTATTGATGTGATGACGATGCTGGTGGTGCTGATGGTAGTGCTGGTGATGGTGGTAGTGGTGATGATGTTGGTGATGGTGTAGTGCTGGTGATGGTAGTAATGGTGGTGGTGATGCTGGTGTTGATGGTGGTGGTATTGATGCGGATGGTGGGGATGGTGTTGATAGTAGTGATGGTGGTGGTGGTGGTGATACTAGTGGTATTAGTGATGCTGGTTGCTAGTGGTGATGGTAGTGATGTTCATGGTGATGATGGTAGTGTTGCTGGTGATGGTGATGGTGGTGATTATGGTAGTGCTGGTGATAATGGTGGTGTTGGTGTTGATGGTGGTGCTGGTAGTGATGGTGGTGTTGATGGTAGTGGTGGTGGTGTTGATGGTGGTAATGGTGATGCTAGTGGTGACTGTGGGAGTGTTGATAGTGGTAGTGCTGGTGATGGTAGTGGTGCTGGTGGTGATGATGGTGGTGGTGATGGTGGTAGTGCTGGTGGGAGCTCTGGGGTTTGGTTTAGGAGACCTAACCTCCTCTCCTGGGTGAGCTCACTCTTCCAGCCACAGCTACCATCAATGTTCTGGGACAGGAGGATGGGACAGAGGCTCCCTCTGAACTCTCCAGAGACCTTTTTTGAACCAGAAAAAGGAAGTCATAATTGGAACATCAAGTACCCTTCCTTATCCTGCCTGTAAGAACTGTGAGATAATTTTTTCGCTGTGCCTCAACTTCCTCATCTGGGAATGGGAAAAGGGAAAAAGGATCCTGGTCCTGAACATGTTATTTTTGTCTTTGAGAATCTGATGAAATCTGACTCTCCTCCCCAGGAAATCCAGATAAGGTGAGTGTATGAACACACACACACACACACACACACACACACTCATCCCATAATTCCACATGGGATTTGCAGTTCCCAGCTCTTCTTTAGGTCCATGGACTCTCATCTGCCCCCACGATGGGCTAGCCTCTATCTCCTCTGCCAGCTCTGCCATCCTAAGGCCCTCTCTCCAGAAGCCCGAGTTGGGACTGGGCAGTGGTACCAATGGCATCAGGAAGCCTGGTGCAGGAGGGCTGCTCCGGGTCCCGCCCAGCCTCCCCTTTACCCCTTGGCTGCACCACAAAGGCTGTTTGGGCTCCGGGGTCTGTGGAGGGCTCTGCCAGCCTGCAGGAGACGGGGGTTTGGGTGCCACAGTGTCCGTGGCAATGAGGTCTCTGGGTGCTGATGTGGGAGAGGTGACTTCACACATGGCTCCTCCAAGAGCACAGCCTCCAGTGACTCAGTAGAATCAAGGAAAGAGATTTGCCACCTCTCACCCAATGGCGGGAGGCAGGGGGAGAGGCAAGCAAGAGGAGTCCTCCCCTCGGGAGGTGCCAAACCCCACTCCTTGCACATGGAGTTCAGGGTAGGGGGCAGCAAAGAACAGGAACCCTCGAGATCTGAGTTCCAGTCCACCTCCAGCCAGAAGCCATTCCTGTTCGCCATATGGTACAGAGCGTCTGCATGCCCCAGGAGCCCTGGGACACGAGGCTTGCTCTCTTGTTGTAGCAAAAGGCCCAGGGTCCTTGGTTGACTTGGCCAAGGTCCCATGGCTAGGAAGGAGTTGAGTGAGGCTTGGGCCAAATCCTACCTCCCAATGTAGTGCTCTTTCCAGAACCTCATGGCCCTGCTACCCACTGGCTGTGGGACTGGGGACAATCTCCCTCCTTTCCCACCTGCCTCCTCTGTAAGGACCCTTCGGGGACTTTCCAGCTCTGGCCTTTCAGGACTCCCCATTTTCATTGTCCCTCTGAGGTGGCAGGTGGTGGGTGATCACCCCGTTTGGCACATGAGGAACAGGTCCAGACGGGGAAGCAACTTGGCTGAGGCTTCAAGGCGAGGAAGTGGCAAAGCGGGGCTGAGAACCCAGGTCTGTAGACCCCTAGCCACAGTGTCAGGGGCCCCGGCAGGAGCTAGGCTTCTAAGAATGCAGTGCTGGTCCCAGAACAGACCTGACAACAGGGACTTTCAGGCTGGTTGGTTCCCAAGTGTGAGCGCAGAAGGGCCTGGCTCGGCAGGGGGTGGGAAGGGGCCAGCCACTTCCTGTTGGGGCTGGCGTGGTCCCCATGTGGTGGCCATCAGAAGCTGGCCACTTCCTGGTCTGGGCTGCCTTCCCCTTTCTGAGCCTGGGAGGGAACGAAGGCGTGGAGTGAGGTGCCCCTTGCGTGCTGCGGCCTGGACGACGTCTGGCCTCTTTTCATTTCCCCTGCATACCGCTTCACTCTCCACAGCCACCAACGGTCGGAAGCTTCTGGGAGCTGACTGCCGGGTCCCCTGTCCACAGCCAAGCCCCTCCTGCCTACCGGCCTCCTCCTCCCTGGGGCTCGGGGACGCATTCCCTTCTTAGCCCTGCTGGGGCTCTGCCCACCCAGGGCCTGGAATGAGGCATTGTTGTTTGCATCGAGGCTGAGAGGTGGCCGTCGGTCCAAGGTCACACACACAGCCAGTAAGTGGCAGAGCTGGAATTGGAGCTCAGATGTGTCTGACTCCAAAATCCACATCCTTTGCATAGTTAACAACCCCCTGTCCCCTCAGAGGAAGTCTGACCAGAGGAGGCTTGGACAAGGGGACATGGAATGACCCTGCTAGACACTGAGCTCTGAGGCCAGTGATGGGATTAGCTTCTCCCTGTTAGATCCTGGAACCCCGCCTGGCGCGTGCCCCAGAGCAGGTGCTCACGACACTGGCAGAAACACAAAAGGCATCCTGACTGCTCCTGTCCAGCTTCACAGACACTCAAGCACCTGCTGCATACCAGGCCTGGGCGTGGAGACACAGGCCCAAGGGAGAAGACCCTGCCCCGAGATCGGTGGCCATCATCCACACCAGCCTTAGTGTGGACAGTGTTTAAACGCACCTCAAACTCCACATGCAGGAGAGCTCCTTTAAGTCCTTCCAGCAGGAAAGCCGGAGGCTCGCTGGGATCCCCTCGGTTACAAGGAGGCAGCAGGGTGTGAGATGAAGAACATGGAGCCAGACAGGCCTGGGTGAAGATCCCAGCTAGACGAGCCTGGGGAAGTGACTTCATGTACCTCAGTTTCCTCGCCTGTAGAGTGAGAATCAAATCATAGAAACTGCCTTAAAGACCTCCCTTCAACCCACTCTGGCTTAACAAACACTCTCCCTGGCCTTTGAGAGACAGGCCAGTGGATGCCACAGCTTCCTGCATGTTCCAGGCAGGCCGGCCGCTGCTCTTCCCACCTGGGTGGCTCCTCCGACTCAGTGAGGGCTCTTCCCAGACCCGCCGCTGCTGGCTGTAGTGGCCGAACCGAGGAGACCAGAATGTGAATGGGAAAGAGAGTCGTGTCGCAGAAAACCAAGAAAGGACTTTGCAAAGGCCCAGTTACAGGCGAGTTGTCAACGGAAGGAAAACAAAAGCGCTGCCAAATGAGGTGTGGGCAAGACAGCTATAGTTAAAACCCATCACAAACTTTCATTGAATTAGGTGTAGACTAAAAACAGGAGGGAGGGGTGATTACTAAAAATCTAGAGGGAGTCTGTGCTCAGATGGCTTCACAAGCATCTCTAAGGTCCAACTCCACTTTAAAGGACTCCTAATGGGAGCCATAAACACTGCTGCACAGGTTGGTTTTATGCAAGAAAAACAAGGTAGGAACCCAGCTTGGGGCCTCAGTCTCAAAGACAGCCTTGGCCCTGCATCAGAAGATCATCTCATAAAAGTACACGCGCACGTGTTACGTTCAATAAAATGCCTACTTTATGTATCATAAGATTTCCTGCATTAATTTTTTTTTTCTATTAACCAACCACTGGTTTTGCTCTCATTGGATAAGAGGCTTCTGCTATTAATAGCACTTACCTCACTGGGCGGATGTGAAGGCTGAACGAGGTACCGATGCAAAGCGTCTGGCGTGATGCCTGGCACACAGTAAATGTTCAGCAAATATTAGCTGTAATAATCATCTCCAAATCCAGACCTCTCACTTGGCAGATGAGAAAACTGAGTCTCAGCGGCGTGAAGTGAGTGGGCTGCAGATCAAGGCTTAGAAGTGGAGCTGTGAGAATCGCCCACATCGGAAACCCAAGCCTGCGTCTCCACAGGGCCTCTCTCGTTGCATATTTTGGAGGGGGGTGTCTCTTCCCTGAGGAATGTCAGGTGGCGGTCACGGGAGCAGTGGTGGGTCCCTCAGCATCCTTCAGGGTCATAGCACCCCAGCCTCCCACCGCCCATCCTATCGGTGGAGATCTGAGTTTTCCCTCTGGTTCAAGCTTAGGGTCAACCCTAAGCTTGTCTCAGTGACTCCTCTGTGTTCACTGATATTGTGTATTTTTATCTCAGAGGCTTTCATTCGTGTCTTTAATTACCTGTTTCAGTGTCTGTCTCTCTTCTGAATGACTGGGAGTCCCCCAGGGAGCAGGCCTGATTCATCTGGAAACCCTGAACCCAGCCCAGTGCCTGGCTCCAAGCTGGGGCTTCATGCATGTTTGTTGAACAAGTGAGCAACGGAACAAATGTGAACAAATGGGGGTCCTCAGTGTCTCACCCTCTCTGCACCAGACTTTCTGGCTAGGGTTGTAGCAGAGAGAAGTTCACACTTTGTCTGACTCTGGAACCAGCCAAAAATGTCTCCAGGATTCACAGATTCTCTGCCATGGTACAGGCCCAGCAGCTGAGGCCCTAGCCTAGTGCCCAGACCCCTCCTGCTCTTTGTTTTCCTCATTTATCCCTCTATCCTCCATCCTTGTGTTGCTCCAGGCTCCATCTTTCCGTTCCTCCAGCCTCCATTCCTCCCATCCCTCCATCCTGCCAGCCTCTATCCTTCCAGCCTCTATCCTTCCATCCCTCCAGCCTCCATTCGTCCCATCCCGCTATCCTTCCATCCCTCCAGCCTCCACCCTCCAGCCCCTATTCCTCCAGCGTTCATCCCTCCCATCCCTCCATCCTTTCAGCCTCCATCCCTCTAGTCTCCATCCCTCCAGCCTCCATCCTTTCATCTCTCCAGCCTGCATTGCTCCAGCCTCTATCCCTCCAACCTCCATTCCTCCATCTCCCATCCCTTCATCCTCCATCCCTCCATCCCTCCATCTCTCCAGCCTCCATCCTCTTCTTCCTAGGGAGCTTGAGAGCGTCTGGCAGGGCAGAGCAGACCCTGGGAAACCCAGCCCTGGAGTGAGGCTCCCCTCCACACTGTGAATGGGGTGTGGCTAGGGCTTTGTCTCCTCTGAGTCACCTCCATGCTGTGGTGGGCTTGACTCAGACAGAGAGTGAGAAGGAGAACTTGGTTGGCCCTCCTGGTTTCCATGGGTCCTGAGCCTGGCCTGGGTGGGACTGGGTGGGGCAGGAGGACAGGGAGAGGCCCACACTGAGGAAGATGTTAGAACTACACATTGGGAGGACTGACATGGATCTCAGGTCCCCGGGAGCATCTAAACCTCACAGTTTCTGCTCTGGGACAGTAAGGGCTGGAAGCTGCTGGGTGTGGCAGGGGGAGGAGTCTGACTCTGTTCTTACCTCCTCCCCTCCCTGAATTTCAGACTCTTCACCTTACACCAAGGGGGTGAGGTCCAAATCCCCTCCAGCCAACTTCCAGCCTGAGTGCCAAGGCCAGGCTTTACCTAATGACCATGGGAACTGGAAGAGAAGAAAAAGAGCCAGGCGCGGTGGCTCATGCCTATAATCCTAGCACTTTGGGAGGCCGAGGCGGGTGAATCACTTGAGGCCAGGAGTTCAAGATCAGCCTGGCCAACATGGTGAAACCCTCTCTCTAGTAAAAATACCAAAAATTAGCCAGGTGTGGTGGCATGCACCTGTAACCTCAGCTACTCAGGAAGCTGAGGCAGGAGAATCACTTGAACCCAGGAGGTGGAGGCTGCAGTGAGCTGAGATCATTCCACTGCACTCTCACCTGGGTGACAGAGCAAGACTCTGTCTCAGAAAAAAAAGAAGAAGAAGAACGAGCAAGAGCTACCCTTATTTGAGCACTTACTGCATGCTAGGGACTGGCTGATTGTTCCATATGCATGATCTCATTTAGTCCTCATGATTGCCTTCCAGAAACCCATTTTGCAGATGGGAAAACTGAGGCTCAGAAGAACAATGACTTGCCACAGGGCACACTCTGGGCTAGCTGGTGAGCTGGGGGTCCCAGGTCTCTTGACCCCCAAATCCTCATCCTTGACCGCTTGCTCCCAAAATTACTCTGTTTCCCCTCATCACCTGCACCCCAAGATGCTCAATGTGGTGTCTTCTGACTCTGAGAGGGTCAACCAGGGAAGCCAGCCAGGGCCACTGGTCTCTGACCCCTCTTGCTTGTTGACAGCCCCTGGGGGCTGTACTGGGACTACAGCCATCCCAGACCATCTCTCCTCAAAACCCTGTCAGACAGCTCTGGAGGAGGCATTTGGCTTTCCTTTTGTGGTTTTTCTTTTCTTTTAACTTCTCTGCAACAAATATAGAAAATACAGATAAGCACAGGAAAAAGCAAGAGAATCACATTCCTTATCGTCTTCATTAGAATAGTAATATTTGGGTGCATTTCATTCCAGTATTTTTCTTTTATGCACATGCATTGCCAGTTTTGTTTTTATGAAAACAGGATTGTTTGTCAACAGACATTTCCTGAGTACCCACTGCGGGTGGGGAGTTGTGCTCCGTCCGTCAGCGACAGCTCCTCCTCTCCCCTTGCAACAGGTTCTTCCCTGAGAAGGGCTCCCGTTGCTGGGGTGGGCAAGATGGGCACCAGGAGAATGGGGCTTTGCAGCCTCGCAATTCAGAGCCAAGCTTTGGAGAAGGGAGATCTGGGCTGCTGGCTGTGGGGCCGTGGGGGTGCCGCTTGACACCTCGGAGCTGTGGCTTCCTTTTCCGCGGAGTGAGAGTCACAGCACTTGTCACACAACAGGTTTTGAAAATTAAATGGCCAAGTGAACGGGAAGGGTTTGGCGCCAAGTCAGCGCTCGGTGAGTGTCTCGTGGGCTCTCTGCGGGCCTCAGGAGACCTCTGTGTCGAGGGCGTTTTGCTTCCCGGTGCTCTCAGGGAGCAACGCTGGACCCAGGACTTGGGAGACACCTCATGACAGTTCAGTGATTCAAAGCTTGACTGTTGGCTGGATGCAGGGCCTGGAAAACCTCTCATCGCCCTGCGGTGTTTCCAGAAAACACAGGCTCTGGCGCAGTCATCTTCCTTCCCGTGGGTTCCTAATGTGGGTGTGATTTGCAACCGAAAAACCAAAGCCAGCTTCACAGCTGAGGACCACGAGCTCATTTCTCTTTGGGTTGTGTCCCAGCTCCCTGAGCCCTGGGGCTGATAATGGCGGCGGAGGAGAGTCAGGAGAGAAGGGGACCTGCAGAGGACAGAGGTGGGGCGCGGACTCGGATGAGGACTCAGGCGAGCTGCGGGGCCCCGTGGCACTCGGCCCTCCACAGGTGCTCAGTACAAGTTTGCTGAGTGAACAAATGCGTGAATGAGGAAGCCAGCTGAGGCGTGTGCATTGGGAGAATGGGAGGAAAGAAGCCTTCATCTTTTCTGCCCATATTTCAAACCCCTGTGCCTGCCACAGAGCCTAGGGGCACTCAAAGGGCCCAGCAGAGAGGAGAGGAACAAACCCCCTTGCTGGTGGCTGCCCTCAGTCTCAGATGCCACTCTGTGACCCTGCCCTGGGCTCTGACCACCTCATTCCCCTGCAGCACCCCCCATGCCCTCTTAGGTCTCCCAGCTCCCATCTTTCCCAGGGAGCTGAGCAGGTACCACACTGCGTGCTTGACTCTGGAGGATGGCGCGCTCCTGGTGGACTTCCCAGCATGCAGGGAAGACATTCTAGAAGCCATCTTGCAGGCAAGCAACTGCTCCACCCAGGGATGAAGCCGCCACGGGCATGTGTCAAAGCCAGGAGCTAGCCAACCATCCCCAGTGGCTCAGCTGCCTGGTGGCAGGAGGCGGCTGGCTCTGGGAAGGACCCAGAAAGCAGAGGAAGAAGGGGCTGGGGGGCTGCATGTACTGGAGCCACTGTGGGGTCCTGGGAAGTGGCCTCTCCCCTGACTCTGAAATGAGGGGGCTGAGCCACAGGCCTTCGGAAGGGCCCCCAGACCTCTGCCCCACTGAGGCACAGCCATGGGTTTTGGAGGGCAGAGAGTGCAGAGGAGGCTCCCAGCTGGAAGCGGTGGGAACCCCGTGGGGAGCAGTGGGCAGAAGCTGGACTTAAGAGGCAGGGCTGGCCCTCACTAGGGAAAGGAGAAAAGTGAGTAACGGTGACAATAATATGACAACTTCCATGACTGAGCACAGTGAGCTGGAAACTTCTCTCAAATGATCTCCTTTCATCTGCAAGACCGCCTTTCCCATGGCAGGCAGCAAAGGCCAGGGCATCTGGAGTCGGGTGGGCAAGGTTCATGCTAAGCCTCACACCCTCGCCTCCCACTAGGGATCCTCAGAGCCTCTACCCTAGAGGGTGATTGGGACGTGTCAGAGAGGAGGCACTTGAAAGAGTGTCTCGCAGAAAAATGGGGCTCACATCATGTGATTATTATTAGTATTATCAATGCAGAGATGGAACCTCAGAGAGGTGAAGTCACTTGCCCAGGGCCACACAGCAAGTAAGTGGTGGGGCCAGCATTTGATTTCAGAATGTCCCATTCAAAACAAACAAAAAAGGACCAAACAAAAAGGGGTATTGGTCCTTCCCCAATACCCCTGGCTTGGCCTCTATCTTATATCCCTTCTGGTCCCTCAGAAGGACAAAGCAGTTAAAACCACAGATGGCAGAGAATTGCCCTTAGGTCACATCCATTTCAGAAGAGAGGGACTTGCCAGAAGTCACACAGATAGGCCCGGCCAGGACGGAGCTCTCAATGGGCAGACTCTCACGCCAGAGCCCCACAAGTGTATCTGTGGAACCTGACAACAAGGTCACCCCCTTTCTGGCCCCCTGTTCCGCTACCACCTCCCATGGGGCACGGGAAGTGATGGCTGAGATCCATTTCAAACCACAGGGGAAATTTTTTGTCTGGGCTATACTGGAATCCAGCCAGGGCTTCAGGTCAGAGGATCTCAGTCATATGCAAAAGGCAGGGGATGTAGAATGGGCTGGGGAGGGGGCATTGCATTCCCACAACTACTTGGCCTTGGGATTCCCCTCGCCTGATCGGGCAGCTCTGAGCTAGGCAGGCTTCCGAGCCTCCATCCCAGACCTGACTGCCCAGATCTTCCTGAGGTCATGGTTGAGTCAGGCCCTGGGTCATCTCAGCTCCACCTCTGATCAGAGCTGAGTGCTGGGTGAGGCACGGCAGACCAGCCTCCCCTGCTGGCTCTGCACACTTGCTGTGGGACCCTGGACAGGTCTCTCATCCTCAAAATCATCCACTCCCCACTATCTCAGAATCTTCCCAAACTTCCCTTCTGGGATTTCCAGGGAAGCTCATCACAAGCACTTCTGCTTCTTCAGGACCAGCCTCCTGAACCCCAGCACCAAAAGAAAAGCCAAAGACCATTTTTAAAATGTTTTATTTTAAGCAGAGCGGGTGCCTGTGGCTTCTTTCTTGTCCACCCTCCTAGCGGGCATGAGGATGCAATGAGCTTAGAGGAGAAATCTTTGCTCTGTAAACTGTAAAGGGCTGGAAAAGAACTGCAGACCATTCCTGCTTAGGCTGAAAGCTTCTGGAGGACAGCTGTTGGCCCCCTGCCGAGGCCTAACAGAGCACTGACACTCAGGGCTTTCCTGGGGGCAGCTTGGCTGGCAATGGGCAGTGTCCAAGTCTACAGCACACAGTGTGCCCCTGTCCCTGAGGCTGACAAGACTGAACCATAAGGCAAGGGTTAGATCAAAGCAGGAATCAAATCTGGCTGGCACAGGTATGAATAGTCCCAGACAGACCAGAGCTGATTTCCAGGGCCCTCGATAAATTTATTATTATTTTTTTGAGACAGGGTCTGAGCTCTGTTGCCCAGGCTGGAGTGCGGTGGTGCAATCATGGCTCACTGCAGCCTCGACCTCCTGGGCTCAAACCACCCACCCGCTTCAGCCTCCCAAAGTGCTGGAATCCCAGGTGTGAGCCACTGTGCCTGGCCTGTTATTATTATTATGATTATGAATATTATTTGGTGACCATGGTGGGGGCTACTGGGCAGAGAACCACGAGTCAGGATGTTAGCCCCTGCTTTAGCGTGGCCTCCCTGGGAGGCCTTGGACAAGTCCCATGCCCTTGGTGGGCCTCAGCTTTCCACTCTGTACAATGGGGGGATGCCTATGATTCTGGGGCCAGGGCAGAAATTTGGAAATGGGCAGAGCAGGACCTCAAGTTTTCAGTGAATTTCTGACTTTCAGCTTGGAGACAGACAGCTCTGGCCTTGGTGGAGATGGTTCTCCCCGCGTCTGTGTTTCAGAAGATGGGCTGGGAGTGAGGGCGCTCAGCCGCAGTCTCCCATCCTTCCCAACATGCCTGAGCCTTCAGGTTCTGCCCCACCCAGTCAAGCAGAGTTCCCCTCCCCAATCCCCCACTGAGTTGCTGTGTGACCTTGGCTAAGTCATTCTACTCTCTGGCTTCCATTTGGGGTAACAGAGTCACAAAGGCCTCAGCAAAGGGCAGCCTGTCCTGGCCACCCGCTCCCCTCCCTTTGGCCACCTATCATCACTCCTCTTGTAGAACCACTGAACTGGGAGAACCTTGGGGGATGGTGGAGGCCAAGTGTCCAGTTTCACAGGTGAGGAAACTGAGGCCCTGAAAGGTCTGCTCAGGACCAGCCATCTCCAATCCTCATGTCCTGTTTCTCTGCAGCATCGCTCTGTAGTAATAAAGAACGCACCCAAATGGTGGCAGCCTGCAGCTGGAGCTCCAGCCGACTTCCAAATCCCCAGGCTTCCACATTCCCAGCCTTCTTTGAGCCCCGGTGTCCTTGTCTGTGGAACCGGGATAGCAGCAGACTCTGCTCACAGGCAGGATAAGACCTGGAGGGAGGAGGAGGGCCTGAGAAGCATTCTGAGGACACCAGTGTCCAGGGTGGCTCTCATTCTCCCCACTCCCCCGAGGCCCCGTGCAGCAGCCCAGCCTCTCTCCTGCCATCCTCTGGCTTCCTGACCTCGGTTTCCCCCTGGCGCCTCCCTGGCCCGTGCTGCCTCTTGCTAGGCCTCTGAGGCAACCAGGAGAGCCCCACGGAGGAGGCGGCAGTGATGTCAGGTGGTGGGCACTGAAGCCCAAGCCCCTCAGCGGTCCTCAGAGCATTTGATGTCAGAAGGGAGTATTTGTTTCCAAGGCCAGCTACACTACTGCTTGGTGTGCCCCTGCTCCTCTGCACGATTCCTACCTGGCGTGGTTGCTGCTGTGGCCTCTTCCGTGCTCATCTATCCTTTCCCCGCTTGCTGGCCTGGCTGCACCCCAACCACCGCATTGCCCCTGTTGGTGTGGCTGCTGCAGTTACTATAGCCCTTATGCAGGCAGAAAGGGCAGCGCCTTTGCTGGCATGGCTGCTCTGTGGTCAGATAAGCTGCTCCCCACCCACCCTGGCATGGCCACTGGGAAGCACACTGTGGTCCACTGATGGCCTCTGCTGCCAGGATCCAGGTCCGAGGCCACAGCTGTCTGCATCAATGGCAGTGCTCGAGGCACTCACTGGACATCTCTAGACAGCGGTTACTGTTCGTTCAATGGGGGCAGCCCAGCTTCACTCTGAAGTCCATCACTCAAGGGACCCCATCTCCTCCAAGGCCCTGGACCCCCGTGACTCTCTGTGCCCACCTCTTCCCAGAATCTCTCTCTGGCCCTGCTGATCTTTCGATTCCCAAGGATGGAGCTGAGTGGTCCTTTCTCATGGGACTTCAGAGTAGCAGAGAGTGGCAGCAGGACAGGGGACTCTCCTCCCTGCTCCCATAATGCTCCGAGGCCATCACAAATAGCCCAGGATCTCCAATAGCCCATGGCCCTGCTGCCCTGGGAGAGTAAGCTCCTCTGAGAGCCTCCTGTCTCCCCTAAACCCTCATCAGGCAGCAGGTTCAAGGCCTGTGTTCTTCAGGGGTCATCAAAGGGGTTTCTGTATAATGACAGAGAAACTTCTGGAAAATTTTCATCGTCACTGCTGCTCCAGCCTTCTCCCAGCTTCTGACCACCTTCCTGGTGCTTATTCACAAACCTTGGGGGCCTACCGTGTGCCAGGGTCTGTGCTTGCCGTGGGGATGGGGCAATGGGAGGCCAGACCCATCTCTACCCTGGGGACACCCACAGTCTGGGTGAGGACACAGGCGGAAACAGTGATTTAGCTGCCGTGGTAGTGAGTACCCAGAGATTCCGTGTGTCACCAGGGTACCTGACAGACACAATCCTGGAGAGCTCCTGGAGGAAGTGACCGTCAAGCCCATCTCTGAGCCTTGGGGAGGATATAGTCAGGCACGTGGGGAAGGGTCAGTGCTTCAGGCAGGGGAACAGCATGTGCAAAGTGTCACATGGCCTAGGTTTGAATCTCACTTTGCTACTTACTAACTATGAGACAATGTATAAATTACTTGACCCCCTCCCCATCCCTCAGTTTTTTCATCTGTAAAATGGGAATATTACGTTACATGAATGGGCCTGCTGAATCCCAGCAACACTTCGCAAAGCTGTTGGGATTCAATGCGACCATTCATGGAAAGCACTTAGCACACAATAAATACTCAATAAATCTTAGCACAGTCTCACCTACTGAGCATCTGCTGTGTGTTCCGCAGATCTGTAAAGCTTGGGCCCACTACTCCATTTCATAGATAAGAAGACTGAGGGTTAGAGGACTGAGTCACTAAGGTGGAGATCGATTGAGGTTTTGGAGGAATCAGGGAGGCTTCTTGGAGGAGGCGGTGGCTGAGCTGGGTGTTGAGAATGGGCACCCCCCGCCCCCCACCAGTCAAGCAGCCTCACCCTAAGCAGAGTATTTCAGCCTCAGGGGCTCCATTGGCCCCAGGCTCCCTGGGTCCGGGGATGGAACAAAAGGGCTGCCCTGGGCACTCCCAAGGCCTCCCAGGAGTCCCAGCAGGGAAGGCCCCATCAGGCCAGGTTCTCAGGCTACAGAGCCTCCAGCGAGCATCAAACAACAAAAAGGCTTTTCTCACTCTGGATGAGTCACCAGAGCTAGCAGACACCCGGTCCCTGTGCTGAAGGAGATGAAACCACACATCTGAAGAAGTTTCCCACGGCCACCACTTGCTTTAAATAGCTGCAGAGAGAAGTGGAGGAGGGAGGGAAGGGTAGAGGGGGTAGGGAAGCAGGGCTGTCCAGACCAGGCCCTGGCTGGGGTCTCCCCCATACCCCAGGACCCTGACACGCACCCCTTGAAGCAGGTTGTTGATGAGAACTCAGGCCCCATGGGTGCCAGGGGAGCCCAGCAGAGGCCCAGAGCCCATGGTGGGCCAGGGCCCAGCAGACAGATAGGCGGACAGCGGGAGACACATCCAGCTTGGCCATGGGGTGCACACCCCTGTGTCAGGGTGCAGGCCCGGGAAGGGGGAAGTTGACCTCACTGTGCACCCCGGTACAGCCTCTAGGCCCCCAGCCAAGCTTCCTCGCAGGTCACCTGACACCCCTGAGTGCTCCGACTGCGCCCCCCTGCCTGGCTAGGTTCGTGACTGAGCCCTGGGCGGCATTTCCGGAGGCAGGCCGGGAGCTGGGTCTGCTGACGCACTTGCCGTCCCCCTCAAGCAGGGCTGGGTGAGAAGAGAGCCCCCCATCCCCCCTTCCCGTAAATGAGCTCACCCCTACCCCAGGGATTCTAAGAAGTGGAAGCCAGGCACCTGCTCCTCGCCCACAGCAGGGGGTGGGGTGGGCTAGGAGGGGGAGGGGCAAGGGAGAGGCTGGGGTCCTCATAACCCCTCAGCTCAACCCTCAGGCCTAGGCCAGGGTTTGGGGCGGCCCCAGGGGCTGGCAAACTTCTTTCCCTTAGGTGTGGAAGAACGCCCTCTCCGTTCTCCATGTGAGACCAGTGCGGTTCACGACGCCTCCGTGGCCTGGGCCCATTTTTCAGAAGGCAAACTGAGGGAATCCCAGAGACGCCTTGGAGGCCAGTCTGGTTCCCTCCCAGGCTGGGAGTAAGATCACCTCCTGGCTGTTCAGGCAGCCCTTGGTGACCATCAGTGGCTCACTAAATATCTGCCTTTAGAGACCCTCCAAGCCAAGGCCCAGAGAGGGCAGTGATTTGTCCAAGGTCACACAGCAGGCCAGGGGAGGTCCAGGCGTACCTCTAGGTGGGTCCGTACCCTGGCCAACCCACCAGTACTGCCAGCAAACATTCATTTGGCATCTACTGGATCCTTTGCAGGGACATGGGATTAAATAAGACAGCATCCCGCTGAGAGGGTCCAAAAAATAATCATGAGCGGTCGCCAGAGCCTGGGCCAGGGGCTCTCGGTTCTGCCTTCTCATCTAGGTCTCCCGGCTTTGAAAAAATACAGATTCCAGGGCTCCAGCCCTGAGATTAGGATTCAGCAGACTGGAAAGGAGCCCAGGAACCTGCATTTTATAAAGTTCCTCAAGTTGATCTGATGGATTGAGAAGCTCGGAACAGACTGTAAGCAACTTGAGGGCAGGGGCTGTCCCAAAGGAGGGGGGAGGAGGTTTCCTAGGGCTTCCAGCGGGAGGCGCACACCACAGCCTTCCCCTCCCCCACCAACCTCTGCCTATACACAGGGCCCAGCCCAAAGAGGCCTCCAGGAACGAGGCACAGCTGAGAATAGTTCCAAGAGGCTGAATGATGGCTTCCACCTCTCTCTGCTGTCCCCATCCCCGAGTTCACATGCAGGACGGGGTGGCCATGCTCCAGGCAGCCAAGGAGGTGGGCGATCCCGCTGTGGATGGCTCTGCCTGGTGTTAGGGGCCTGGCCTGTGCCCTCCGTCCCCGTCTGCCCCCTCCCTGAGGTCCCTGCAGCCCAGGCTAGGTGATTCCAGGCCTCTGTAGGCTGCAGGTCCTGGGGTAAGGGTGTCTCTTGTCTGCCCAGAGACTATGAGGCTGGGAAAGGCGGGGGTGCTAGGGCCTGCAGCTACGGTGTATGCTGGCTCTTTTCCTGGCACTCAAGGAGTTTGGTGCTCCCGGGCCTGGTAGCATGGGAAGCAACGTGGAGGCCCTGGGCTGGACTGTCCCTGTGTGCCTGGCACAGCCTCCAGCCAGGACCAGGCTCAGTGAGGACTCATGGACCGACTGATCTGGGGATGTGGGTGGCAGGAGCTGCCCCCTCCCTATCTCTAACCCTTGTGGCTGAGAGGGCCTGGTCCTGCACGCAGTGCCCAGCTTGGCCACCTCACAAGGCCACTGTCCTCTCAGTCTCTGCGTCTGCTTCTGTGCAATGGGCAGCAGGGGTGGGAAGAGATAGTCTTGTCCAGGGCCACAGTGGGGCAACAGGGAGTAGCCAGGCCACTCAGTAGGGCTGCTCCTGGCCCCAGGGGCCACATCCCCACAGTCTCCACTTGTGCAGAGGGCGGGGGAGACAGAAGTCACCGAGAGGAAGCAGAGAGCCCTCCCCAGACCCATCTGAGTGGGGCTGCCGCTCGCCGGCTCTGGGGCTTCGTGCCCCAGAGCAGGCATGGTGCCACGCCTCTCAGAACCCCATTTTCTCATCTGTGCAGCAGAGAACCCCCAACTCCAGAGGGCTGGTTTGAGGGTTAAATGAGCGAAAGCTCGTGAATGTATGAGGAATCATCATTATTGCAATAGGCATGATTGACATTTTTCTCACTAGAGCGTGCGTTACAGGGGCGGGGGTTGTGCCTGACACTGGTAGGTGCTCATTTGGTTTGTGGAGTGAATAAATGAGTGTAGAGGGAGCCGTTCTCTCAGCCTGTGCTGGAGGCTTCTTGGGGCTTTGTTCAGCATGTGTGTGTGCTCACGTATGTGTGTATGCGCCCATGTGTGTAGGCATGTATGTGCATGTGTTTGTAGGCATGTATGTGTGTGTGCATATGTGTGTAGGCATGTATGTGAATGTGTGCGTGCAGCCATGTATTATGTGTGTGCAGATGTGTGTGTAGGCATGTGCATGTGTGCAGGCATGTATATGTGTGTGCGGGCATGTATGTATGTGTGCAGGCGCGTGTGTGTGTGCAGGCATGTATGTGTGTGCAGGTGTGTGTCTGTGTGTGTGCAGGTGTGTGTGCACAGGTGTGTGTGCACAGGTGTGGGTGTGCAGGTGTGTGTCTGTGTGTGTGCAGGCATGTATGTGTGTGCGCAGGTGTGTGTGTGCAGGTGTGTGTGTGCAGGCATGTATGTGTATGTGTGGGCATGTATGTATGTATGCAGGCATGTGTGTGTGTGCAGGCATGTATGTGTGTGCACAGGTGTGTGTGTGCAGGCATGTATGTGTGTGTGCAGGTGTGTGTGTGTATGTGTGTGCACGCAGGTGTGTGTGTGTGTAGGCATGTAAGTGTAGGAGTGTGTGTGCATGCATCCACATGCCTGCACACTCCTGAATGCAGGTCTGGCCCCAGTGTGGAAATGTGGGTCTGTGCATGGCCTCTCTGGGTCTGTGTTTTGCATACGGGTCTGGCATGTGGCCATTTGCATGTACGTCTCAGTCTGTGGGCCTATAGCTATGAGTGTGCTCACCCCACAGGTGTCCAGGCCTGGTCTGGAGTGAGGGTGTCTGATTATTTGTGTATGGGGGTTATGGGAGGTTGCCTCCTGCTCTCCTGACTCCCTCTCCCCAACCAGGACTCCAAGTTGTGAGCCCACCTGGGAGTGCCAGACTATGCAAAACAGAGGCCAGGCCCAGGGAAGCCCCTGCAGAGTGGCCCCTGGGGACTTCCAGGTCCCTTCTCCTTGGGTGCCCCTCCCCTCGGTAAAGCCTTCTGCCCCTTCCAAAGTCCCATGACTCTCCACTCAGGGGCTTCCTCTCACATCTGGGGGCTGCACGCAGTGCTCAGATTTCCCTGCCTGCCCTCCCTCCCACCACAGCTTTCAGCCCCTCTCGCAACGCCGGGTCTGGCGTCTCCCTCCTTCCTTTCTGAGGCCCCCCGCTTCACTTCTGCACAGTTCCCCGAGCTGCTTTTGTGAGCTCCACTGTGTGCCAGGTGCTGGGCCCTGGCCACTTCCCTGCGTCGTGGTTACCACTGAGAGAGCTGCTGGCAGGAGCCCCATTTTACCAATGAGGAAACTGAAGCTCAGAGAAGTTAAGGAACTTGTCCAAGGTCACACAGCAAGTGAGTGAGAATCAGACACAAACAAGACTCCAAATCCAGGTCTCTTTCCCATACAGCCACACCACTACCATGCTTCAAGTCACATCAATGGCCGAGCCTCCCTGGGAGAACAGTGTAAACCCCTTCCCCAGGTGGACGCCAGGGGTTCAGGCACCTCCCATATCCATGGCTCATAGGATGAAGGCTCCTGGCTCTGGAAAAGGCCTCCTGGCCTCCTCATGGAGGAACTCAGGCTCACCCTCTGCTCCTGGGCTGAGCCATATTTGGGCCTGGAAACCTCCAAGCCTACCCCAGTTGGGCCAACTTGAAGCCCCCAGGTCTTCCCAATGCCACATAACATTTGCCTGGTGGGCCCCATGGAGAGATCAGAATCCCCTTCCGCAGGGTCATTACTGTTTCCCCAGAACACGCTTCCATTTGGCAAGGACATGTGTGCTGGGGGAGCCATGTGGCTTTGATTTAAATTTCACCCTGGAAAAACAATGGTTTGGATTAAGGGAAGAAACAGTTGGTGAAATGTCATGGAAAGAAAGGAGGGGAGAACGGGGAATCTTTGTGGCAAAAGCAGGCCCCAAACTTTCAAACCCACATTCCAGAGGTTTCTCAAGGCCTGCCATGCAGACCTGACCTCCTACCCCAGCGCGCTCCTGTCCTCTTCAGTAGCAGTGAGGTTTCCTCAGGAGATATCCCACTGGTTGTGCTCCCTCCTCTTACAGAAGCTGAAACAGAGGCTCAGGGAAGGCTGGCGACCTGCCCAGGATTATGATGAGTTCTGGTGGCTCATGGAGCTCAAAGGAGGCTAGGGGTGGGGTGAGAAGAGAGACATGAGGCTCTGCTTCCCCCCACTCTGTTGGCACGGGGCTTGACCTCTCTAGGCCTCAGTTTCCCCAATGAGAAAGGAAAGAAAAGGGAATTACAGTATTTCCAATCTCCACTGGAACTGAGCGAAGCCCAGGAGCCCTGTGGCAGGCTGGTGTGCTCGGCTCTGACTTCCTGACCCTTTACTTATGCTGGGCTTGGCGCCGAGAGTGTCCCACACATGGCCTGCGCTGAGTTCCCAACACCCACAGTCCCCACCCCATAGACAGCTGACTGAGGCTCCGAGAGGCTAGGAACTTACGAGGCCCCTTGGCTAGGATGCGGCCCCAGGGGCTGTTTCTAACCACTGGGCGGTGAGGCTGAGGCTGGGATAAGAGTGGAGAGGATTTCGCCCAGGGCAGTGAGAGCCAGGAACAACCTGAAGTCCACACCCCCAGGAGCACCTCACAGTTTCTAGGTCACCAGCTCTGAGCCAGGAAGGCTGTCAGTGTCACCCATTCATTCAGAGGCGGGAGCTGAGGCCAAGGCGGGGGGATGTACCCAGGGGCACACAGTGGGGTGGTGCCACATCTCCGGACAGCCAGTGGGAGCTCTGTGGTGTGGATCCTGGAACCAGTGCGGGATGACACTCTGATCTGCCAGGCTGGCCTCAGGGACTGTGCAGCCCTGCATCTCCATCTCTGTAGTGGCTGCTTGGGGTCAGGACTCCAGCTGTGGTTATGGGTCCATGTGAGACCAGGGTCAGGGCTCAGTGTGTGGCCGGAGCTATGTGTCAGCAGTGAGGGCTTGGTCTGTGACCAGGGTCAAGGCCGAGGAGTTTAATGCAATGAATTGGCTGTAGAAGATCAAATGGACTCGAAACCCAAAGGACAGAATCGCTGATGAGGGTTGAGGGTGCTGTGATGGGCCAGGGAAGAGCTGGGCACAGGGGCTCGGGAGTCTACAGAGGCAGGAGCTGGGGCACTTCGACCCCACGAAGTCCTCTTCACACCCACCACTGCCTGGTGCAGCCCTCCCCCTCCACCCCTGTGCCCCCAGGACAACCCCATCTCTTTCCTCTGGGGAGAAGCCACTGGAAGTCATCCCCTCTCCTGACTTGACGCCTAAAGGGGCCAGAAGAGCCATCTGCGCCCCAGTGCTGGGTTCCACCTGTGCTCAGAGCCCAATCTCACCCCACAGGAAGGGAAGGGAAGGGAAGGGAAGGGAAGGGAAGGGAAGGGAAGGGAAGGGAAGCGTCTGGACGCCAGGAGAAAGGCCGCTCTGCACAGGTGGGCGGGGGTGCCGACGGCGCGCTGTCCAGAGCCGGGACTTCACCTGGACAGGTTGGTTCTTGAGTTCATGCTTTTAACCAACCACCACAGATTCCCAGAAGCACTGATAAAAGGTAGTCTTAGTATTATTTTAGCCAAGTCTGGCAGTGTGTGGCAAAACGCACAGACTCAGGGGCCACCCTGAGAGAGTCCTGAGCAAGTCACAGCACACCCTGGATCCTGGCACACAGTAGGGGGTTAACAAATGGCAGCCAGAGATGATCGGACAGAAGTGGCTTTCAGGCCCCAGGGCCCCCAGGTCAGGAGACACCACAGTGGGGGAACGAGACGCCAGCTGCAGACCGCTTCTGTGCCTGTCTGGCATGGGAACCCAGCTGGCACTGCTTGATTGATGCCTGAGCACCAGGGTCAGATAACTGGGTGCTGCTTTTCTTTCTTTTTTTTTTTTTTTTTGAGATGGAGTCTTACTCTCTTGCCCAGGCTGGAGTGCAGTGGCATGATTTTGGTTCACTGCAACCTCCACCTCCTGGGTTCAAGCAATTCTCCTGTCTCAGCCTCCCCAGTAGCTAGGATTACAAGTGTGAGCCCCCATGCCTGGCTAATGTTTGTATTATTAGTAGAGACAGAGTTTCACCATGTTGGCCAGGGTGGTCTTGAACTCCTGACCTCAAGTGATCCACTCGCCTTGGCCTCCCAAAGTGTTGGGATTACAGGCATGAGCCACTGCGCCTAGCCGGTGCTGCCTTTCTTGACCCTGTCTCCCCCAACCTTGTGACATTGCACTCTCTAAAAACAGACAGAAAATAACCCCAAACAACTGGGTGAGAAGAGACCCTAGAAATCACCACCCCTCATTTTACTGAGAAGAAAATTGAGGCTTAGGGAGAGGAAGGGACTTGGCCACAGTCATACAGTGCTGTGGGAACAGTCCGGAACAGGGGCCTTGCAAGCGCACGGCTGCCCCAGGGACAGTGCCTGGTGATGATAGCCAGCATTTACACGGGCCTGTGGGAAGCTCCCTCAGGCCTCTTCTCATCTAATCCTCCCAGAGCCAGGTGACCATCAGGGTGGGCGCTTAGGGCTGCACTCACCTAACAGGCAAATGGAAGTGGTGAGGTCTGAGCCCGGCCACTGAGCACCAAGCCACGTGCACCCATGCTGTGCCACTGGCCTCACTCACACAGCCCAGGCTAGGGGGCCCTAGCAGGCCTCAGCCTCCGCACCAGCACCCTCACCCCAGTCTTTGCAGAAGTGCAGTCTCTCCTCCTTCAACCAGGAACGCTGTTCTCTTCCCCCACTAGGCCATCTCATGAGAGGTAAGAGGAAGAAAAACCCACACAGACAGAGGCAAAGCCATCCCACACCTGCCACCATTTCCCCTGGTGGATTTTCCCTCTGTCTCTGAACGCATAGGCACCAGTTAACTTGGAGGAGAAGTCAGACTGGGGGCTGGGGAGCTGTGGCCTGGGGCGACCACAGGTCAGGTCTAAAGGTGGGCAGCATGTTGACCAACTAGATGCATTTAATTCATTCAGCACTGACCTTGAAAAGTGTCAGAGGAACTGCAAGAGCCAGGTCTAGTATCACCGGCTTGAACACGTCACTTGCCTTCTCTGGGCCTTTGTCATCCCACCTGTAAAATGAGAGACTTGCCTCCATCAGTGATTCTCAGTCCCAGCTACACTGGGGATCTTTTATTTTTATTTTTGTTTTTGTTATTTTTGAGATGGAGTCTCGCTCTGTCACCCAGGCTGGAGTGCAGTGGAGCGATCTCGGCTCACTGCAACCTCCGCCTCCTGGGTTCACGCAATTCTCCTGCCTCAGCCTCCTGAGTAGCTGGGACTATAGGAGCAGGCCACCACGCCCGGCTAATTTTTGTATTTTTAATAGAGACAGAGTTTCACTATGTTGGCCAGGCTGGTCTTGAATTCCTGGCTTCAAGTGATCTGCCCACCTCGGCCTCCCAAACTGCTGGGATTACAGGCGTGAGCCACGATGCCCAGCTTGGGGATCTTTTGAAACACATATTTAATTGATTCTGGGATGGACACCATTTAAACTCTTCCCAGTGATTCAACTGAGCAGCCGGGGTGAGGGGCCCTGGGCCAGACTCTATGTCAGGGCGACTCTGGCGCTGAAGTTTCACCACAGTATGGGGGTTACACGTGTGGCTGCAGGTGTCAGACAGACTGAGGTTGGTGGCTGTGTGCTACTTGCTGCTGCATGTGCCTGGGCAGGCCGTGTCACTGCTCTGTACCTCAGTTTCTCCATCCGTGGCTAATCATAGCCTTCCCTGCACGGCATTTTTGGGAGGATTAATTGTCCTGGTTGTGTAAAGTTCTGGCACATGCAGAGGTAGGACTTGATAAGCCTGTGTGGAAATAGTAGGGATGACAGTTCTGGGAACGGGGCCTCTGCTGGTCACCTGCCCCCGGGAAAATGGGGAGGCTGCAGTGGGCTTTGCTCCTGGACTTTCCTGGACCAGATTCTCTCCCAGCAGCCAGCCTGAGCTCCTGCTACCCTGTCCCTGCGGGATCCTGTGAGCAGTGCTGACCTGTGGTGCAGCAGGGGCTGCAGGTCAGAGGCTGAGGCTCCGCTTAGCGGAAACTGGGTGGGCCGGCTTGGGCACCTGCGGAGAGGGCTGGATGGACGGGAGCTCTGGAGCCATGATCTCTGAGAATGCCTGCTGCTGCCTCTCCCAGATCTGGGGCGCCTAGAGTCCCTTTGGTCAGTTCTAGGTCTCTCCCTCTTGGCATCTGTGGCCTCTCCCTCCCCAAGCCCTCCCAACTGGCCCAGTGTCTCTGTGGAGGGGGGTGCTAAGCCGTGGCGGGATGGGGAGGAAGCTGGGAGGTGTAAGGGGAGGAAAGGGTCTGGGGGTGGCTACCTCAGAGCCAGCAGCCGGCCTGAGTTAATCAAATGTCAGAAATAAGACTCTGGACCAGTCGCTGCCTTCGGTAAGCCTCAGTTTCTTCACCTGTAAACCATGGCTGATAGGTCCCAACTTGGGAAACCGTGGTGAGGAGAAAATGAGATCGTGCTCACAGCCAACATCTCGTAGACACGTGCTGCAGATGGGCCTCATGCCAACGTCATCTCAGTTTGTCCTCTCAATCCTGTGAGGCTTATCAGCACCAGCACCAAGCCTCCCCATTTCTCAGGTCAGAAACTGAGGTCTGTTCTGTTCACTGAGCACCTGCTCTGCACTCAACCCTGAGAATGGGAAGGAAACTGTGCAAGGCACCGCAGCAGCAAGAGCCACAGCCCGGATTTGAGCTAAGGATCATCAGCCACCAAAGCTCTAAACCCTCAGAGCCCTGGGTGGACTGTGATGGGCAGACAGGCCCTGGCAGGGTTCCTGGAGTGAGGCAGCTGCTGTGAAGGTGGCAGTGGGAGGTGACACCTGTCAGAATCCAGAAAGCCTGGGCACAGGCCCTGGGCTGTCGGTAAAGAGGAGGTGAGGTGTCACCACTTGTGCCGGACACAGGCTGGTGGCAGGACAGCAGGAAGTGTGGGTTTTCAGGTCCAGAGAACGCCTCAGGCCTGGTGTGGGTAGCAATGGTGACTGTGACGTGTCACCTGACACACAACTCTAGGTGACTGAGCATTTACTGCCTCCCCACCTCTGTTCCAGGCACTTCCTGTCCACTAACTCACAACTATCCAGAAAGCAGGACTACCACATCCCCATTTTACAGATGAAGACGCCAAGGAACAGAGAGGTCTAGTCAATTGCCCAAGGTCACAAAGCTAGGAAGGAGCAGAGTCACCGTCAAAGTCCAGACCCCACCCTTGAACAGCTGTGCCATCGACCTCAAGTGTAGACACCTGCATGAAACCAAGAGGATCTGACATCTAGACTCTTTTGCTGCCTGGGTTCAAATCCCAGCTCTGCCACTTACTGGCTGTAGGACCTTGGGCAACCGACTCAACCTCTCTGTGTATTCCAGTTTCCCCATCCATGAAATGGGGATAAAAATCAAGTACCTCCCTTAGGGGCTATTTTGATGCTGAATGTATCAAGTAGCCCGGCCCACAGCAGGCCCCAGGGAAGAGTGGGCTGTGGAAATTCATGCGGGGATTTTTCATGTGAAGATAGTATACGCGGGATGGTCAGCAGTGGTTGCTGTGGGAGTGGAATGGCAGGAGGCTTCCGCTTTTAATCACCACACTTCAGCGCATTTTCTGTTTTTACCTATGTTGTGATCTATATTTTTTAAATGAAGAAAACTGTCTGAGCTGGGTGTGAGTGGGTGGCGAGAGGTCTCTTGTGGCTAGTAAGTTGCTGTCTTTAGAGAAAAAAAAGAGTGGCCATTTTGATTGTACTTCACATAATCTGAGACACAGCTCATGGGGGTGCACAGAGTCCATGGCATTTCCATTCAGAGCCACAGGAAACAATCTGGCCCTCGCTGGGCGCTCCATGCACAGGGCTGCGGGAGGAACGCCGGCCCTGGAGCCCGGGACGTAGGTATGAGCCTCCTGTTCTGCCCCAACTTGTGATGAAATCTGTATTTGTTTGCTCAGCAAACTCCACCTGGTGCTTCGTTGGTGCCAGGCCCTGGACCCCAGGGGTTCTGAGTGTCCACTTCTCACTGCGCCTACTGTGAATCTTGGAGACAAAAGGTGGGACAAGGCGGAAGCAATCCCTGTCCTTCTGTGACCTGCAGTCCAGCAGGAGAAACCAGCACTATCAAATCATCCCACAAGCAAGAGTCAAATTACCACCTAAGGAGTGTGGGAGTTGGGGGCAGAAGGGGTGGAGCACAGACGCTTGGAGAACCTCCCTGGGGACGGAGAATGATCAAGGCGAGAAGGAAGTGCTCCTGGAGAGGAAGGGTGCTTTGCACCGGGAGCCAGACCAGCATAAGCAAAGGTCAGGCAGTGCAAGGGATCGTCGTGAACCTGAGGGAGTGACAGTGCCCCTGGAATGAAGAGGCTGAGGGGGAGCTTGGCGTGAGACAAGAAGGAGGGGGGCAGGGCCAGGCCACAGAGGACGTTGTAGCGGGGATCTGATCTTTATCCCAAGAGCCAGAGGCCTTGAAGGAGACTAGGGACGGGGGCTAAAGATTTCACCCGAGATCCCCCTAGAGCATGGGGAGAAGGGCATGGGTGGAGGGTCAGAGCAGACCCCTGCCAATCTCCAGTTCTTCGAACTGCACAGGCCTGGACACAGCAGCATCAATAAATGGCTTTTTCCTCGAATCCATTCTTCTTCAACTCATGGAAGTAACAGTTAGATCTCAATTTTTATTATTTATTTAAGAACTTCTTTTTCTGAACACAAAATATGAAGTCTAGAGTGCAAAGCGATAGGGAATTATCAAATTTGATGAGCTGCTGTGGGAATTAGGGGTTCGGCTCACTTCCTGAGGTTTTCTCAAAGGGAGAACGAGGGACAGAGGGTGCAGCTATGAGAATAAGGAAGAAGCCCTAAGCCTGTTGTAGGAGCTGTTTTAAGATTCCCAAGTTCCTTGATAGGTAGTGAGTTCCCTATTCCTGAGGGACATGTAAGCTGTCGAAGTATAATTTCAAAAAAAAAAAAAAAATAGAGGAAAAGCACAACTCTCATTCAAATATAGGTTGAACACATGTCAAAATCTGTTTAACTCCTGAATGAGGGAACCAGTAAGAAGATAAAGCTGATTCAAAGGAGACATAGAAGAATAGCACTACAGAATACTGGGGAAAGAATACTGGAACACAACAGCTCCGTGAGATACAAAACTGGTTAATGTCCTGATGGGCCAGAAGTCCGTAACTTTTGGGGATTTTCTACCGGACAGAAATCTATATATTAACGTATAACTTCTAAAGTCTGGTCTTTTAATGGCTCATACTAAGTCAAAGGTACCTTTCTCTACATAATTAAATACTGTCTTAGTCTGTCTGGGGAGCTATAACAAAATACCATAAACTGGGTAATGCATAAACCGCAGACATTTATTTCTCATAGTTCTGGAGGCTGGGAAGTCCAAGATCAAGGCATCTGGTGAGGGCCCATGTTCTCATAGATGGTGCCTTCCTGCTGTGTCTTCACTTGGTGGAAGGGGCAACGAAGCTTTCTGGGGTCTCTCTTATAAAGACACTAATTCTATTCCTAAGGACTCCACACTCACGATTCAATGACCTCCTAAAGGCCCTTCCTCCTAACCCCATCCCATTGGTGATTAAGTTTCAACATATGAATTTTGCAAAGACAAAACATTCAGACCATAGCAGATACCCTCAGTGGGCCTGTTAAACAACGCCCCAATATGACATTGAAAAGACCTGCTACCCTCTCTTTGGCTATTCCAAGTTTTGGATACTTTTTCTTAACAAAGTGGGAGCGAATGGCTGCAGTGACATGCTGCAGGAGAGTTCTGGTGGGAGAGGGGCTGGCTGGCATGTTATCTTTTGCTGCATAAGAGATTACCCCAACACCTACTGGCTTAAAACAATAAGCATTTATGATGTTGCCATTTCTGCAGGCCAAGAATTCAAGAGCAGCTCAGCTGGGCATTTCTTGCTCAGGGTCTCTCAGGAGGCTGCAATCATGTGTCAGCTTGGACTACACTCATCTGAAGTCTTGACTGGGGCTGGCAGACCTGCTCCCAAGGTGGTACACTCACACAGCTGGCAAGGTGGTACAAACTGTTGGCTGGCCTTGCCATGTGGGCCTCTCCATGGGTTGCTTGAATGTCCTCATAGCATGGCAGTCGGCTTCTCTCAGAGCAAGTGATCGATCCCAGAGAGAAGTAAAGCAGAAGAGTAGCGATGCTTTTAATGACCCAGCCTCAGAAGCCACACTCATTCATTTCTGCAATAGCCTATTGCTTACAGAAGTCGGCCCTGCCCAGTGTGGGTGGGGACTTCGTAAGGGAGGTGATTGGGAGCCTTGTCAGTTTTGGAGACTGGCTCATGTGCTGGGCACCTTCAGGATCCCTCAAGCCAGAGGCAGTAGCAAGCAAGAATTGCCTTCAGCTGTGTCACTGCCCAGGCTCCTTCCTATTCACCTGCTTGCAGCTGCTACACAGTATAGGGCCTGGGACAGGTGGCTCTGCTTTGGAGTCTCTCGTTGTAGCACCTGGTTGTGTCTTCCAAGTAGTTTTCTCACCCCAGAACAAAGTCTCTCTGGGAGAGCGCAGACGGTCAGTCATTCACACCTTAGTATGAATGAGTTCATCAACCTTCACCTCTGGCAGTAGAAAAAATGTGGGATTTGGGATGGGAGCTGGGGCAGAGGGGTGTCAAGGTTGTAGGGAGGGTGGGCTGAGCAGTAGCCTTTCTGGGGAGTGGTAGAGGGGACTGTCTTGGAGGGAGCATTAAAAGGGGGACACCTCAGGCCGTGCATGAGGGACTCCCTGAAAGTCAGTGGTGAGAGGAGGACCCAGGAGACTGCCCATTGCCGAGGGTCACAGGAATCACCAAGTACCCAGGTGAGGGCATCAGGAGAGGGCAGAGCATGGCAAAGAGAAGCTTCTGTTCCTGGTGGTTTGACCCTGGCTGCCCGTCAGGACATGCCTGGCTGCCTGCCTGTGTGTCTGATTGAGGGGTAGTCTGCAGGCCCACCAGTGACCAGCAGAGCCAGACACAGCAGCTGGGCCACCCGGGCTCCCAGGGAAGTGAGGAAGGAAGGAGGATCCCACTTTGCCCATGTGGGCTGGCAACAGCTGGGGTTGGGAGTGTGACCAACCAAGAGACACATTTCCCAGAGGCCTCCCAAGGCTTCAGGCCCAAGGCTGACCCGAAACTTCCAGGCGAGGCAGCTGGAAAGAAGAACCGGCGGTCCAGAGTGCAGACCTGGCCCTGTCCTCCACTGCACTGTACTGAGCCATCAGACGGCCTCCTTCCCCGCCCTGGTTCCCAGCTCCCATCTGTGGAGCAGCTCAGGGCACTGCGATGGCCAGCTCAGGGAACATTCCCTCCTCCCTCCTCTCCTCTTGGCCAATCCTCATTGGAGGAGGAGGTGGGCAACTGGCAGAGAGGGTAATGGCCCCAGGGGACCCCATGCCCAGCGGATGCCCAGGGTCTGATCTGAGGTAGGTAGCCTCAGGGAGAGCCCAGGGACACATCTGGCTGGGATTTAAAGCCTATGGAAATGTCCCAGAGACGTTCATTTGAGGAGAAAGGGGGAGGAAGTCTGCCAGTTTGGGGGGTAATTATTTTGCAAAACTTTATGAAGTTTCGGAAAATCTTGTTTCCCCCTTCATTGAAACCATTGTTTTTCAAGGGAAATTGAATTAGAAGGTGGTGGCGGCTGGAGGGGGCAGGAGAGGGAAGAGTAAGCCACATGTTTTTCTAACTAACTGGGCGTCTGTCTTGTGCCAACAATTCCCACAGCTCCTCGTGCTCTGCATCTGGGACCACCAGGGCCGTGGCTGGGGCCAGGAGAGAGCCCAGCAGCTCTGGGGACAGTGGCAAGGCTGAAGTGCACGCCCCAGCATCAGCCGCCTTCATCAGGGCTGGGCAGACATTTGGAGTTTAGCTGATAAGTGGGGTCAGGCCCTTGGTTTCTAAACCTAGGAGAAACTTTTGCAGAAAGCCGAGTGACCTTGGGTAAGCCTAGCAACCTCTCTGTGCCTCAGTTTTCCTCCTTGGAAGACAGTAGTCAGTAATGGGTGCCCTGAGTGGTGAGTCAGACAGAAGGCAACATGAAAAGTGAAGAGTGCTGCAGGCTTCATTACAGTTAGCACCACTGCCATCATCATCTAGTTGAGAGACAGCCAGTTACCACCATCTTTAAGGCCAATTCCGTGTGATTGGTAGAGACTGGCTGGGGCACTTTGGAGCTGAATTGGAGCTTGATGTGAGAGAAAGTGCAAGGATCGACTAGTGATGCCTGCTACAGGTGCAGACTGGGAAGTAATGCACCTGTAATCCCAGCACTTTAGAAGGCCGAGGAGGGCAGATCACGAGGTCAAGAGATCGAGACCAGCCTGGCCAACATGGTGAAACCCTGTCTCTACTAAAAATACAAGAATTAGCTGGGTGTGGTGGCATGTGCCTGTAGTCCCAGCTACTTGCGGGGCTGAGGCAGGAGAATAGATTGAACCTGGGAGGTGGAGGTTGCAGTGCAAGATGGCACCACTGCACTCCAGCCTGGCAGCAGAGCAAGATTCCATCTCAAAAGAAAAAAGAAAGAAAGAAATAGAGGGGCTGCCGGGTGCAGAGGCTCTCCCCTGGAATCCTAACACTTTGGGAGGCAGAGGCAAGTGGATCCCTTGAGCCCAGGAGCTCAAGACCGGCCTGGGCAACATGGCGAAAACGCATCTCTAAAAAAATAGCTGGGTGCGGTGGCACGTGCCTGTAGTCCTAGCTACTTGGGAAGCTGAAACCTGAAGCTTGCCTCAGCCCAGGAGGTCAAGGCTGCAGCGAGTTGTGATTGTGTCACTGCACTCCAGCCTGGGAGACAGAGAGAGACCCTGTCTCAAAAAAAAGAAAAAGAAAGAAAGGGGCATTAAACTTTCAAAATGTGCCTCTTCCTGCTTCACACACTTATTGGCATGTCTGTACTCAAAAACCTTCCGTGGCTCCTGCCACCTGCAGAATGAAGTCCAAAATCTTTAGCTGGTCATTCAAGACCCACTCTGATCTGGTACCAAGCACACACTCCAGATGTTTCTTCCTTCCCTAGGACTGGGTTCCAGCTGAGTAAGGCCATACGCCCACCCGCTCTTCCCCACCTTCCCTCCTGCAGTGTCTGTGCCTGGAATGCCTTTCCCACATCTCACCTGATGGGCTTCCTCTCCCACCACCCCCATCCTAAAGCCCTGCAGCCCTCCCTCTCTGTTTTCCCTTGCAGTCCTGATCAAATTTTATGTCTCAACAAGATTCCCATGTGTTCTCTCGCCTGATGAATAGTGAGCTTCTGTAACTGACCGGGTCGGCTTGTTTTTTCCCTCTCCCTTTCCTGGCACGGGGTCAGGCCTGTAGTTCCTTAGCCGGTATTCACTGCGTCAATGAAACGAACGCTGAAGCACACAGAAGAAGGCAGGGAGCTCCTCACGCTGGACCCTGGGTCTCTGACTCCCTGGCTAGTGCTCCTCCCAGAGCCCCAGCTCTTACTCTGAAACTCTGACTTTCATTCACATCAGCTCTTTCATGGGTTCCCAGGGCCAGCTAAACCTCCCTTCTCGCCCTCTCTCCTCTCCCATCCCCTTCCTAGAATGCTCTGGCTACTGCCTGGCTGTGGGACCGAGAATAAGGAAAGTAAGCCTGGAAGGAAAGCCGTGACTGAAACCCTGCCACTGTCATCTCCCCAACCCCTTGGCCCCCGGCATTTGTCAACTCACATGTCAATCCTTCCAGTGGGGTAGACGGGGGACACAAGGACACCTCAGAGCTCTGACTAATCCTTCATCTCTAGGCGTGAATGAGCCCAGTACCGGGGAAAGCGCCCTGGATTGGGAGCATCTAAGTCACACGCTGTGACTGCATGGCCTCGGACAGGTCCCTTGCCCTCCCTGGGCTCACCTGCACAAGAGATCAAAGGATCCCTCCTGCACTAACACACAAGGCTCATCCACGCCTCCCAGGAGAGTGGCAGGCCTGGGACTGTCTCCTGGGGGTGAAGGGGCCCGCCCTGCCGTGCTCCGAGGGCCTGGCCTCTTGGCCCTAGTGCTTGAGCCCCCACTTCCTGGGCTGAGTGTCTCAGGCTGCCTTGGAGGCTGTTTCTCCTAAACCTCAGCTGTCACAGGGACCTCCTGGGCCAGAGCAATGCCTGAAGGGAAGACCGGAAGATAGCTCTGGTTTCTCCAACTATTTTGCAAGCAGAAATACCTTTGAGGGGGCCAGCTCTCATGGAAGACGTTTACTTTGTTAATATATTTATTTATTTAGAGTAAGTTACATTGTAAAAATAAAAATAAAAAAGTTCTCCAAAGAAAGGGAGGCTCCATTCCAGAGAGACAGAGAGAAACAAATAGAGACAGAGAGAGGAACCCGACTCTGATGATCTGGGCATCTCCAAAGGCATCTCAGCCACTTGCAGGTGTCCTGACTGGACGTTCCAGCCCTGTTCCACTTCCCACTCCTCCTCCTCCCCAACTCCACGCTCTGGAACTCAAATTCCAGACTCCAAGCCTTTGCTCCTACAGCCTCCCTCACCGGGAGTGTCCTCTCTGTCGGCTCAATCTTGTTCCTTGGGGAAGCAGGAGAGGGTGGTGGCTAAAAGTGGGTCTCTGGGCTTGGAAAGGCCTGGGTCCCAGCTGTGCCTCTGCCTCCTGCCTGCCACTGACTGCACCTCTCTGAGCCTCAATTCCCTGTCTGAAGAGATAACAGTAAATCATCCATTGGCTTTGAGGAGATTTAAATGCTCTAAAACGCTGAGAATGGTGCCTGGTATATATTAAGTGCATAACTTTAAGATGTTAGCTATTAAATAATTATAAGGTCCATAAATGCTCCACTGACAGCATGCCTCTGCTGACTGCTCAGCCCCCGAGGCTTCCGCCTCCCGCCTGCATCCCTCAGCACTCATGCCACACTGGGATGCAAGTGCCGCCGCGGCAGGAACCGCCTCTCCAATTCCCAGGCCACACAGTGCCTAACACAGTGCTCCATCAGTGGGAATGAATGAAAGAGTGCTCAGCACGGCTGCTGAGGGGCCCAGTTCATTGCAAGAAACATTGATTGAGCACCTGCAGCGTACCCTGGCTGGGATGCGTTAGCTTCATCTATGTCATCTCCTCTAATTAGGCTGGGACCTCCCCCACTCGCCTCCTTGATGCTTCTTTTAGGAATGCTGAAATTGCCTGTGACGCAAAGTATCCAGCAGGGGCTCAGCAAATGTTTGTTGCTGGTGAGGCTACAGGTGGAGAGGAGGGATGGGGAGGCTGTGGCATCTCAGCAAAGCCACAACCTCTGGGCAGTCTTCACCCACGGCCGATCCCAGATAGTCTTATACTTTTTTGTTTTTGAACCACATGAATGTGTCACTCATTATTCCAGTTGCTATTGCAAGACGCATGACTCTAAAACATAATGGCTTAAAACAACATTTTATTTTGCTCGTGATGTCACGGTCAGGAATTTGAGAAAGGCAAGGCAGGGTCTCTCTTGCTTGGGGTCACCTACAGTTATCATCAGAGGCTGGCCAGGGCTGCATTCATCTGAAGGCCTGGCTGAGCTGGATGTCCAAGTTGACTTGTCACACCACTGGCAATTGAGGCTGGCTGGAGGCTGGAGCACCCACCCGTGGCCTCTCAGCATGGTGGTCTTGGGCCTACTCAGGTGTCTTATGTGGAAGCTGGCTTCTCAAGCAGGAGTGTCCCAAGACACCCAGCCAGAAGCTGCACAGCCTTTTATAACCTGACCACAGAAGCCACGTCATGTCACTTTCATGACACTCTTGGTGGAAGCAGACACAAGCCTGCCCAGATTCATGGGAGGGGGCATAAAGCCCACCTTTTGATGAATGTCAAAAAATATGGCCCGTGTTTGGATATACCACACTGATTTTTAAAATTGGATTAATTCATTTTTTTAAATGTTAAAGAAACGTTTTATCTCCACACTACATAGAAAATCAGTTACCAGTGGCCAAGTGCAGTGGCTCATGCCTGTAATCCAGCACTTTGGGAGGCCAAGGCAGGTGGATCACTTGAGGCCAGGAGTTTGAGACCAGCCTGGCCAACATGGTCAAACCCTGTCTCTATTAAAAGTACAAAAATTAGCCAGGTGTGGTGGCACACGCCTGTAATCCCAGTTACTCAGGAGGCTGAGGCATGAGAATCGCTTGAACCCGGGAAGCGGAGGTTGCAGTGAGCTGAGATTAAAAGCAAAAAGCACTATTACTTTCCTACCACTGTGTATGAGTTTATCAGCGTACATCAACACAAATGTACTCTCTCACAGTTCCCATAGACCTGGAGTCCAGGCATGAGTCAGCTGGGTCCTCTGCTAAGGGTCACACTAGGCTGAAATTAAGGTGTCAGTGGAGCTGTACTCTAACCTGCTCTCAGAGTCCTCTTCCAAGCTCACTGGTGGCAGAATTCAGTTCGTCATAGCTGTAGGACTGTGTCTCTATTTCCTTGCTAGCTGTCAGCCAGGGACCACCCTCAGCTCCTAAAAGCCACTCAAAGTTCCCTGCCACATGGCCCCCGCATGGGTTGTTCATGACAAGGCTGTGGCTGTCTCCCAGGCCAGCAGAGCACACCTCTTGACATTTCACCTTTTAAAGTTTTCCTCTGATGAGGTCAGGCCAGCCAGAATAAACTCCCTTGTGACTGACTCAAAGTGAGGTTCATGGGTTCTGCCCACACTCAAGGGATGTGAATTACACGTGGTGTATACACCAGCACCAGCAGGGAGGGGGACAAATTAGAATCCTGCCGACCACAACCTTTATGAGCCCCCAGCTAGACACTGTCATCGTTGAAGGCCCTGCCTGGGAGGCTCTGTTTAGGTGGGAGCTTAGCAAGTCCAAGAGTACAAGGACCCTCCAGGACATAGCTGGAACTTCTGCCCTCACAGACAAGAGCAAGAATGGAAAAGCACACTCCACTCTCACCCAGTGAGTCAGTGCCCATCAGCAGCTGCCCCAAAGCACCCCATAGACCAGCCTCGGAAAGCACAAGGCCAAATAACCACCAGGCCCTTCCAGCGATAACATCCTAAGACGTTGTCTATCAACCTCAGCTCCATTCTTTTCGGTCACGTGGTCTTAGGCTGATCATGGCAAGCCTAGGATTTGAGAATGGGCTCTGCAAACTGTAAAGTCCTGTGCCAATATATGGGGTTGTTACCATCGGTCCCGCCTCCTGAGCCAAGCCAAGCTGGACTCAGTGTCTCCTCTGGGTACTCATAAAGGCTGGGCAGAGCAGAGCCCATCAACCTTCAGGACACGGAGTAGCTTTCAGTGTTCTTGTAGCTGGGGGTGGCCCAGAAGGGACTGACTGGGCTGTGACATCTCAGAGGCCTGAGAAGAGATGAACTCAGGGATCCTTCATATGAATAATCCTTTGAATCACTCTTCAAGGACAGCATTATAGATGGCTCACCAACCAGAATTTGCTCTTTTCATGGTTATCTAAACTGCTTTAGGAGAAAAATATCTCTAGGGAATCCAAACTATGATTTGACAAATAAGGGGTTTTTAGGATGAGGATAAATTTGTTTAAGTAGAAAGAATGAATTCATTAATTTAGATGTTATATTACAATGTATAATATATATTATATAATATAACAGATTATATTATATGTTATAGTATAATATATATTATACATAACATAATATATTATAACATATAATATTCATGATGTGAGTTAACATGAATATAACATATATTATGATATATGTTATAATATGTGACAATATAAAATATTATATATTATGTTATAATATAACATATATATTTGTTACATTATATATTATGTTACATATATAACATACATTATATGTTATTTTATATATTTTATATATTTTAAAATATATATTTTACATATTTTAAGATATATTATTTTACATATTTTAAAATATATATTTTAAAATATATATTTTACATATTTTAAAATATATATTTTAAAATATATTATATATTTTACATATTTTAAAATATATATTTTATATTATATATTTATATTTATATATTATATATTTATACTAATATAATAACATATATTAAACATAATATATGTTGTATATTTTCCTTACTTTATATATATTTTCCTTACTTTATATATATGTTCTATTATAATATATAATAGAATATATAAATATACTGTAGTATAACACATATAACATGTTTATATGCACAGTATGAATTTAGGGTAAGAAAAGTCATGAAGTTGTTACTGGAATGATGAAAATTTGGAAAGAACATCTTTAGGAGGACAGTTCACCACAGAGTGGCCACAACGCTCAAAGTTGTGGGGTGTGGCTGTTTCTTCCTGAGTCATCAAGCCAAAAGGCACGAGTTTAAGACGGTCTTTAAGATGGGTCACCGCCCCCAGCCCCAACTCCCCAGCCCAATCCAGGATCCTGGTCTCTAACAATGGTCAGAAGCGCCCGAGGCATAAAGCATCTCTTTGTAGACCCAGGGCTGCAAGGCAGTGTGACTCCCTGTGTTCCGGAATAGCTGACCAGTGTGTAGTCTGCGGCCTTCCTAGTTGGGCCAAGGGACGACCTGGCCCAGGCCAGTTGCCCTTGGGTGCCAACTTCCTACTGAGGGAGAACCCGAAGGCCCCCCCGGAGGCTTCTGATTTCCGGTGGCCAGGGAGGGTACGTAGCGGGAGAGCTTGTGGCCAAGGTGGAGGGGCCCCAGGTGGGGTGGCTGGAAGACATGGCAACCCAACACCGGCCAGGGAAAACCCAGGCAGGAAACAAGGGCACCCAGCAGGCCTTCATGTCAGCAACAGAGAAACCAGCCTCGGCAAAGAGTAAATACATCCAGCCCTGCCCAGCCCAAGCTTGTCTCCTGGGGCCATGGCCAGCAGCAGCCAGAGCAGGGGGCACAGGAGGGGCGGCTTGGGCGAGCCCAGGCAGATGGTAGTGAGGCCGTGGTGTGGCATCTTCCAGATGCCCAAGGACAAGCCCACAGGCCCTGGCCTGTTCCAGGGACCACAAGTGCTCCAAGCTGGGTCTCTGGAGGCTCTGTGTCTCTGGGGAGTGCCTGGGATGAGGGAGCTTCGGGGAGGAACAAGAGGCAGGATGAAAAAGGAAAGGGAGATGAATTCACGCGGCCTGAGCATCTCCTGGAGTGTTCATGACTGGAGAGTGGCTGACACCCGCTGACCACTGACCATGTAGTCTCCCTGCAGCATCTTTTCACCAGATCCTCCCCAAAAGCCCTGGGAAGGAGGTATGGTTATAATGCCCAGTTTACGTGGAAACTGAGGCCCAGAGAAATTAAGAAACTTGCTCAACATTCCACAGCAAGGAAGTGGTAGAGGCCAATGGCAGGCTGTCCCCTCTGCCCTCAAGAGTCAAAGTGCATTTCTAGTCAAGAAAACTTGTCCGGCCGGGCGTGGTGGCTCACACCTGTAATCTCAGCACTTTGGGAGGCCAAGGCGGGTGGATCACTTGAGGTCAAGAGTTCAAGACCAGCCTGGCCAACACGGCGAAACCCCAACTCTACTAAAAATACAAAAATTAGCTGGGCGTGGTGGCATGCACCTGTAGTCCGAGCTACTCGGGAGGCTGAGGCAGGAGAATCTATTGAACCTGGGAGGTGGAGGTTGCAGTGAGCTGAGATCATGCCACTGCACTACAGCCTGGGTGACAGAGTGAGACTGTCTCAAAAAAAAAAAAAAAAAGAAAAGAAAAAAGAAAAAAAATGTCCTTCATATGAATATAATTTCCCACATGCTCACACCTGCATACTGTGTTGTAATCAGCTTCGGCCCTCAGTGTACAGCAAACCTCTTGCCACATTATTGATTTTGATCCTGATGTTTCTCAAGGATGCAAGACCAGGCCTCCATGGGGTCTCTGTTGTGCACCAACACCGAGCCAGGTATCATGCAGCGGGGGTGACAGGCAGGGAAGACAGTGTGTCCAGGACTCTCAGAGGGTGCAGCCTGGACCCCGGCGAGGGCTCACATGTTCACTTTCTTCTGTGGACATTTGCTCTTCTGTTCTCCACATCAGGCCCTGGGCTGGACATTGGAGTACAGACATGCACCTGCCACGGCCCCTGCCCTCAGGGAGCTCTTAGTCTAGTCGGAGCATGAGCAGGGAATCAGGGAATTCCTGGAGAATAAATTAAACAACCTGAGAAGAAGACTTGTATCCCTCAAAACACCTGGTAGCTAAGTAGGAACCCATGATGGGCTGGGGCTTGGTTGGGTGGGACAGACAGGGTTGTGGTGGAAAGTCAGAGGAGGGAGAGGTTTCTGTGGATGGGCTGGTCAGAGGCAGTTCCCTGGAGGTGCTTGGTCTGGGAGCCTTAGGAAGGCTGGCCAGGCTTAGAAGATGGGAAAGGAGTGGCCACCGGGAGAAAGGCCTATAGAAGGAGGACCTGGTGAGCATCTGTGTCTTGGGAATAGTCGCCACTGTGTTTGCCCAGGGCTGACTCGGGCCTGGCATGGGGCTGAGCTGTCAGCACACAGACTCTCACGTAGCCTGTGACAGTGCTGTGGGGGAGGTAACGATAGTCTCCTTTTACAGAGGAAGAAGTTAGCGTGACCAACAATCCTTGTTGCCCTGGACTGTCCCAGTTTTAGTACTGAAAGTCCCATGTCCCAGGAAACCCTTCAGTCCCAGGCTAACTGGGACAACTGGTCAGCATGGAACAGTTTCTGAGCTTCACCACCACTGACGTTTAGGACCAGACAATTTTTTGTTGTAGAGGGTTGCCCTGGGCACTGTTGGATGTTAGCAGCGTTCCCGGCTACTACCCGCCAGGTGCCATTGCACGCCCCGAGTTGTGACAACCAAAAATATCTCCAGACATTGCCAAATGCTCCCCCAAGGGGCAAAATCACCTAGGGTTGAGAACCATTGCCCCGAAGGAAGCTGAGGCTGAGAAATGAAGACGCTGCCCAAGGCCACACAGATGCGAATAACAAGCTTGGGACTGCTGGACTTCCCACCGAACCAGGTGGGAAGGTGGCTGCTCTCCGCCTGGGCAGTCAGGGCCTCTAGACAGCAACCTTCGCTTTGCCTCCAATGCACCATGCATCCTAGGCAAGCCATGCTCTGACTCTAGGCCCCAATTTCTTCATCTCTACAGTGTGAGCTTAGATTTGACAACCTCTGAGGCCCCTTGGGTTTCACTGCTCTGCCTTTCCAGGGACTAGGGCAGGGTCATCCCAGCTGGTATGGGTGGGGAGGTAGGGTGTGGCACAGAGCAGAGGCAGGGAAGTTAGAGGGCTGGGCAGGGGGAAGGGAGGGTGCTGGGCTGCAAGTGGTCGGCCCTGCTGTCTGGGCTTGGCCACCATCATGTCTGCCCACAGGGCACACCCTGTCTGGGCACAGGCAGACTCCGAGCTGCCCACACTGGGTCCCTTCAAAGGAGCAACAGAAAGGGGCTGAGCAGAGGGAGTAAGAATAGAGGGGACAGCATGGCAACACCACCCTCCAGGAAGCCTCAGCCTCTCTATGTGGCCATCCCCATCTCTCCTTCCTTTGACCCTTATCTGCAGGTCTTAGAACTTAATGAATGCTCACGAAATAGTTTTTTGAATAAACAAATGAATGAATGAATGTCCACCCAGATCCCGCCATAGCTGTGCAGAAACCAAGGTCTCAGACACTCTTGACTCTCCCAGAACTGAAGTTGAACCATCACCCCCACCTCTGCTCCTGCCTCCCCACAGCCCTTCCTTGTCTCAAGCCCCTGCTGGGCCTGGCACATTGGCGGTGCCAGGGCTGCCGTAAGGGAGGTGATATTCCCCCTACCGCAGGGTCAGTATCTCTCCCTTTGGCAGAGAGCAGCTGGCACCTAAGCTAGGGGATGCTTGGCAAGGCCCGCCTGGCTCCTGTGGGGAGACTCAGAGCCCCCAAGCTCCCTCCTCTCCCGCCCCCAACACTGTGGTTTGCTCACAGAGGAAGCAGCAGCTGGGCCCGAACACAAGGCCTAGAGACGTGCTTGCTGGGACCGTGTGGAAAGTTACAGCTGCCACCACTGAGGTCTTTGAAGACCAAACTGTTTGTGTTCCCCACAGCTATTTGTGGCCACGGCGCCCACCCCCTACCCCCCGCTCTGACTTAGAGCTGGAGACTGAGCAGAGTTCAGAGGGCTGTGGCCATCCCCCCACCAACCCAGAACCCAGCCAGACCATAACCCAGCCCACCAAGCCAGCCTACCCCAACAGACAAGCCAACCAACCCAACCTGTGTAAGCCAGTCCAGTTCTAGAAAACCAAGTGACCGATCTCATCCCACTAGCTCTACCCAACTAACCCTGCCCAAGCCAACCCAAATCAGTCCCCCAAGCAACTAACCCAACCCAAGGAATGGGCTCGACCCGTCTAACCAAACGTAACCACCCACCCCAAACCAAGAAGCCCTGCCCTACTACCTATCCAGCCTAACCAACTGATTAGCCCAACCCAACTGAACCAGCCCAATCGGCCAATCCAACTCAACTCAGTAGCCTAACACAACTAACTTGCTGAATGCAACTAACCAGACAACTCCAATTAAACAAGCCCAAACCAACCCAACTGAACTAACCCAAACAAAACCAGCCCCAAAACCCAGTTCAACTAGGCCAAACCAACTCAGTTTACCCAGCTCAAACCAACCTGGCTCTCTCAGTCCAAATAAGCCAACCCAATTCAACCACACAGGTCATTTCAGCTAACCAGGACAACCCAACTAATCCAGCCCCACTCTACTAACAAACCCAATCTAACTCAGTTTAACTAATCCAGTTGAGCCCAGATAACCCTGCCTAACCATCCTGGGTGGTTGGGCCTAACTCAACTTAAATCCACCACATTTAGGATAAATCCTCCTAATCCAGCTCACTCCTTTTAACCCAACCTAGTCCCAAACAAACTACCCCTGCTCTCTCTACAAAGGGTACCCCAGCAGGTTCCAACACCTGTACTACTGTTGCGTTGCTACCTTTCTTTATTCAAGGAGCCCCTCAGGAAAGATGGGGACAACCCTGCCCCTTCCCTTAGGGACCCCACAGTCTCTCAGAGTTTGGGAGAGGACACCAGCCTCCATGGAGCAAACACTCTCTTGTGGGGGTCACCTGGAATCTGACCCAGGCCTGCTGGGGGAGTGGCTGTAGCCAGTGCTATGGGAGCTCTAAAGGGGGCACACCTGGTCCCATGGCTGACATGACACGTGTGTGGGTCTTGAAGCACTGTTTTGACCAAGACAAAAGGGTGGGAAAGCACTGTAGACAGAGGGAAGGACAGGTACTGAGCCTGCAGGTGGGGAAGCCCTGGGCCCACCCGACAACAGGAACAGTGTGCCAGGGCTGGAAGCTGGAGGCCCAGGGAGGACGACTAGGAGGAGGCTGGAGGGCCTCAAATGCTACCTGAAGGACTGGATCTCTGTGTCTTGGGCATCAGGGAGTCAGGGAGGTTGCTGAGCAGGGCAGAAGCTGATCAGACATGTGCTTTTGATGGCTCATCTTAAAGGAGAGTGGAACAGGGGAGAGAAGGGCCAGCCTGGGCCAGGAGGCCAGGCAGCAGGTGAGACACAGGAGGAGGGACCAAGAGGGGAGGAGCAGCATGGAGCGGGGAGGATGGAGGGGGAATCAAAGACATGTGCAGAGCAGACAGAGAGGAGGGCATGTGAGAATATCAGCCTGGAAGGGCCCTTCAACCCTTTCCAGCTCAGGGTGCCCATTTGCAGATGGGGACACTGAGGGCCAAAGATCAGGGTATGCCCAGAGCTTAGGACCCAGCACAGATCTCCAGCCCAGTGTTCCTTGCCAAAGCAAATATTGGAACCCAGCTCCAGGGGCCTTTGTATGGCCCCTGTCTGTGGGCCCAGCAACTGAGGTCCCCTCCTGAGGGACAGCCCTGCCCCCATAGAGAAGACCAAAGATGCAGAGCCCCTTTCCTGACCCCATGGGGAGCTGCAGCCTCCCTGGGAGACAGGCAGGCCCTGGGGATGTGTGTGGGATGAGGTGGGCATATCATGAGGTCTTTGGAAAAGAATTTTGCCAGGAGAGGATAGATGTGTGTGGGAAGGGGCAGTAATTGACACTGGGATGGCAGGGGCTAGGGTGTGAAATGGGCCCCGAAGAGCCATGCCTACCCCATGAGCCATCACTGGGTGGACGCACAATGTGCCTAGACAGGAGGAAATATTGTCACCTTCACCCTTCAGGGCAGAGCTGGACTGTCCTTACTGACCATTGGTCTGACCTCATCCTTTGATGCCTGGGGACAGAGACCTTCCCTAGTCTACACAGCAGGTCAGTGTCCAAGGAGGGGCTACAGCCAGATTGATGACCCAGCCCAGGGATGTCAGGCCTGTACCACCAGGCCACGCATCAGCTTCAGGGTCCAGGGCTGGAGGGGGGACAACCGTGAGCTGAAGCACGGAGCATGTGGGTGGGCCCTGAACCCGGAAGGGGCTCCTGGCCCGGGCCTCTTCCCAGCATGCTCTACAGGCCCACCTTGCCAGCTGACCCTCGAAGCAAGCTTAGTCTGATCTGCCCTGGCCTATGTTTCTAAAACTCAAGGGGAACTATTTCCTGGCTCCAAACCCTCTGCCCCCATCTGCTAGGCCGGGTCCCATTGATTTCAGATTGGGAAGAAAACAACTGCTTTCCCTGTGCTGACAGTGCAGATCAATAGAAACAGCCCTGCCCCTTGCCAGACAGCCTTGTGTGGCTGGTGGACAGCTGATCTATACCAACCCAGGACCTCTGGATCCCACCCACCCAGACTGCCTGCTTCCCCCATTAGAGGAGGGAGGCCAGGAGATAACGCAACACGCTGGTTCTAAGTGCAAGTCACCAGAGGAGGGGTCACAGTTTGGAGCGGGGAGGAATGGACACCTTGGGGGCAAGGCTGGAGGGTGGAGGGGTGCTAAGAGCCTAGGTGCTCCCAGAAGGTGCAAAGAGCTTGGAGCACCAGAACCCATCTCTCCATAACCAGGAAAACTGAGACTCAGAGAAGAGCAACGAGCTGCCCAGGCTCTCATGTGAGTGAGCTCAGAGCTAGGATTCCCACTGTGCCTCCTTAAGACCAGAGCCAACCAGGAAGCTGGAGAGTGGGGCCAAGGCCAGCACCCTTACCACCCTTGCTCGGTGAGGACACCCCATCCCCGCTCGGGAGGGGTGGGACGGTCAGCAGTTTAAGAGCACAGACAGTGAAGCAGATGGCTGGGTTCCAATTGCAGCACTTATTGGCCATGTGAACTTTTGGTGCCTCCGTATTCCTGCCTGTGAGATGGAAGTAAGCACTGCTCTCAGATGTGATCAGAGAGACACAGTGAGGCTTCCATGTTGGGGCCACGATGACTCCCCAGCACCCGCGCTTAACAACTGTCTGTTGAGTGAATGGAAGGGCTTCCTCAAGTTCATGGTGAGTCAGAGGCAGAACCAGGAACTGGAATCAGGCTTCTTGACTCCTGTTTCCTCATCTATACCATGGGGAGAGCAATGTTGCGAAGGGTCCACAGTCATGTACAAGCTTGTCTGCAACAGCACCCAGCACGCGACCCACGCTCAAGGAAGGCCAGGCTCCCTCCGTCCAGCTTGAGTCACATGACCCTCCACAAACCAATCACCTTGGCCTAGGGACAGGAAGCCCCAGTGTCCCACGTGGGTCAGGTGCCACCCGGAGATGGGGCTGCGGCAGGTCCCTGAGCCCCAGGGACTCGACCTCCAGGCCCTGATGCCCACAGAGGGACAAATCCCTGTGCATCCCCCGCTGGTGGAATCCGAGCCTGGGACAAGAAAGTACATAATCCCCACCATGGTTTCTAAGCACTGCCCAGGGATGCTCACGCCAAGATGCTTACTATCAAGTGGGGACTGTTCCAGCCCATGTCACCGGTGAGAACACCAGGGCAGCATAGGAGGTTAAAACCCCTTAATCATGAGGTCTTGGAGCAAAATGTGTGGCAAGTGTCCCCATCAGAGGCCTTCTTGAATTTAACTGAGAATTATTACATGTTCTCCTGCTGAATGGCTGTTAGAATCATTTGAATAACTGATGATAATAATAGCTGACATTGAGTAAGCACTTACTACATGCTTGGCATTGTCCTAAGCACGTTTCATCTATTAACTCATTTAATCCATGCAATACTCCTACATGGTAGGTCCTATCATCAACTCTGTTTTAAGGATTAGGAAACTAAGGCATGAATAGGTTAACTCGCCTAAGGCCCTACAGCTAATGATTGGAAGTTTCCATCAAGACAAATTCAATTAATCATGGTTTTGCCATATAATGAGGGAAGACTTCAGTTAGCATTTATAGGGAGCACCTCCCTTTCTTCTGCCTCTCCACCCACTCCGCCCTGGACTAAGTTTATCTCAATACTGCCTACTTACCGGGCATTCTGCTAGGTGTGTTATCTACATGTAGTCCCCCTGGCAACACCCCCAAGTCAGCTTCATCATCCCCATTTCACAGATGAGGAAACTGAGGCTCACAGAGGCACAGAGACTTGTCCCAGGTCATACCCAAGGCGGGAGGAGGTGGAGCAGGGCCTCGACTTAGGAGCTGGGAGTGGGGTGGGGGGCCTCTTGCCCTGTGGTGAGGACCTGGATAAATGGGGCGCGACTGTGGTGTGCGGTGGAACATTCTGTGCCCGTCCCAGCTCTCTCCCCAGCACATGTCTGGAAAACTCATCCCCAGGGAGGGCAGGAGTGGCCTGGGCATCCCGGGGGGCTGCACTGCCAGAGACTGGATTCCAGGTGACCTTGGCATCGGCTCCTTTAGGACCACAGCCTGACCCTTGTTTTGCTCAGAAAGCCCACACACCATTTCACACAGGAAATTCAACCTGGCCTTCTCACGTCCTGTTCTCAAGAAGAGGGGAAAAAAACCTGTAAATTCAGTCGCTGTGTTGTTTTTTAAACAGACTTTGAAATGTTTCCTGAGAGGGAGGAAGAGTTCAAGAAAAGGAACGATAGAGAAACCTGCAGATAGAAACGCGAGGGAAAACACACCAGGCAGATGAGGAACCAGAAGAAGGAGAGACCTAGCAGAGAGGGCATCTAGGATGGAGACCTGGTGTGGGGGAGCATCGGGAGTGGCAGAGAGATTGCTGCAGAGGCAGAAGGATGGGGAGCCAGCGAGACACAGAGCAGCACAGGAAAGCTTGAGGCTGGTGGAGGTCCCCACCCCACCTCCATCCCCAGCACCTCCCTCTGCCCAGCGGCAGCCAGTCCTCCTGCCCCCAACCTCTTCCAGGACGGTGGGAAGAAGCCTCGCTATGGCGTCAGAGAGACTATCAGTGGTGTGCTGGCCATGGCTGGCCCGGGCTGTACCAGCTTGCACGAGGCAGTTGTGAAATATTTGGGAATTTTACAGGCCCGTGTTGGTAGCTTGAAAATGGCCTTGGTGGGGAGTATTTACATCACAGGAATTGGCAAACACTACAGATTGGGGCTTTCTGTTTTGTTTTGTTTTTGAGAGCCAGTTTACCACTAGCATACCATTTATTGCCTAGAGCCTAGGGTACAATTTCAGTCATGTCTCTGAACAGCTATGTGACCTTGATCTTGTCATTCCAAATCTCCGAGCCTCAGTTTCTTCACCTGTGCAATTAGAAGACCAATACCCATCTCACACGGCGGTAGGGAAAATAAACTCAGAGTGTGTACGGAGCATCCACACACAGCAGGCACTCAACCAATGTCCCCTGCTTCCCTGGAGAACTCACAAGCCTGTCCTCTTTCACCCTCCTCACTTCCCTTTTATGCCTGAGGTTCTCCTGCTTGAGAATAATGGAGCTGAGCCTTGCCCTCTTTCAGTAAGAACATACTGATCATCCAGAGAGCAGAGGGCACTGGTACGTTTACGAGGCCTTTAGTCTTCTTAAGTCAGCAGCCGTTAAGCCCCTGTAGGCACGGCATGCCAGGGAGGGCCTCGGAGGGGAGGAGGAGGCAGGAGGAAAAGAGGTGATTAAGACATGTTTCTTGGAATCACAGGACAGGGAGATGAGGCGGCGCATCCAGAAATGACTGGTGCTGAGAAATAAATCACAGCGGACTTTGAAAATGGGATTCAGGGGACTCTCCCAAGGAAGGTAATGTTCGAACTGGATGGTCCTCCCTCCCTTTCTCTCCCCTCCCTCCATCTCTCACCTCTTTCTTTCATCATTCAATTGTAACGTATTCATTCATCATTTATTCATTCAGCCAATATTTCCTGCTCACCTGCCCAAACTAAGAGATGAGGACCAGAACATGTGTTTCCCCTGCCCTCTAGGAGCTCTCAGGTAAGAGGGGACACAGGCCCGCAAGCAGCCAATTCTAGTGCAGGGTTGCCCCCTTTGCAGGCTGGCAGGATTGCAATACATGGAGATGGTAAGGAGGGCATTCCAGGGAGAAGAAATGGCACAAGCAAGGGCCCAGGGGTTGGACTGGGCAGAGCATATTCAGAAGGAGTGAGGAGGCTGAGTGTCTGGAGGAGAGGGCGGGATCCAGAGCCCAAGCTGGAAAAGGGAAATCAGATCCCTGAATGACTGGGACAGGACATTTTTACGTCACCCAGCAGGGTGACTTCCATGGACTGGCAGAAGAGAGAGAGGATGTGGAGGAGGAGGGTCCTGAAGCCCGTGCTCCCGGACACCATTATTGTCTTCTGGCAGCCGCTTGTCTCTATGCCCATCCTCTTCTGCAGAGCTGGGCAACGGCCACCCTCCGCAATGGCCATCTGTGGTTTGGGCACCCCCAGGTCCCTTTCTTCCCTCCTTTAAAAACAACGTCTGGATTTCTTGTGAGGAGCCGCCCCTCCCTGTGGTCCCTCCTTGTGGTGTGGGAGGGAGCTGATCCCCATCAAGTTCCAGGGGAGGGCTCATGACCTGGGCTACCCAGTGACAGTCAATCCTGGGGCCGTGACTGCATTGTCAGCCAAGAGGTGTTCTCTTTCACCGAGGGTGGAAGCTGACAGGATGAAAGCCAAGTTGATGGTGACCCTTTATGACATAGGGTCAGAAAAGCCTACCTAAGAAGCAGCTAAAGCAGAAAAAATCATAATGGAAGGAGGGACAGAGGGAGTTTCTGATGATATCATTTGAGCTCCTGGTTCCATCTGTGCCTGAAGCAGGCCCTACTCCTGGACTTTTCAGTCCTATGAACCAATAAAATATTCCTATTGCCTGTTTATTTTGCTTTGTTTTGTGAGAGTCAGCTTGACAGTCACTTCTTCTGTCACTTGCCACTTATCCTGACATGGCGGCTCCCCTAGTCCTTGCTAATGTCTGGCATCTCTTTCAGACTCAGCTCTGGGCTCACTACGTGGACCTGGAAAAGCCGCTTAACCTCTGTGAGGCTCTGTTTCTCAGCTATGAAGTGGGTGTGACCATCCCTGCCAACCCCGTAGGATCACCAAGTAGTGGATGTGACCGTGCCGGTGAAACTCCACAGAACTCGGACTTGAAATGGAGCCTGCGTTTAAGTGGTTTCGGTCATCGACCCCTCCCTCCTCTGTGTCTCTAGCCCACCTCCCCTCCTTTGACCTCCAGGCTCATCTCCAACCGTGCCCTGTGTCTCCACTTGCACCTCAAACGGATCATGCCCAAAAGTAAATTCTTGACTGTTCTCCCACAAGCCTGCCTCCTGCAGTCTTCCCTCCTCAGGTAGCAGGCACTTCATCCTTCCCCTTGCTCAAACTGAAACCTCCCTACAGCCTTGCCACCCGCCAGCCTCCACCCTGGTCCCCGCAGTCAGGAAGTCCTGCTGCTTCCACCTTCAAGGTACAGCTCCCCGCCTCCAGTGCTTCCTCGCCTCCAGTGCTTCCTCCCTGGCCAGCCCCCATCACCTCCAGCTTGTGTTACTGGTGGAGCCTCCTAGGGTCTCCCTGCTTCATATGTTCCCTACAGCCTAGTCTCAACAGTAGCTAGGTGGTCCACCTGGATCACCTGATCAGGAGTCTGATGAGGTCACCGCTCTGCTAAAAACCCTCCAATGGCTCCCACTACCATGGGAAAAAAAAAGAAAAAAAACAAGGCTGGGCGCGGTGGCTCGTGCCTGTAATCTCAGCACTTTGGGAGGCTGAGGCAGGCAGACCTTCTGAGCCCAAAAGTTCAAGACCAGCCTGGGCAACATGGTGAAACCCCATCTCTACTAAAAATACAAAAAAAAAAAAAAAAAAAAAAAAATTAACCAGGCGTGGTGGTTTATATCTGTAGTCGCAGTTACTCGGGAGGCTGAGGCAGGAGGATGCCCTGAGCCTTGGAAGTTGAGGCCGCAGCGAGCCGAGATCCTGCCACTGCATTCCAGCCTGGGCAATGGGAGTGAGACGCTGTTTGAAAAGAAAAGAAAAAAAAAAGAAAAAAAGAAAAACTCCTCACAGTGGGCTTCATCCAGGCCCTGCACACCCTGGCCTCTGTTTCTCCCCGACTCCTCTCCTCCCACCCTCCCCCTCTGCCTCCTTGCTATTCCCAGAACTTGCCAAGCCTGTTCCCACCTCAGGGCCTTTGCACGTGCTCTTCCTCTGCCTGGAATGTCCTTCCTCCAGATGACAGCACAGCCCATTTCATTCAGGCCTCTGCTCAAAGTTCCCTTTATCCAAGAGACCTTTCCTGACACCTGTGTACCTTTCAGTCCTCTTATCCTGAATATTGTTTCCTTTTTAATGCTCTCTGCCATCTGACATATTCCATTTTTGTTTGTGTCTTGTGGTTTATTATCTTTTTCTGACTCCCCCACCAGTGTTGCTCTGTGAAGGCAGGGTCTGTTTGGCACCAAGCCTACAGGTGTCCGAAGTGGCCGCATAGCAGGGCTGGCTAAGGTGCCACAGGCTGGTCTCATTCATTCATTCCACACACATTCACTGGGTGTTGTTCTAGGTCGCAGAGGACACAACAGTGAACAAGGCAGACAAAGACCTTGGCCGCCATAAGTCTTTCATTTGAGTGTAACAAGATAGGATGTCAGCGGGACACGGACGAATGCTGGACTTGCGTCCAAAGCACAGCAGGAAGAGGCTGGGCTGAACTGCGGTGTGTGGGGCAGGAGTCAGCACTTAGAGGGGCATTGACTGGTGACATGGCTGCGAAAATTGACTTTGGGATTCTTGACTGCATTACTAAAAGAAGGGCACCCAGAGAAAGGAGGTGAGCTCATACACCTGCACCCAGTCCCCAGCAACAGGGAAACTCACACTCCCGCACCCAGTCCCCTTTAGCTCACACACCCACACCCAGTCCCCAGCAACAGGGAAACAGAGAAATTTTGGCTCAGGAGTAGACTTCTGTGTGTGTGTCTGCCATCCATTTTCACTTCTTCTATGAACAGCACCTTTATTCTCCTTTGGGGAACTCCCCCAGCAAACACACACATACTTTTGATCCATGTGATTTGGGTGGAATGATGTCACTCCCCAGCTCAGAAGATGAGCACATGACCTAGGCCTGGCCAATCAGCACTGGATCCTGTATCTAATCATTGGTTTAAGGGACAGCACATGACCCAAGCCCAGCCAATGATAATCAGTCTTGAGACTTTGCCTAGAAGAATGGAGAGGGGAAACTCTTTTCCCTGGAATTGTTAAACTGATAAAATATAAAGCTTCAGTTGCTGAGGGCCACTAAGGGGAGAGGCCTGCCTGAAAGTGAGGCTAAGACAGAGTAGAGCACTGTGGAGAGCTTCAAGAGAGAGTAAGAGGATCTGAGTCCTAATCGTGTTGTTTGAGCTTCTGGATCCAGCCATGCCTGAAGCCATCTGCCCCTGGAATTTTCAGTTATATGAGCCAATGACTAAGCCAGTTTGCAACGAATTTCCATAATACAGAACTACAGGAATCCTGACCCTTATAATTCAGTTGTGGGTACCCCACTTTGGGAAGCTTTGATCTACCGGACCATTAGCAAAAGAAGGATTTCGGGGTAGCAGGATGTTCTCAAAACCATGTCATTTGAGGAACAGTTGAGGGCAGCGTACCTGGTGGCAAAGAACATGGGCTTTGCAGTCAGAGCTGGCCTCCTGCTCAGCCTTGTATTAGTTGGGTGATCTTAAGCACGTTGCTTCATGTCGCTGATGCTCCATCTCCTCTTCTGTAAAATGGGCACAATAACAGTGCCTGCCTCAGGCAGGAGGCCATGAGATAACATGAGCGATGTGCTCAGTTTGGCATCTGGAGAGCAGCTGATGGGAGAGCTGACTTAGAGGCCTATATAGTGTGAATGAGGGATTAGCCGAGTGCCTGGGCTGAGGCAGGCAGGAAGCGGCAAGGGAGAGGGGATGGGTAGAGGGCAGAACTGGGACTGATGAGTACAGATACAGAGGCTGACTTCAGCTGGACATAAAGGAGAACTTCTTCCCAGTCCAAGCTAGCCTGAAATGGCATGGGCTGCCATGACAGGTAATGAGCTCCCCATCACCAGAAGTGTGTGGCCACTTCAGAATGCTATAGAGAAAGTTCAAGCATTAAGGGAGGGCAGGAACTAAAGGAGCCCTGAGGTCCGTGGAGCCTGGGGGTTGCTGGGGAGGGGGAATCATGGACGAGTTCCCTGGATGTTTCAGTTTTAGCAAACTCCCTGGGGGATATGTGAAGCTTGATTCCCCCCAACCCCAATCCACCAACCCCAGGGCTCCACTATATTCGCGTGCTTTTTTCCTTCAGATTTGCAGTTCCCCTTTCAGGCTGGTCCAAGTCCAGGGATCTGCTTCAAGGCAAACATGTAGGAATCATTGTCAGATCACAGAAGGGAGGGCTACCTGGCCCCCTGGCCCACCAGAGCCACGGCAGTTGACTCAGGAATCAATGGTCATGTGAACTGAGCCAGGCCAATGAGCGTTGGCCCCAGAACTTTTGCTGGAATTATTGAAAAAGAGGCCCTCCCTTTCTCTGGTTTGCTAAGCTTCGGCAGTAAGTTAGAGTTGCTGGCTGCCTTCTTTGCACTTTGTAAGAAGAGCCTTCTCAAGAATGAAGCCAGCACAGAGGAAAGCAGAACAAAAGGGGTGGAGGGGAGCCAGGGCTGGGAGGAATTTATTTTAAGGAATTGGCTCATGCAATCGTGGAGGCTGACAAGTCCAAAATCTGCAGGGTAGGCCAGCAGGCCGGAGACCAGGGAAGAGCTGATGTTGCAGCTTGAGGCAGATTGCAGGCAGAATTCCTCTTCCTTGGGGAAGTCGGTCCTTTTTCTCTGAAGGCCGTCACCTGATTGGATGAGACCCACCCACATTATGGAGGGTCACCTGCTTTACTCAAAATCGACTGATTTAAATGTTAATCTTCTGTAAAGAGTACCTTCCTAGCAGTGTTTAGACTAGTGTTTGATGATATATTGGGGGCATTCTGGCCTAGCCAAGTTGACACATAAAATTACCATAAGAGTTGTGTTTTTGTCACTTGCAATAACCAAATCGGTCCTAACTGATAGAGTCGGTTGCTTGGAGGCAGGGGGCATGGACCAGGTCACCTTCCCTGCCTTCTCTGACTCAGGGAGTGCACCTGAAACAGAGGCAGTGGGGTATCTTGGAAAGAGCACTGGATTCAAGGGTCAGACCCGAACATATATTTCTTTTGTTATAAGAAAAGAAATAATAAAGAGTGGTTGAAATCAAAGTAAGCATGGAAACAGCAGGTCACCCTTCTCTTTCTTCCAAGACCCAGTTACATAGAAGAGTTACAAGGTGTTCCAGCTGGACAGACAAAGTGGGGAGTAGAAACAGCCAGACTCTGAACCCAGAAAGGCCTCGACATAGGCCCAACTCTGACGCTTCTTGACAATGTGACTAGGGGATGTCCCCTGGCCTCTCTGAACCTCAGTTTCCTGACATGAGGATGGAGGCAGTGATACTGACATCACCACACCATTATGGGAATTTAAGGAGGCCCAACCCAGTATGTGAAGTTTTTAGGGAGGCCTGCCTGGAGTAGGTTCCTAATATATGTGAGTTTAAGCTGAACAGGGTAAAAAATTCAACAAAAGCATTTATGGGTGCCCGTGCCACATACCACACAGTGCTGGGCACTAGGTGGCAAACAGATTCCTAGAAGCTGACATCTTGGCTGCAAAGAATAGATGATGAGCCTGGCAGCTGGGGACTTCCTGGAGGAGGCATATGCAAGCTGGGTCATGAAGGATGAGCAGGATTTAGACAATGGCAGAAGAAGGGAGGGAATTCTGAGAGGAGAGAGCCCTGTGGACAATGACCTGGAAGTTGAAAGGCACAGAGCATATTCCATCCTGGCCAGGGTAAGGTGTGTGGGGAGAAGCAGGAAGAGGGTTACCTAGAAGGACCCCAACACCAGGCTAAGGAGTATAGTGGTGATGCTGTGGTCCTAGGGAGCCATGGGAGATTGTAGACCAGGAGAGGACCAGGTATTTTGCATTCCCTGGGGCTTTAATGGGGCTGAGGATCCCACCCCAGCCCAGGATCCATGGTGAGTGGTCTCTGCCTACATCCTCCCCAGGCTTCCTGGAGGCCCAGGCAAGCAGTGAGAACCACGGAGGGAGGCAAACGGCAGCCAGCCCGTCTGACACTTTGACCACATACAAGAACAGAAGCTTATCTGATGTGCCTGAATGTGCAGAGTCTGCAGAGCCGTGAGGGAAGTGTCTTGATTTCTCTCTTGCTCTGGCTGCTCTGCCTTGGAAATGCTACTGTAGCTTTGGTGAGGGTTTGGGGCAAGTACTCTGCTGTCATTATTGGGTCACATGGTGTGGTGGAATCCCAGAATAACATAGGGGAATCAGGCTCCCAGTGCAATTGCAGTAGCAGGCTCTGCACCACTGGGAGGATCTCTCCCTGTCCTCTGCTTCCTGCTGCCTGGAATCCACCAGCATAGCTGCCTCCCCTGGCCCAGGGCCTGCTTTGGCCCTCACCAGGATCCAAGTGTGCGCCTGGGCAGGGGGCTCCGCCATCCAGCAGGCCTCATAGGGAAAGCATTTCCATTGTTTTCTGGGAATGGATTCCAGCAGGGAATGGGTAGAAAAGCATAGGGATTCTGGGGGGTGAGAAAAGGAGGCATCAGGCAGGAAAAGGGACAAACTGGGGGCCCTGGGACTTCTGAAGCCAAACTCTGTCCCCTTTGGCCCAGATTTCTGGAGCTTCCTGTACCTTGACATCCTCTTTCCTCTTCACACCAAACCTTGCCGCAGAGCACCTTGGGTCCCCAGGCCATGGTAACCAGCGTGCTGAAGATTCAAGGTCTTCTGGGAGTTTCTTTTCACATCCCACCTGTCTGAACCTGGCTGTCTCTAAAGACACCACCTCCATGCAGCCCTCCAGGAGAGGTTGCTCTCCATCCACTCCCCACTGTCAAGGGCTTACAGATGCTGCCCCAGACAATTCTCCCTCTCGTCTCCCACTGAGCCCTCTGTTCCTCAGGGCCATCCCTTTCCTATCCCTACTCCCCAGGCCCCTGACCACACCCCCTTAGCCCTTCCAGCCCTAGGCTCCTGGGGGTCCATATTCCTCTTTGCCCCCAGGCTGAAAGAAAGAACGAATCTGGGAAGGCATGAGTGAATAAGCGCATGTCGTCTGCCTTCTGCTGGCCTCTCCTGCGAGACCCACTCACTACCTGAAATTGCCCCTGATTACTCACCAGCTGATCCTGGTCACTGCATCTGCTGATGCAGCATTCACCCTATTGATGACCCCTTCCTTACAGGCCTCCCTGGACGCCCCTCATCCCTGAACCCACCCAGTCACCTTCTGTGCTCACCTCGCCCCACTCTCAAAGACTGACACATCCCAGCCTCCTGCCCTCTGACCCATCTCCCTAGGCATAACTTTTCCATGGCCACGTCTGGACAACTGACGGATGCCCAAACTCCTGTCTTCTCTTGTGGGCTCCAGAGCTGTAGGAGAGACCTCCTCAGGCATGTCAGGGCCAGTGTGAGCCCCTCACACTCTGCCCTAACAGGCTCCGCCCCCGTGTTCCTAAAGGCTCCACCCTCATCCCACCACAACCCAATAGGCCCTGCTGTGCTCCTCACCACTGTCCAGTCTCCAGGCCACAAATCCAGGCCAGCCTTGACTCATTCGACTCAGCTTCCTAAACCCTTCTTAAATCCATCTCTCCCCTTTCCACAAACCCACTGTGCTGTCTCAGGCCTCAGCCCCAGTCCTGGACATCACAGAAGGCTGGACATCTCCTGCCACCAGTCCTCTCTCCCCGCCACTCCCCCTCCAATGCCACCCTGCAGTGACCCAGGTGACTTTTCTGAAATGCAAATTGGAGCCTGCCTCTCCCCTGCTCAATACCCTCCCGTGGCTCCCTACTGCTTGCCCAGGGCTAAGTACAAATGCTGTGTCAGGAAACAGCAGCTTTCCCTTCTAAATCAACCTCTGTCCATGGTCCAGATACAGATGAAATCGCCAGACAAAATACAAAATGTCCAGTTAAATTAGAATTTCAGAAAGGCAACAACTATTTGGTATGGGCCAGGTAATATTTGACATCCCACATTTTTATGCACCAAATCAGCCAATCCTAGATCCAAAGTCATCTTGAACTGTGCCCCCAAACCACCACCATGGCCTCAGCTGAGGACTGGCGAGATGAGCCCCCAGCGTTCTGGAGCTGACCTATGGGCTTGGGAAAAAGCGACATGGGGGCTTCTTCCTGTCCCTCCACACACCTGTGTCTGCCGTTCCCTCGGCCTGGAAGGCACCCCCCTACCCCATGTATGAGGCTCAACCCTTCTTTCCTCTGGGTCTCTGCTCACATGTCCCCTGCTGAGAGAAGTGTCCCTGACCACCCACCTAAAATAGGCCCTCCTTCACTCCATCCCTTTTTCTGTTTTATTTTCCCCAGATCCTGGATGCCACCTGCCATAGCACACACTCCTCTGTTCTTTATCATCCCTGCATAGGACCCAGCTCCAGAGGGACAGAGACCTTATCTGGTTCACTGTGAATCTTAGACCTCAGATTTGTGCCTAGAACATAGCAGGTGCAAAATAAATACCTGCGAGCTGAAGAAAGTCATCTGGCTTCTGTTTCAGCACACTGCCCAGGGGAGCCACTCCGGAAGCGGCCAGTGCACCTCCCCGGCTCTGCAAAGCTCAGAAACCAGAGGGCACGTTTCTGACTTTTCCAAGTGCAGGGAAGTGGAGCAGCTGGAGGGGTGCGGCTTGCACTTGAGTGGGCAGAAGCTGGTCTGCCATTCGGGGAAGCTGTATTTTCACAAATGCCAAGTGTAGGGGGCCCACGGACCTCCCCGGCAAAAAGCACTCCTGTCCGCGGGGTCATACTGCAGGGAACCCCCTGGCACATCCATGACCATGCTTGTGTGGTGATCACCTCCCTAGAGCGAGCGGGCCCAGTTGGCGAGCCCCTTCCACAGTCACAGCCCCTGTCTGTGGCCTGGGCCAGCAGGGGCCCATCCCAAAAAACCCAGGCAGTGGAGGGGTTCTTAACCTTCATTTGGGTTCCAGGACCCTTTGGGAACTTTATGAAAGCCAGGGAGCCTCTCGCTGGAGACTGACATGCTTCTGTGGTGGGTTTTCAGGGTCTCTGAAGATGGTGTGCTCTGGGGAAGGATGCCAGCTGTGTTAAAAGAGAATCTGTTTCTGTGGGGGAGGAGTCAGGAAAATCTAGGTATGGGGGCACATTTGGAAATATGGGGGGATATTTGGAGAAAGAAAGAAGGAAAGATGAAAAGACAGCTTGAGCTCAAGAGGAAGAAACACCCTAAAACGTTGACAGTGTTTCATTCTGGATAACAGGACAGGAGTGATTTTAAAGATTTTTTTTTAGTCTTTTCAGCTGTTCAGCATGAACCATGCGTCTCTTTTGTTACCAGGGAGGAGAGACAGACAGTGCTATCGGGAGGGGAGAAAAGCTGGTGGAGGGTGCAGCGGGGCAGGCCTGGGGGAGGCCACGAGGGTCGAATCCCAGCGACTGGGCTCAGGCCTGTGGAGCAGCCCCAGCCCCCAGGGTCACTGGCGTGCTTGACCTAAGCCTCAGTTTTCCCGTTTGGCAAATGGTGACTGATAGTGACGCCTCGGTCATCAGGTGAGGGTGAGGGTGAGGACGAGGGTGAGGGTGAGACGTAAAAGGGGACATGTAGGCACATAGTTGCCTCTCTGAGGCCTGGGGAGAGGACAGAGCTGGCAGGCTGTTTTCCTTCTTGTGGGAGGCAACTTCAGGTTCTTTGATCTGTTTCCTCGAAAGGGGGAAATCAAAGTTCTGTGAGCAGGGGGCAGGGCGGGGGGGAGGGGAGTTAGGAACAGGGAGGAGGGGGAGCGTGAGCAGGGGCAGGGCGGGGGGGAGGGGAGTTAGGAACAGGGAGGAGGAGGAGCGTGAGCAGAGGGCAGGGCGGGGGGGAGGGGAGTTAGGAACAGGGAGGAGGGGGAGCATGAGCAGGGGCAGGGCGGGGGGGAGGGGAGTTAGGAACAGGGAGGAGGAGGAGCGTGAGCAGAGGGCAGGGCGGGGGGGAGGGGAGTTAGGAACAGGGAGGAGCGGGAGCAACTTCTCCTCAGCACCCCCCGACAAGAAGCCTGGACGGCAGCTCCCCCTGAGTGACAGGACCACTTTCTGGGGGTCCCTGACTTCTAGGCCCTGTGAAGGGCTGAGGTCAAGGGAGGAGACCCCTGGGGTGAGTTGATGGGCACGTCCAAGCCAGTGGGCTGATCCCTGAGGTCCAGGGGACGCTGTTGAAACCACCTGCTGATAGCTGCTCCCAATCCAATTCCCTGATGCCTTCCAGACCCTCAGAGGGCCACACAGCTTCAGAGAGGGTAAGACATTGGCCTCAGATGCACAGCCAGCATGCGGCAGACCTACATTCAAACCCCATGCCGTCTGATACCAAAGGTGATCTAACCCTCGCAGCAGACGTCCCCTCCTCAGGGCCTGGGCCCTTCCCATTCCCCGCCTCGTCTAGGAGACAGGTGCTGGCATCACACTCATTTTACAGATGCGGGGCTTGAGTCACTCGCTGGGGGTCACATTGTTTAAGTAACTGGCAGAGCCAGGACTTGAATACAGGTTGGTTGGTTGACAAGCCCAGCCTTGTCCACTTGCAAACTCTCCTCAATTTGATTCAACAAATGCACACTGAGCAATGGAGGTGCAGCAAGCCCTGGGCTGGGCACTCTGGACACTGGCCCAGCCAGGCCTCACGCCAGCGAGGTCCAGGACATCAGACCCATTTAACAGAAACCCCAGCCGGCGAGCCGGGTCTCTGCCTGTATCTCTCTGGGGCTGCCGTGGCATCACACCGCAAGCTGGGTGGCTTGGGACAGCGGCAGTTTATTCTGTCCTGGCTCTGGAGGCCTCAAGTCTGAAATCAGGATGTAGGCAGGGCCTCGCTCCCTCTGGAGGCTTGAAAGGAGAATCCTTTGACTCGAGGCTGCACCTCTCCGATGTCTGCCTCCACGGCCCCATCACCTCCTCCTTTTGTCTGTTACTTTCCTTTGCCTCTTTATATAAAGATGCTTGTGATGGTGTTTGCAGCCCGTCCAGATAATTCCATATCATCTCACCTCAAAATCCCTAACTTAATCACATCTGCCACTATATAAGGTAATATTCACTGTTTTGCCATAGAAAGTAGTATTCACAAGTTCCAGAGCTTAGCATGTGAACCCATCATTTTTGGGGTCACCATTCAAGTTGGTAAAGACTACCCCTTTCTCCAATGATGTGGGGCAATGCGGGAAGCTCATGAAGGGTATGTGGGGTCAGGGGGTTCAGAAGAGATAGGTTTACCTCAGAGGTGGTGGGGACAGGAGCCCAGGGCTACCTTAAAATTAAGCCCTTCCACGGGGCATGGTGGCTTGTGCCTGTCGTCCCAGCATTTAGGGAGGCAGAAGCAGGAGGGTAGCTTGAGCCCAGGAATTCGAGACCTTCCTGAGCCATATAGCGAGACCCCATTCTCCACAACAAGGAAAAAAAAAAAAAAAAGACAACAAAAGTAAGCCCTGTGAAGACACTAGGGAGGCTCAGGGGAGGAGTGGAAGTGGGAGTCACCTGCCTTCTGCCCTTGGTGACAGGGGGCTGCAGGCTGTCCCTGTGGATGTGTGGACACCCCTAACCCCACCTCCCAGGCCCCTACAACGAGTTCTCCAGAGAGAACTTTAAGAATGTAACTGATCATGTCATGTCCCTACCTCAAGATCAAATTAAACCCTTCAGGAGCTCATCAATGCTCTGCTTACCGGTGGCCACCTTGACCACCTGACCACGCTGGTCCTGCCTGCCTGTCTGTCTTCTCCTCACTGCCCCGACCCCTTTGTTCCGTTTCTAAACCAGGCTGGACTCTTGCCCTCCTCTGACACTTTGCCCATGCTGTTCCCTCAGTAAAGAGCACACTTCCCAGACCTCACCCACCTCCCCCTACTTGGGTCCTTTCCACTCCTGACTCTGTGTAAATGTCACATCATCCATGAAGCCTTCATGATTAAAATTAAATAATTATTTGTGAAGCTACTTGTTGAATGTCTGTGTATTAGTTCATTTTCATGCTGCTAATAAAGGCATACCTGAGACTGGATAATTTATAAGGAAAGAGGTTTAATGGACTCACAGTTCCACGTGGCTGGGGAGGCCTCACAATCACGGCAGAAGGCGAAGGAGGAGCAAAGGCAATGTCTTACATGGTAGCAGGCAAGAGCGCATGTGCAGAGGAACTGCCCTTTATAAAACCATCAGATCTCGTGAGACTTATTCACTACCACCAGAACAGTATGAGAGAAACTGCCCCCATGATTCAATTATCTCCTCCTGGCCCCACCCTGGACTTGTGGGGATTATTACAATTCAAGGTAAGATTTGGGTGGGGACACAGCCAAACAATATCAGTCTGTTTCCCCCATTAGACTAAGTCCCACAAGGGGAGACATCCCCTCCACAGTGTTAATTGCCCTATCCTTAGCACCAAGCACAGGGCCTGACGCCTAGTAAGTGTACAGTACATAGCTATCAAAGAAATGAAATGAATGACAAGCCCAACTATCTGAGCTCTCTCTTCTTCAATGTTTCAGAAAAGCAGGGCATTCATTGGATCCCCCATTGGGTCAATCAATCAAATATTCGTTCAACAAACATTTGTGGATGTCTGCTTTGTATGAAACCCTGTACTGGGAGCTGGGGACACACTTCCTGTTCTCAGGACACTCACAGACTGGTGGAGGGGGCCAGACATGGGAACAAAAGCTGCTACAAACCACAAGCCTGGAGAGGGTGAGAAGCCTGAATGAGGTTTAGAGACAGTAGCTCCTCCATGGTTGGGAAGCAGGTGCAGGAAGGAGCCTGGTCTCCACAAGATTCAAGTCAGCAGGTGTAAAGTCTGGAGCTCTGGAGGCCCCATGCATGATCTGAAGGGCTAGGCCTGGGAGAGGTGGGTGGAGGAAAGACCAGGTTTTCCTGCAGAAAGTGGAAGTTGTGAACGCCTCAGCAGGGTGCTAACCGATTGTCCATCTCTCTGGATGAGAGGTGGGGAATGAGTTGCTCACACCACCAGACAAGAGGCGGAACATGAGGAGTGGACAGTGAGGGAGGATGTAGCTTGGTGATGGAGTGAGTGGCATTCAGTAAGGCTTCTCCTTTGCCCTCTGAAGGGTCACTGAAAATGAACCAACAAAAGGCACATTACCAGGGGAGGAAGGCATACAGATTTATTTAACATGCTTAGCATGAGACAATCGCAGGGGAACGATTACCCAACAGCCCAGTGAGGTCCAGATGCTTATATGCCCTTCTTCATGAGAGAAGAGGGAATAGGGGGCATAGGAGTAAACAGTTTTTAGGGGGAATGAAATGAATGGACCCAGGAGGCAGACATTACCTTGTGAATGAATCTCTAGAAACTGAATGGAACAGGAAAACAAGCAATGGTTTGCGACAAGATTCGAAGTTCAGTTTGGGCTCTATATGTGGTGTTTAATTTTCGTGGCTTTCTCTATGGTTGGAATTTTAATCTCTGGTTAATAAAATGTCAGAGAAGGGATGGAAGGCAGTTGTGTTTCTCTCGGGGGATCCAGTTTCTGGAGAGATAAGGGAACTTCAGAGAATGGCTTTATCCTGGGCTTTGACAGCCAGGAAGGGTGGGGAAGGTAGAGAGAGCTCAAGGTTGCTTCTTCCGTTCAGCATGTCGAGGTGCTATGTTTATTATTACTAATATTATTATTATTATTAATTTGAGACAGGGTCTCACTCTGTTGCCTGTGCTGGAGTGCAGTGGCACAATTTTGGCTCACTGCAATCTCAACCTCCGGGGCTCAGGTAATCCTCCCACCTCAACCTCCCAAGTAGCTGGGACTGCAGGTGTGCACCACCATGCCCGGCTCATTTTTGTATCTTTTGTAGATATGGGGTTTCACCATGTTGCCCACGCTGGTCTCAAACTCCTAAACCCAAGCAATCTTCCCACCTCAGGCTCCCAAAGTGTTGGGATTACAGGCATGAGCCACTGTGCCCAGCCTCCTTGCTCCTCTTTTACAGAACTGTCTTGGCTTTTCTTGGCCATTTATTCTCCTATATGAACTTTATTTTGTTGTATTTTTTGAGATGGAGTCTCGCTTTGCCACCCAGGTTGGAGGGCAGTGGCCTGATCTCAGCTCATTGCAGGCTCTGCCTCTAGGGTTCAAGTTATTCTCACCTCAGCCTCCCAAGTAGCTGGAATTACAGGTGTTTGCCACCATGCCCAGCTAATTTTTGTATTTTTAGTAGAGACAGAGTTTCACCATGTTGGCTAGGCTGGTTTCGAACACCTGGACTTAAGTGGTCTGTCCTCCTTTGCCTCCCAAAGTGCTGGTATTACAGGTGTGAGCCACCACACCTGGCCTCCTATATGAACTTTAAAAACAATGTGTCAACTCCTATAAAAGATCTTGTTGGGGCTTTCATTGGACTTGCTAATATAATTTGTAAATTAATTGGAGAAGAAAGAGCATCTTTTGAAAATTAAGTCTTCCCAAATATAAGATACAGTGGGAATTCTTATCTCAAACAAAATCTTCCCCCACGGTGTAGAAAACAGAAAGATGTGGTTTGAACCCATGCATTCACCTCTGCTTCCTCTCTATAAAGTACTGTTTTTGGTGGTGGTGTTTTGTGTTGTTTTAGGCATAAACCTACAAAGTCAAAGAGAACAGGGAAAAGATAACAACAACAAAGCATAGGAACCTGGAAAGCAATGGCATGAGAAGCCACGGACTTGGCAGATCTGAGAGATCTAAATCCCTACAGACAGCAGTGGGGAAAGCCAGAAAGCCACTCAGCCTCTTACCCTGCAAAACCTCTGAAGACTCGGGGATTGGCAGCACAAGAGATATATCTGGAAATGGAGGTAAAGGTGGGTCTGACAACAGTAAAAGTCTGCTTAGAAAGCAGTTAGATCCCCAGGTCTTCTCCCCACCCCAGTGGAATACTTGAGGTTTATTTTCTAAAAAAAGAAAAACAGAGGGACTCTGGATAGGAGGGGACAAGCCATGTAAAAGACAAAGGCTACTCTGCTGAAACGAAGGATCCAGTGAATGTGGCATATATATCTTTACAGTCTTTTCACTCCAGAACATTGATAGCCAGTCCAGTACCTTCCAAACAGATCAGAAGAGTCTACCCTAGGGAATCCAAGCAGAATAAGATGAAAGCTATAAAGATACTCACCAAGGAAATGACCTAACCAGACTCCCTCTATAAAGTCCAGAGTCTGGCAGTCCCACACAATTACACAGAGCTTCTGATCAGAGTTTAGTACCTTGTAATTAAATAAGGTGAAATAGCAAAGAATTGTCAGCCATATGAAGAAAACCTCTACCAAGAAAGACAAGACAAAATAGACAATTTTATTTTAAAAAAGTAACTTGAAAAAAACAGACTATGCAGTGAGATGAAATATTTTTAAAAATTATATCAACACTATCCTTAGAAAGTAAGGGAAGGGACTCCATATATGCAGTAAGAAAAAGTAGTATGAAACGTAATCATTAGAAAACAAAATACAAATTCAAATTATTATAATAGAAATTAAAAACTCGATAGAGGCATTCAAAGAAAAAAATTAAGATATCATCCCTCTCCCCACCTAAAGACTATAAAAATACAAAAAGATAGAAAATAAGAAAGAACAAGAATTTTAGAATTCTTCAGAATCTAAAAAAAGAGAGAACAATGAAAAGGCACGGGAGAAAATGACAATGAAATAATTATGAAAATGACCCAGGATTGATCACTATAAATATCCAGATCAAAAAGATTAACTGAATGTCCAGAACAATGGAGAAGACAGGACTACATGGAGGCATCTCACTATGGGATTTCAGAACACTTGAGACAAAGAGAATATCTTCAAAACTTCAAGAAAGAAAAAGTAGGCTATTTTCAGATATTAAGAATTTGTGTCTTTAGACTTATCAACAGCAGCACAAGAAGCAAGAAAGCAATACAGAAATATCTTCAAAATCTGAAGAAACATCATTTCAATCGTAATTTCTATACCCAGCCAAACTATCTATGATGTATGACCAAAGACATCAAATGCAACAAACTCCCAAATATATCTGCCTCTCATGTGTGCTTTCTCAGGAAGCTAACAGAAGATATGCTCCATTAAAAAAGGTAGTAAACCAAGAAAGAGAAAGGATCCAGAAAACAGAGGGCTCAGTGTAAGAGAAGGCAAAGAGAACCTCAGGATGACAGTGAAGGGAGTTCCCAAGTTGACAGATTCCTTCAGAGCAATCGGTACAGACTGGATCGAGTTAGGGGATTCCAGGAGAGAGGACTCGAAAAAGATGAAACTGATAGAATACCTGAAGTTATTGAATTTCTTCCCTCCCTTTCGCTTTCCCTTTCCCTTTCCCTTTCCCTTCCCCTTTCCCTTTCCCTTTCCCTTTCCCTTTCGCTTCCTTCCTTCCTTCCTCCCATCTGTCTGCTTCTGTCATCCAGGCTGGAGGACAGTGGTGCTATTACACTCACTGCAGCCTCAATCTCCTGGGCTCAAGCAATTTTCTCACCTCAGCCTCCTGGGTAGTTGGAACTACAGGTGTGTGCCACCACCCTCAGCTAATTTTTATTAATTTTTTTTTTTTTTTTTGGAGAGACAGGGTTTCATCATGTTGCCCAGCCGGGCTTGAACTCCTGGACTCAAGTGATCCTCCCACCTCAGCCTCCCAAAGTGCTAGGATTACAGGCATGAGGCACTGTACTCAGCCATGAATTTCTTAATAGGAGATTTGGACAGCTAGCAGAGAGTGTAGGGATGTATTAGTGGTAAGTACACAGAAAATCATGCCAATGAAAAACTAAACAAATAAAAACTCTAGGGAAAACAAAGCTATGCAAGGAAGGAAATGAAATCAGAGCATACTACATGGCTCAGCTGTGGGAAGCATTTACCCAGCTGTAAAAAGAGAAATACTAACAGTTAATCTAAACAAAATTATAACTATCCAGTGAGGATGGAAAGGTGCTTGGTAAGGAGGGAGCCAGGTGAAAAGCAGCCCAATCCTCCTCCATGGTGGAAAGTCATTAGATAACGCCAAAAATGGAAAAATCACAATGAGCTTGAGAAACATGCTATTTAGAGAAACCAAGGAAATACTAAAAGAAACAGTTCAAAGAATTGAAAGTGATTTTTCTCTGGGGCTGGGAAGGACAGCCTTCTAGAAATATATGACTCTTTAAACCATGAGCATGTATAACTTTGAGGTAGAAAATGAAAGCTAAAATACAAATGAAAAGATAGACAAAGCAGGTTTCTCTGGTTAAAGTGGTGAAGCGGACAGAGTCCGCTTTCCCCATCCAGCCTAATCCTTGGGGGCACCCTGAAGCATTGCCTCCCAGGGTTCCAGGGGACACTATTTAAAAACCAAGGCCTCACATGCTGAAGCTTGGGTAGGAGAATTTCAGGCCCTGGGCCAGGGGTGAGGGAGTGATTTTGTCCCCTATCTACTGTGCCAACACATCACGTTCTTGGTGGCAGGGCAGCTCAGAAGGGTTGAGTTAGGATGTTAATGAAGATGCACATGAAATGATGAGTCCTCACCTGTCAGAGCTGGGAGACGTCTTAGAAATCATATGCCCTGGCCGGGCATGGTGGCTCATGTCTGTAATCCTAGCACTTTGGGAGGCTGAGGTGGGTAGATTGCTTGAGTCCAAGAGTTCAAGACCAGCCTGGACAACATGTTGAAACCCTGTCTCTACTAAAAATACCAAAAAAAAAAAAAAAAAAAAAAAAAAAGCCAGGTGTGGTGGCTCATGCCTATAGTCCCAGCTATTTTGAAAGATAAGGTGGGAGAATTGCCTGAGCCCAGGGGGCCAAAGCTGCAGTGAGGCGAGATTGCACCACTGCACTCCAGCCTGGGCAACCAGAGTTTTCCTTTTTTTAATTTAAAAAAATTTTTTAAATAATTTATTTTAAAAATTGATTTAATTTTTTAATTTTTATTTCAAAAGATAAAAGATAAATCATACGCCCTAAACCAACAGCTCCCCATAAGGACAGGTTGGCCTGAGCATGTTTTCTGGCTTTGAGTGAGCTTCAAGAATTGCCGAGAGTCATTATTGCCAGAGCAACCCTCGACCAATGAGACATGGGAGCTGGTGGATACATACCCCAGCTCCCACGCCGCAGAGGAGCAGCTCTGTATTGCACTCCACACAGTCCCTCTGAGCATCCCTGGTGGGGGTTGAGCTCCAGATATCCAGGAGGGTGAGCCACCCCATCCTGCACCCTGTATGGGCTGCCTTCCCTTCCCTGTGTCACTCATCACTTGCCCCCCTCCCTGACCCCTGCTTCCTGGGATCACCCCCCAGATAAACTGTTTAGACTTAGGGTCTGCCTGTGGGGGAACTCAAACTAAGACACCAATCTCAGTTCTCCTTTCCCAGATGAGGAAAATTATGCAGAGAGAGAAAAGAACTTTTCTGTGTGCACACAGCAGGTTACTCCCAGAACCTGACATTGTAGAAAGATAACTGGACTGAGTCGGGTGATGCAGATCTTGGCCTTAGCTGTGTGGCCCAGGACAAGTTCCTGCCCCTCTCTGAGCCTGAGTCCTCCAAGTGTCAGCCTCAGCCTGTAAACTCATTGGCCAGGGCTCTCTCCTCACACCAGGCAGCTCCTCTTCCCACACGCTCTTATGTGCAGATGCTCAAAGCATCCTAGTTTAATGTCAGGAAAATGCACACAGAGAGAGATGGGAAGCCACAATCCTGGATGGTAACTCATTCTGTCATTTCCTTGAGGGCTGCTGGAATTCCTGGGATGCTAAGTCGGTGGCATACAAAATGCCCCACCATTTCCCAACCACATAATGACATCCCCCCTCCTTTTGCCTGGGTCAGCGAATTTGCTGGCCGGCACACCCCTGCAAACAGGGTCATTATTGTTGAAAGGGAAAGAAAAAGAGTGAGATAGAAGGGGGGAAAACCCTGAAGATCAAATTATTTTTTTAAATTACAACCCAATCCTGACATTTCCTGGGACCCAATCCCTCAAGGAAAGCAGTAGGGACTGGGAGCGGCATGGGAGCTGCGGGTTGATATGTCAGCTTCTAGCAAAGGCTTTGGGAATTCCAGCAGAATTCAGACATCGAATCCACCACTTCCTACCTATGCAAGCCCAGGCAAGGCCCTTTTCCTCTCTGGGCCTCAGTTTCCTTCTCAGTAATATGAGGGAGGGCAAGATAGAAGGACTTTCCCTCCACACATACACATGCCTCATTTGTTAAGAGAATCAGCGGAGGTTATAGGCACCACGCCATGGAAGCCTGGAGATTGGAGAGCGCTCAGAGGGCTCTGGGAGATGGGAGTGCGCTCAGAGGGTTCTGGGAGATGGGAGTGAGCTCAGAGGGTTCTGGGAGATCGGAGAGCGCTCAGAGGGCTCTGGGAGATGGGAGTGCGCTCAGAGGGCTCTGGGAGATGGGAGAGAGCTCAGAGGGTTCTGGGAGATCGGAGAGCGCTCAGAGGGCTCTGGGAGATGGGAGAGCGCTCAGAGGGCTCTGGGAGATGGGAGAGAGCTCAGAGGGCTCTGGGAGATGGGAGAGAGCTCAGAGGGCTCTGGGAGATCGGAGAGCGCTCAGAGGGCTCTGGGAGATCGGAGAGCGCTCAGAGGGCTCTGGGAGATGGGAGAGAGCTCAGAGGGTTCTGGGAGATCGGAGAGCGCTCAGAGGGCTCTGGGAGATGGGAGAGCGCTCAGAGGGCTCTGGGAGATCGGAGAGCGCTCAGGGGGCTCTGGGAGATGGGAGAGAGCTCAGAGGGTTCTGGGAGATCGGAGAGCGCTCAGAGGGCTCTGGGAGATGGGAGAGCGCTCAGAGGGCTCTGGGAGATGGGAGAGAGCTCAGAGAGTTCTGGGAGATGGGAGAGCGCTCAGAGGGCTCTGGGAGATCGGAGAGCGCTCAGAGGGCTCTGGGAGATGGGAGAGAGCTCAGAGGGTTCTGGGAGATGGGAGAGAGCTCAGAGGGTTCTGGGAGATCGGAGAGCGCTCAGACGGCTCTGGGAGATGAGAGTGAGCTCAGAGGGTTCTGGGAGATGGGAGTGAGCTTAGAGGGTTCTGGGAGATCGGAGAGCGCTCAGAGGGTTCTGGGAGATAGGAGAGCGCTCAGAGGCTTCTGGGAGATGGGAGAGCGCTCAGAGGGTTCTGGGAGATGTGAGTGTGCTCAGAGTGCTCTGGGAGATCGGAGTGAGCTGAGAGGGCTCTGGGAGATTGGAGAGAGCTCAGAGGGCTCTGGGAGATGGGAGAGCGCTCAGAGGGTTCTGGGAGATGGGAGAGAGCTCAGAGGGTTCTGGGAGATCGGAGAGCGCTCAGAGGGCTCTGGGAGATGGGAGAGCGCTCAGAGGGCTCTGGGAGATGGGAGAGAGCTCAGAGAGTTCTGGGAGATGGGAGAGCGCTCAGAGGGCTCTGGGAGATCGGAGAGCGCTCAGAGGGCTCTGGGAGATGGGAGAGAGCTCAGAGGGTTCTGGGAGATGGGAGAGAGCTCAGAGGGTTCTGGGAGATCGGAGAGCGCTCAGACGGCTCTGGGAGATGAGAGTGAGCTCAGAGGGTTCTGGGAGATGGGAGTGAGCTTAGAGGGTTCTGGGAGATCGGAGAGCGCTCAGAGGGTTCTGGGAGATAGGAGAGCGCTCAGAGGCTTCTGGGAGATGGGAGAGCGCTCAGAGGGTTCTGGGAGATGTGAGTGTGCTCAGAGTGCTCTGGGAGATCGGAGTGAGCTGAGAGGGCTCTGGGAGATTGGAGAGAGCTCAGAGGGCTCTGGGAGATGGGAGAGAGCTCAGAGGGCTCTGGGAGATGGGAGAGAGCTCAGAGGGCTCTGGGTCTGACAGCCCTGTCACGATCCTGATTAGACATTTGTTTTAGGTTATTTTGAGCAAATCCTTCAGTTTCTCCAAGCCTTTGCTTCCTCTGCTGTCAATGGGACTAATAATAATAATAGAGACTGTCTGGGTTCAAATCTCGGCTCTGTCCCTTCTGAGCTGGACTTGGGCAAGTGATTTGACCTCTCTGAACCTCAGTCTTCTTATCTGTTAAATGAATTAAGTGGATTTATGCAAGGTTCTTAGAAGAGTCCCTAGTACGTGGTAGGTGCTAAAGAAGTGACGTGCTAGCTTGTGATTATTGTTAGTTATTACTACTAGGTTTGTATCGAGAATGCACTAAGAGGAAACGGTGAGGGCACAAGGCCTGGCCCCAAACAGATGCTCACTGAATGGGATGGGAAGGAGCCCTGGGCCAGGCATCCAGAGAGTGGGGCTCTCGGTGGCTCTCTCCCCACTCTGCCTGCCCTGAGGGTGGGGCTCCCTTCCTTGCGCCCTCTTGCCCCATCCCGGCTGAGGAGTGCCTGCCTCTGAGCCACGCTGTGGTCACACAAAGCCCTTCCCTTACCAGGTCTAAGCCCGTGGCAGAACCTTTTGATGCTAAAAATAGATTATTCCACCCAAAGACCCAGAGAAAGATCATTTTATGAGCCAAAAGGGCTGTAGTTTGGGATTTTTCTTATTCTTCTGAGGGGCCTGGAACTCTGAGGGAGGGAAGCATCTTATGGGCAAGACTCCAGGTCTCAAAGAACACAAGAGAGGCCCCTGAGCTGAACAGCATCTCAGGGAGGTCGCACCCAGTGACTTCTCCAGCACCTCATCCTGCAGTCTGGTACCCAGGTTCAGGCAGCCCTTGGCTGGGGTCGGCCTCCAGAAACCACGGGAGCTCAGTGCCCCTCACAGCAGACCTTGGAGGAAGTGAGTGGGAGGGCAGGAATCTGCTGGGGGACACTAAGATCCTGGCAAAGTGGTGAGTCAGACACACGCCCCCTTCCACCACCCACCTCTGCCCTGTCCTCCCCTACATGCATGTGTACATGTGCGCACACACATACACACACGCACACAGACACGAGCTCACACTCTCACACATACACATCCACACACATGCACACATACACAAGTTCACACACTCATACACACGCACACTCACACACACGCACTCACACCCATGCATGCTCACACATACGTGCATGCACACAAACATGAACTTACACACACATACACACCCACACACATTCACACACAAACTCACACACACCCCTGCACACACTCAGACACACACACATATTCACACAAGCTCACACACACCCCTATACACTCATGCACACATTCACACACAAGCTCACACACACCCCTACACACACAAACGCACACCCACACACCTTCACACACACAAGCTCACACACACCCCTACACACACTCACAAACGCACACCCACACACCTTCACACACACAAGCTCACACACACCCCTACACACACTCACAAACGCACACCCACACACCTTCACACACACAAGCTCACACACACCCCTACACACACTCACAAACGCACACCCACACACCTTCACACACACAAGCTCACACACACCCCTACACACTCACGCACACACACATTCATACACACAAGCTCACACACACCCCTACACACTCACGCACGCACACATTCACACACACAAGCTCACACACACCCCTACACACACGCACACGCCCACACACCTTCACACACACAAGCTCACACACACCCCTACACATGAGCGTGCCCACACACCACACACACAAGCTCACACACACCCCTACACATGCGTGTGCCCACACACCTTCATACACACAAGCTCACACACACCCCTACACACAGAGACACGACCTCACCCTGGCCGAGTGCCCACTGCATGCTCTTCCCAGGAGGTCCCTGGGAGATGACAGGGGCTTATTTTTCCCACTTTGCAGGTGAGAACAGTGAGGTTCTGATAGCCCCAAACACTAGCACACCCTTAGGCGGTGCCAGAGCTGGGATCTAAACCTGGCTCATCCATTCGACTCTACGGCCCCAGCACCTCCACCCCCCTGGAAGGGACTTCAGGGAGAAACAGGGAGTGGAGGGGTATCTTGGGGACACGACGGGATGTGGCTGCAGCAGACCTGTGGGTGAATCCTTCTGACTCACTGTGTGACCGTGTGTGAGGCCTGTTCCCGGTGAGCCTCAGTTCCGGGGCTGGACACTGGGGAGAGTCATCTCCACCCTGTCTACCTCCCAAACAGCTTGCTCTGGAAACTCCCGTAGGAGGCATTTGTGCATAGGTGGCTGTGGGGTGAGAGGAGCATCACTGATCATTATTTAAGCAAAGATGACACTGGGCAGAAGGAGGCTGTGAGCCCATTCCTGGGGGAGCAGGACGCATCCCAGCCTGCACTCTCCCTACTCGGTCAGCTAATCTCCCTGGGGCGACGCTGCTCCTTCTCCCAATTCCATCTGCCTCTTAAACACAGGACTTCTCACTGAAACGTATTCAAACCCGAACATGCACTGAGGGAACTTCAGGCAGGAGGAGAGGCAGCAGGTGGAGCTCTTGGGGTCCCTGGTGAGGAAGACGCTGCGGGTGGAGACAGTCCTTAGGTTGTCCTCGGTGCCACCACCCCTGTGGCACAAGAGACACTGAAGCAGCTGTATGAGGTGGCAGCTCGAGGCTCGGCCAAGAGCAGGGCCTGAGGCAGGAGGTGAGGACAGGTGGTTCTCTTTCTGAAGGGGGCGCCGAGAGCAGTTTCTCAAAACAACAGGAAAGAGAAGCGGAGGGCGGGCTGGGTTTGAATCCTGCTTCCTCCACTGGCAAGCTGGGGGGCCTTGGGCAGGTCTCTTCACCTCTCCAGCTCTCCCCCAGAGACTGACTGTCAGACCGCTTAGGCGTGTGGTGCCCTGTCCTCAGAGCCCACCCCTGGAGGGACCATGCCTAAAGCTTTTAGCATGTAAACCCCACATGGTAGGTCCTCAGCTGATGATCCCTTGGCTTGGTCTGGGTGTCCTGGTCCGGGATGGGTTACATGGCCCTGCAGGCCCCATTCTCTACCCCCGAGGAGGGGCTGATTTGGCTGAGTGGCAGCATCTTAGTGTCCCTGTGCTAGCCCTTGAAAGTGCCCCACCCCCACCCCCAGCCCGCAGCAGATATCGCTCCAGCAGCTTCCCTGGGCTCACACCAGGATCTGCTGATGAAAGGCCAGAATTTGAACTCCAAGGCCAGTGTCCACCTCAAATCTGCTACCTGCCCAGTCCAAGCTGACCGGGCTGACTCCTGGAGGCTAAATCTTGGGGTTAATCCCCGGATTAGTCTATTCCTCCTCTGAAAAGTGAGGAGGGCCACACCTGTCCTGCAGGTTGTTGGGAGGATCTGGTGGTTCGGGGTGTGCTGTCTACGTGACCATAACATTCAGAGGCAGGGTCTGCATCCAGTGCTCTTCGTGGTGACGTAACCTCAGCCCTGCATGCAGGTTAGGGAAATGAATATCATCACCATTCACAGAAGATGCCTCCTTAATTGACCCCCCGGGTATCTCCCAGGATTCACCTGTACTTCTCGTATAAAATGCCAATGGATGCCCTCATCTGGCAGGCCCTTCTCTGGAATGCCACATCTCCTCCCACCAGCCACTGAACTGTCAGCTTACCAGATGTGAGTTGGAATGCGTCCCAAACGGTTGGTGCCAGCTGGGTTTGCATGGCTACAGAATGTCATTGGAGATTATGCCAGTCCTGGGCCAGTTTGCCCACAGATCAGCTCTGCCCATTCCCCTGTTTGGCTCTGTCACACAAGTGTTTGATGGCACGGGCTGCATTCCCCAAGCTTCTTGGCCAGCTGGTCCCCGCTACATTCAACCAATGGGAGACACTAAGGGGAGATGAAAAATGAAAGCAAGGGAAAAGCTGGGGTGTTTCTCCCTCTATTCTTTGTCTCAGGTGATGTCTCCATGTGGCTAAGTCTCTCCTGTGACTCTAGCAAATGCCAGACTGGCCCACTAAGTTCCTGCTTCTGCTGGGGGCCCTGGTAACCCTGCCTCTCTCCGTGTCCCTCTTACCCAAAGGGCGGCACTGGGACTCCTCACTGTCTCTGTTTGGCTTCTCAGCTTGTCCCTCACCTGTGTTGCTAACACTCCCTGAATTAACTTCCAGGACTCAATGTGGCTCCTGTTTTCCTGGTTGGACTCTGATTAATGATAATACCATGAGGTCAATCGTGTGATGCCAAATAGGAGCCTCTGTTTCTATGAAAACTGGGAAGACTTAATGAAGGCAAGTTGCTAAAAAATAAATTGAATTTGGTACGGGTGGGGCATTGTAAAGGATGGGAAGAAATAGTAAAATCTAGATGATGCCGCATGCTCATTCCTTCCTTAGCGTCTTTACATTCATGTTCCACTTTAAATAAATCAAAACTATGCCAGGCATGGGGGCTCACACTTGTAATCCCAGCACTTTGAGAGGCTGAGGCAAGAGGATCACCTGAAGCCAGGAGTTTGAGACCAGCCTGAACAACATAGTGAGACCCTGTCTCTACAGAAAAAAAATTTAAATTAGCTGGGCGTGGTGGTGCACACCTGTAATCCTAGCTACTTGAGAGGCTGAAGCAGGAAGATTGCTTGAGCCCAGGAGCTCAAGGTTATAGTGAGCTATGATTGCACCACTGCACTCCAGCCTGGGCAACAGAGCAAGACCCTGTCTCTAAAAAAAAAAGAAAAGAAAAGAAAAAAGAAACCCAAACTGGAAATTGTTAAGCTAGAAGAACAAGAGGAAGGCCATTTAATGCATACTTATAAGTTTAAAGCTAAAAGAAGGGTTTAAGATACTATTTTTATGATTCCCTTTTATTTTTATATAATATTTCTTATGATTCCCTTCTTCAACCACATTTTTTATTAACCCGATTTAAGTTTTTTTCAGTGGCGAGCAAGAGGAAGCCTGGCTGCCCACTGCATGGCAGGGGAATGTGCAATCAGAATTTCAAGGGAAGGGAGTCCCTGGAAATTGAGCACCTACTATGTGCCAAGCACACTCACAATTATTTTCTCATTGAATCCTCTTTATGATTTTGGGAGGTGGGCACTACCGTTGGCCCCATTTCACAGGCTAGGAAACCAAGACTCAGAAGAGTAAAGCCTCTTGCCCAGGATCTCACAGTTCATAAGAAACAAAGCAGGCTTCAGGTATGGCTGGTTTCAGCCTCCTTGTCTTTTCTGCTTCCCCAGGGCTGTTTAAAGCTTAGCACACACTTATCAGGGGGCATGTAGAGATGATAAACCCCTTATGATCCTGGCAAGGATGATCCTTGGCAAGGACCAAGCTTGGCTATCATTTGCCACATTGCCCCAAGAATGCATTGAACTACTCGGTGCACAGATGCGTCACTAGGCCCTGCACAGCCTCTTGAATTCCCTCCCATTCCTGGGCCTGGACTCAGGTTCCCAGGGATGGGGAAGCCCCTCAGGGTGATCAAGTTAAAAGGGCTTAGGGGGGCCCACTCTTAGGTGTGGAAAAAACAGCAAAGCACGTAGGGTGGTATGTTCGAAACTGGAGGCGGTGTTGGTGGAGTGGAAACAGCTCCTGGGCTGGGAAGCAGGGGCTTGGGTTCCACTGACTCATTGGGTGAACTTGGATGAGTCTCTGCTCCTCTGGGGGCTGCAGTTTCGGCTTCTCTGTGAGGGGAGTCTTCCCAGCTGTCCTTCTCCAATCTGTTTCACACATGGCTGACTCCAAAAGGCATCAGATTCAACCAGGAGGTCAAGGCCCCTTGGCAAGTTCCCCCCGTGCCACTGACCCCCGATGGTCCCACGCAGGCTGGCCAGCTGATGAGTTTACGACACAGGGTGGGGGCAGGGCAGCCTCTCCCCCCGCATGACTGTCATAGCTCCTTACTTGAGCTGACTCATAACGGAGCCCAAATCGCGTCATGGAGGCTCAGCCAAGGAAACCAATGTTTATGATGCCCTCACTCCGTGCCTGTCCCTTCAAAGAAGGTGTTATCCCCATTTTACAGGGAAAAAAACTGAGGCCCAGAGAAAGGAAGTGACTTGCCCCAAGTTCTGGCCGCTCAGATTCAGCAGAACTGGGGCTGGAAACCAAATCTGACTCCAGAGCTCTGTGGCTGTCACCGTAAACCTGCTTCCTCTCTGGCCAAGCTAGAACTCTTGTCCCCACCACCCCCACCCTCAACACCAATCGACTCACCATTCAGGGACAGAAGACTGAATCTTCATGAGGCTCGAGATGAGGCTCAGAGTGAGCGTTTCCAAGGCCATCTTGTGCACCTGTGCCCTGGGCGGAAACAAGTCTCTTTGGGACCTTGGACCAGCCCATCCTCCTCCAGGAGTTTCCCCACCCCCACCCCTGAGGGCCTACAGAGTCCACTGTGAGTCTGAGACTGGTGCTAGGGTCTAGCCCCAAGCCTGGGCTCCCTGGGACAGGCCAGGGGGTGATGGCCTGGCTGCAGAGGGACTTTCCGAAGCCTTCATTTAAAGGGCATGGAAGGGTACTCTGGTGTCATGCCCAAGGTCAGGGCTGGTGAGTCAGAGGCTGAAGTTCCAATCACATCCCAGAATACCACGTGACCTTAAACAAGCTGGCGTCACCACCCTGGGCCTCGAAGCCTGGCCTGTGCAATGGGAGAGTAGAGCTTACAAGGGAAATGGTAAAAGCCGTCACCTTTCCCCCACTCTCCACCCTCTCTCCCATCCTGACATGACTTCGGGGAACATGCAAGTGTAGGATTCAATCATCTTCATGACTTTTCTACTTTTGAAACTCTCCGGGCCTTGACTCCTCAAGGACATGAGGATACAACGGGCGCTTCAGGTGAGGGGAACAGCATGACCGAAGGCCCGGAGGCAGGAAAGCTCCCGAGCATCAGGCTGGGGCAGAGACCCCCAAGGGGATGTGCAGGTGGGGGCAATAAGAGCCAAGAGCCCTGAATGACATGCTGGGGCCTCAGCCCCCAGCCCTATAGACGACCTCCCAGTGCGGCCAGGCCACCAGGTTTCACCAGGAAGGCCCTTCTCGGTGGGCAGGCCAAGGCCAGGCGTGAGTGCTGGCAATGCCACTTCATGTGTTTCCCATTGTACTTAGTCCCAGCTCCCATAAAAGCCCCAGAGGTGCCACCCAGCCACACATGTGGACACCTGTCCCTGGCAACAATAGTGGTGGATAATGGCAGGGAGTCAGCCGAAGCCCAGGGGCGAGGCGGCATGGCAGGGAGCTCTCCGGCCGCTGGTGGATTCGGGCTCCAGGCACTTGGTGAGGGGCCCGCGGGGATCCCAGCCCGCCCAGGCCAATGCTGGCCTTAATTAAGAAGGAGTCTCCCACCCAGGAGCCAAACCACCCTCCCAGCCACGCCTGCTCCAACTGCTTTCAGTTCTGTTTCTTGGGCCGCGTGCTGAGGCCAGCTCCACAAATAAAAGCCATCACTTTTCTTTCTCTCTTTCTTTCTTTTTTTCTTTCTTTTTTTTTTTTTCTTTTCCAAAAAGAGAGGCAGCCACAAGATCTTCTAAAAGGCCGTGACATCACGGCCCAGGTGACCGCGGCCCAGCCAATGAGCCCAGGCCGTGAACAGGCTCCTCGCATCCTGTGAGCTGAGGTTGGGTTGACACTGGGAAGGCCTGGTCCCTCAACCACAGAACCACAAGGCCAGGCCCTCGCCGCCTCCAGGGCCCTGCGCGGGAGCTGGTTGGCTCCTGGTGCTCCCCACCCCCGGCCGCCCTCGTACCCACCGCAGCCTGGGCTCTGTCGAGGGTAAGCCTCATTCATTCATTCCCTGTGGCACTGGAGGGGCCTGCTCTGCTCTGTCAGCCTCGGAGCTCTTCCACCCTGGCTGCCGAAAGCCCCTTCCCGCCATCTAATGATACACTCTGCATTCGCTTCTGTTGAGAATTTGTGGCTAGACATTCCTGTGGGACCGGGAATCCAAATTCTTGGGTACAAACAGAAACTTACTTTCCTTGGGGATTTTTTTTCTCTCTCACTCACACACACTCTCGCGTTCTTTCCTTTTTTCTTTTTCGTAGCAGCAGGGGGGGAGAAGAGACAAAACAAAACAAAAAAACAACAAAAAGCAACACCCCCCCCTTTTTATTTTCAAAAGTAGCTGGGGGGAAAAAAATAAAACAACAGCCAACCAAGCGAATCCCAACTCAACCCCCGAAGGGCTGAAAATTCTCGCCTTCTTCAGAGCGGGGCATGGCATCGAACAGCATCTTCGACTCCTTCCCGACCTACTCGCCAACCTTCATCCGCGGTGAGTAACGATTGCCCAGGGCCGTGGGTGGGGAGCTGTGGCCAGGCCCCGGACCACGTCCCTCCACCGACCGCCCCGGCTGCCCTCAAGCGCACTGCCTAAATCTGCTGGCCTGTGAAAGCCTGAGGTGGGAAGAGGGGTTGGTGGCCTCTGTGGTCTCTTGGCGTGGAACATCGCTGTGGCACTTTTATCCTCCGCTGGTGGAGACAGTAAGCGGGGGAGGCGATGGATACTCCAAGACCTCAAGACCTCAAAGTGCAGCCCTCAGAGGGGCCAAGGGGAACTCTCAGGGACCCTTGGCTTCCTGCTTCGCTAACGGGGCCCCTAGGCCTGCAGCCCTAGCCCCTGTCCTGCCTGGGACTCCCCACCTGGGCTCAGGAGGTCACTGCTGGCAGCTTCTGGGGAGAGCTGTGGGATCCAGGGGTCTTCCTGAAGACCACCGCCCACATTTTGCGTGTAACTCCTGGGGTATCAGAAACAAAGGGAGGAGAAGGAAGCCACAGGCTTTTGTAGAAAACTGCGCAGAGCTGGGTTGCACTGAAGCTGGACCGGCACGGGGCTGGGGGACAGAACTTGAGAAAGTTCGTGGATTTGGCCACGGAAGAGGAAAAAGTGTTTCTGGGCAGGTTTTGCCTTTTTTGGTGGCTGCGGGGACGCATAGTTCTGGATTGTGTCTCCCAGCAAGGACAGGGAGTCTGGGATCCCCAACCTGGAGCCTCTAATGGGGCTGGGACTAATGGGGAGACTTCTCCTGCCTCTGTCTCGCATTTAGGGCTGATGCACCCTGGCCTCAGACACCCCCTGCTGCCTTCCTCCTCCCCAGCAGGAGCCCAGATGGGGCTGTGACACCTGAGACTGGGGATCAAGAGTCCCTGAGCTCAAGTCCCACGGCTCAGTGGCTTCCTTGCTGAGAGACCTTAGGAGGGGAGTTACTTAACCCCTCTGTGCCCCAAATAGAGTCCCCTCTGCTTGTAGAATTCTCATTGTCTGAGCCGAGGGTGGACTGTGTATAAGGGCAGTGCCTTCGGATGGTTCTTGCGGACTGGTTCGCCTCCAGAATAGAGGGGCTGCATAAGACTTAGAACTTCAGGGTTGGGGGCTGGTGCTGCCTTTCCTCAGCCGAGGCAGTCAGCAGAGAGGCAGAAGTGGGTCTGCTTGCCTGCCTGCCTGCCCTCCTGCCCATCGGCCTGCGCTGTCGCTGGTTGACCGAGTGATTCAGGGATGGTGCCTGGGCGGCAGGCTCGGGGCAGGGACCCAGGCACATTTGGGTGTTTGAGTCCGTAGGCTTCTGGGAAGGCTTGTCCGAGAGCGGGGCCTGTTCCTCTTCCCTGGTGAGGCTGAGAAAGGCTGTGCTGCTGCCGATGGGGACTGAGTCAGGGAGAGAAGGGGGCCTGCTGTGCCCTGAAGTGGGGGCACTCCCATCAAACCTAGCTTTGGCCAATGACAACGGGCAGCCCCGGGTCTGAGAGCCGAGAGCCGCGGCTACTTCCTCAGAGTTGCTGCTATTATAACATTGTTCCCTTTGTAGTCCTTGGAGCTAATTAAAGGCAGTTCTGTGGCAAGAAAATAAGAGTTTATAAAATCCATTTGCCGGGTCTTTGTAATCTGTATTTCTCCTTCCGTGCGCAAGATGGAGAAATGTAGGGTTTAAAACAAAGAAACCTTGGGAGACAGGGCTAGAGCCCCGGTCGGTCTGGGCTGGGTGCTGATCCTTGGAACCTGGGAGGTGGCTGGCCGTAGCACGAAGGGCACAATGGGAGAGGTGGCTTTGGCCCAACATGTCATGTATGTGCCCAGAGACAGGAGGCCACCAGGCATAATGGGCTGATCCTGGCCAGCAGTGGTACAGAAGGCACCTCGTAGGCTGGGGTCTGTGGGGAGGCTTGGAGTCTGGGGTCGGGGTTCAAGGGCCTTCCCTGTGCTTTCATGGAGACCTGTCTCCCCTCTTCAACCTTCTCTCTCCTGTCCAGTTCTGCTCACGACGTGCTCGCCGTGGGGGCCTGTCTCCCAAATCCCATCCCTGGAGGCTCACAGGGCTCTAGCTGCCAATTCCTTCCTCAAAGAGACCCAGCCCCAGGGTCCTATCTGCAGGGCGCCAACCCCATGCTGCCCCTTCAGGGCCCCTAACTTGCTCTGGGCCACCGACCCTTGGCAGTCTCAGGGAACCTTCAGCTTCCTCCTCGGAGTTGCGTTTTTAAACGCATAAGACAAAATCCAAAGGATTACAAAGGAAAAGAAAGCGACAGAAATACCGTTGTCAAACTCAGAAAGCAAGCTGGTGACATAGTGAGTGACTCGCTCTGTGCCTCTTCAAGAACTCACTGAGTGACAAGACCCCGCAGTGGGCCATGCAGTTGTGATGAGCATGAGCAATATTTCAGGTCATACCTGACAGCCCTGTGAGACCAGAGAGCACCTGTGATTTCCACTGGTGGAAAATCGCCGTGGAATACGATGCTAAATTTCAGCTAGAGGCTGGGAAAAGGAAAGACACCGTTATCTCTGGCCAGCGTCACAGAACCCCTAAATTACATGCCAGACAAAAACTCCAGGTCCATCCGGGTCTCACGTTCTCAGAATCGTTCTCTTATCGGGCTGTTCTCTCGTCCATAGGCTTTTAACAGAAGGGGAAGGGTCTCCCTTCGCCCCCCACTGCCTCCTCTTCCTCCTACCTGCGCCCGCCAAATGCCATCCCACCTCAGTCCCCGAGCAAAGTGTGATGGAGCCAGCGGGTTTTCTGAGATCACCACCCTGAGAGAGTTTTAAACACCCAATTCCCAGTTCCTACCTCAGGCTGCAGAGGAGTCCCCATTCCCACCTCAGGCTGCAGAGGAGTCCCCGCTCCTACCTCAGACTGCGGAATCAGAATCTTTAGGGTTTGGGCCTGGGCAGGTGTGGTTTTGAAAATCCCCCAAAGCGATTCTGATGTGCCTCTCAGGCAGGCCTGGGGACTGCTGCCAGGGGAGCCCAGTCCCCCACCTGGCTCTGCCGCCCGTGTGCTGTGGGACTGTGTCTGAGCCACTTGGCATCTCTGGGTCCCTGTTCTCTCATCAGTCAAAGGGCACAAGTGAGTTGCATTTGGTGCCTCCTATGTGTCTCTGTCTCCCCCACCTGACAACCCAGGGTGGTCCCTAGAATTATCACCAAGCTCCTACTACCTCAATTTCCCCATAGGCCAACAGAAGATGACTTCCCTTTTGTCTTCACTGGCAAAAACAGGCTGAGAATGAAGCATCCCCTCCATGCCCCTGCCTTCAGGCACCTGTACTCAGCCAGTGCCACCGTCTGCACAGGGGCCTTCGAGGCAGCAAGGGAGAGTTCCAGACCCCTGAAGAGTCCGACTGCTTGTGCACGACATTCCCACGACTCCCGCCGAGCCCTCTCCTCTCGGTTTCTCTGACTTAAAAGAGTAGGGCTATTCATTTTGTGCTAAGGGATACGAAACTTCCCTCAGTTCACTGTGGAGAGAAGGGGTGTGGGAGAAGGGTAGAGAGGCATTTGGTTTCCATCCTGCAGTAGAGACACGAGCAGGAGGTGAGAAGAAGGCAATGTTTACTCTCAAGGCTGGTGCATGGATGGTGGAATTCTAGAAGCTGGAATGGAAGGTGTGAGAGTGCACAGGGGCTCCCTGGGGTCTACTCCCAGGCAGGACAAGGGGGATTTATTTCCCCTGTGTGACAAATGGGGAAGCTGAGACCTAAGAGCTGTAATGCAGACACTCTGTGTGACTAGGGACAAGTCCCTTCCTCTGTCTGGGCCTCAGTTTCCCCATCTGACAATTATGGGCCAATGGCCCTGAGGACCCCTGAGTGCCCATGCACAGCTCCGTTGGGGGCCACACCTTCATTCTGAATCTGCCTCATGAGGCCCTCCTCTGCACCCCCTGGGGCACCCCCTCACACCAGGTCACCTTTGCTGAACCCTCACTCACAGCCCCACAGGCAAACGCTCACCCGGGACACTGGAGGTGGGCGCCCCTCCAGGGAGGGAAGCTGAGGAAATGGGCCCAAACTGCCACA